>NC_090927.1:171553497-171906997 GCF_040938575.1 Ambystoma mexicanum
CCCCACTCAGCCCAGCCGGTCAATCGATGTCTGGACGCCAAGTACAGGCAGATGGAGGGGGATACACTCTTGCTTTCGGCCCATCCTCAGCCACACTCCTCTGTGATCGCTGCGGCATCACTATACTCCAAGCCCCAGTATCCTCAGAATCTTCCTCTGTGGCGCTGTTTGGCAAGGAGGGGATGATCTTGGAGGCATATGGCAAGAAACTATTCCAACGCCTCTTTACATCTACGTCAAGCCAACTCTGATGCCATGCTGGCAGCCGCCAACCAAAGATTATGCAGGGAAATTGTGGACTTCCTCCTGTAACTCCCCACCCAGAGCCAATCTCACTTTAAGGCGGGGCTAGCCGAGGCCAAGCTAGTAGCGCATGACCTCATGGAATCCGCAGTGGCTCATATTGATACCTCAGGCCGTGCTATCTGTATTGCCACAGACATGAAAAGAACAGCCTGGCTCCGGGCAACAAAATTCATCCCGGATGTCCAGGAACGCATACTAGATCTACCGTTTGGGGGTGGGGGTACCTCTTTGTCCGTAGAGGAGTGGAAGAGCTGGACAAGAAGAAAAACAGCTCACAAACAGCTAAGTCTTTATACATCCTTCCAAAGACCACGCCCAAATTGTACACCCAATCTTAGCAGCGTTCAGAAAGAGGCCGTACATATGGAGGGTTCCGTGGCTTCCAGGAACGCAGATCCAGGCAGCCGGACCGCTTGCCGTCTCGGGACTGGCGCAAGCAACAAAAAAGGGGGGGGATAAGAGCTTTTTTCAGTCCCCCTCAGCGACAGCTTTCGAGGGAAAGCAAGCATGACACGCCCCTTCTGGTCCACGTTTCTCCAGTGGTGGGCAGGCTTGCTCTCTATGCACATTTCTGGCACCAGAATTTCGCAGACCCCTAGAATCCGATCTGTAATATCCACAGGATACCGCCTTCCTATCCTAGCCTCTCCTCCCCTCCACTACCATATGGTTGGGACAGCAACTCTTTTGGCAGAGATACGGTCGCTCGTAGAGCCAGGCAGTGGAGGAAGTCCTAGCCACCCAGCAGAGACTTTGGCTTTTACTCCAGGATTTTTGCCATTCAGAAGAACCACTGGGCAGGCTTGAGTTGTGCTGGACCTTTCCACCCTCAACATCTCCTTACCCCTGCAAAAATTCAAGGTGATTAAACCAGGTTTTATAAAAGACATTGGACAAGGGAGACTGATGTGCTCCCTGGATCTGAAGGACGCGTACCTACACGTCCCGATTTGGCAGCCCCATCGTTCTTTCCTACAGTTCAGGATCATGGGTTACCATTTTTCAATACACGGGCCTTCCTTTTGGCCTCAACTCGTCCCCCAGGGTCTTTACCAGGTTCATGAATGTAGTGGCCGCCCTCGTCAGAGCGCAGGGCCTCCACATCTACCCATACCTCAACAAGTGACTCGTCAGGGCTACATCTACGGAAGCTGTTCACCACTCTTCCTATGCCCTTATGAACACACTGCATGATCTGGGCTTCTCGCTCAATCTCGAAGTCACAGCTGCATCCTACGCAGACTCTAACATTCTTGGGCATCATCTGGGACACGTGCTCCGAGAAGGTATTTCCATCTGAGGACAAGATCTCGGCCATCAAGAGGGCCACCACCCAATTTCTCAGCAGAGAAGTGACCTCAGCATGGTGGTACCAACATCTCCTGGGTCTTCTGGAAGCGGTCTTATTAGCTGTTCCGCACACAAAGCTAAGGATGAGGATTCTGCTGCTCTTTGTTGTCTCATGGAACCAGGTGCGGGGCTCTCAATCCGAGATGATCAACGGTCCTCCATCTCTCCACCCGGACCTGACTTGGTCCAGAGATTGCAACCTGCGGACGGGCAAGACCTTCCGGCGCCCACTCCGCAGGCCACCATCACCACGGATTCCTCGCTCAAGGGCTGGGGAGCCACCCTGGACGATCTCTCGGTCCACGGCAGCACCTGGACTCGACAGGTGCAGGAATACCACATCAATTGGCTAGAGCTGAACGCCATCTGGCTAGCGCTCTGGGCATTCCTTCCACTTCTCATGAGCAAGGTTGTCCTCATCCAGACAGACAACTCGACCAGCATGTACTACGTCAACGAGCAGGGAGGCACCAGATCCCCTACTATGTGCAGACTGACGATCAGCATGTGGGAGTGGGCCCTGGAAAATGACATTTACCTCACGGCAGTCCACCTCCCGGGGGAATCCAACCTGGAAGCGGACAGGCTCAGGAGATCTTCAACAGGTGGGGTCACCCCCAGGTGGATCTCTTTGCCACCTGGCACAACAAGAAGTGTCCCCAGTTCGCATCCTGACCAGGTCAGGTCCCTGGCTCTCTAAAGGACACATTTCACCTCCAGTGGACTGGCAGGAAAGCCTACGCCTTTCCACCCACTCCGATTCACAGGGTAATTTGCAGAATCAAGGAGTCTTGCTCATTCTAATAGCTCCATGGTTTGTCAGGCCATGGTTTTTGGAGCTGCTCAGTCTCTCGGAAGTGCCCCGGATTCACCTTCCGACAGGCCCAGCACATCTTCTGGCACAGCAGGGGGGCAGGGTCAACCACCCTGCGCCAGGGAAACTAGCCCTCACAGCATGGTACCCGAGCAGGTAACGCTTAGACATCTTAGCCTCTCACAGGCCAATCTGGAGATCATACAAGGCACCAGGAGCAAAGCTACCAGGGCCCAGTAAAAAAGCAAATGGACCAGATTCTGCCACTGGGCAGACTCCAAGGGAATCAACCCACTGGCGTGCACCTTGGACGACATGCTCTCCTTCTCGGCACACCTCGCTCATGCAGGCGTGCAGGTGGACACCTGCCGCACATACCTCACAGCCATTGGGGCTTACAGGAACTCTGAGGAGGGCATTTTCTCCTCCAACCCTATCGTCAAACATCTGACGGGGCTCGCAAGGTTCTACCCGCCCGTCAAGAGACTGCACCCGGTGGGGGACCTAACATAGTCTTGCGCGCACTGGCGCACAAACTGTTTGAGCCAATGACGTCTGTGGACATCAGGCTGGTCACCATCAAGACGGCCTTACTAGTCGGCCTTACCTCTGCTAGTAGAGTCATCGAAATCCAGGCGCTTCTGAGCCATATACTTCCTTTCAGAAGGACAAGGTAGTCCGGCGGATAGACCCAGCATTTCTGCCCAAGGTTCCATCAGCTTTCCAGTTGAACGAGGAAATAGTCCTTCCCACGTTTTTCCCTGATCCCAAGGATGAAGCACAGCGTGTGCTACACTGCCTGGATGTCGGGCGTGCCCTCAAATTCTACTTGGACAGGACCAAGGGCTTCCGCAAATCGGACGCTCTGTCACTTTCGGAGGCTCAAGACTAGGCTATCAGGCCTCTAAGGCTTCCATATCCCACTGGATGGTCTCTGCCATCAAAGAAGTGTATGAGGGCCAGCACAAGCTGCTCCCGGCCAACATGAATGCCCACTCAGTCAGGGCCAAGGCAACGGCCATCGCATCCAGCGCCATGTCCCTTGGCAAGTCCTAAGCAGGGCAGCCACTTGGGCCTCTCCCTCGGCTTTCTGCGAGCATTACTGTTTGGATGCCGGCTCTAGATCTGATGGTGGCTTTCGGACAGGCGGTTTCCAGGAATCTATTTGCTTAAGGATGGTCTCTTCTCCACCATGGGGCTACAATCAGTTGTAATCGCCCATACATTATGGTGGAAAGAGGACAGGATGTAAGAGTAATTATAGGTTACTCACTGTAGTGACTAACCTACTCCTAGTCCATAGTCCCCTTTCCTGCATACGTCCCACCAACCTCCCCTCTAATAATACCGGTGTCATTAGGCAATGTTAAATCTATTGTCGACACGTCAATGGGGACTGAGGTGTGAGGGCCGAATCAAGGCAACGCATGCTCCCTGGCCGCACCCCGGCGCGCTTCTAAATTTAAAGGGGAAGGTTTTTTCTGGTGAAAAAGGTTCTGTCTCCCTACAGTATGTAGGAAAGGGGACTATGGACTAAGTGTATGTTAGTCACTACGGTGATTAACTTATAATTTATGCTGTACTAGTAAAGCCCCTGGGAGAAGCCCACTGTTGGGTAAGATTTTCATAGCAATGATAAATCTTCCTGACCGTTGTCAACCCCAGAACCTTTTGCTTTTACTGGTGGATTATTTTCCTTATACCTCTTTGTGGAAACCTTTTTCCACACTCACAGAAGCTTTTACTCGTTTTATGGGTGTCCCTTTTAAGACTCTCCATAGTGTTTAAAAATGTTCCTTTTTGACTTTTGTCTATTGTTGCTGGGTTGCCCTAGGGGCTCCCCTGTTAACTTTCTCTGGCAAACCTTGTGAGAACTACAGATCCCTTTGACATTTTATTAGGTGGGACTAGCACCCCCTAGCCCCTTTCTCATTTTAAATGTAACAGTTATGTTACAAGGACAATCTTAACTTTAATAAAAAAGTTCACTGCCACCAGCCATTCATTTGGTGCACCTTTACCGCGGGCTGTTAGCGGTACTCCTTTGACCAAAATGGCCTTTTTTTTTTTTTTTTTGGCCATTTTAGCCTGATCTCGAGGGCAGGAAATTCCTTTGAAATTTATCTTCGGCGGGAGTCCTGTGGACTCCCCGCCCAGGCTCCAGTGTGTCTGTGAGGGCAGGAAGCAAGTGAGGATTCCAAAGACCTTTGTCTTCCAGCCTGACGGCGAGAATCCAGTTAACACCGGAAGCCTGGCTGCCCTGAAAGGACTGGCAAACCACTCCCCCCACCCCCACCCCGAATGTAGCATGGCTGTTTGATTGGGTTCCTGCATAAAAGTCTGATCCTGGAAGCTGAAGAGGTAGATGACCACTGGAACCAAAACCAAAGAAGATGAAGGAAACACGGCTGAGACTATTGCCAGTGACCAGAGAGCCAGCCGTGTAACCAGAGCCTTCTGTTGCCCTTCCTTCGAATCGACCTGAGGACTCTGAAAACGACAACCCCTGACCCAGAGCCCAGTGAGACCCACTAGACACAAGAAGACCTGCATTTTGAGCTATCCCACGCCGTTCTCCGACCTTGCAAGGCTGCAATACCCTGGGACCTCAAGCCATTGTGCAGTGCACCATCTTCCGAATTCCAAATCTTGCTGAAATTTAGTGGGCATCCTGCTGGATCTCCAAAGGCACGATTCCAGTCCGAAAAGTCCCCTCACCAGAGTGGTGGACCCTGTAAACGTTGAGAATCCGACCAGCGATATTCTGTCTTCTGTGCTCCTGAAAAAGGCATGAAATCCATAGCCAGATGCGAGGAAAAACAACTTCCCTATGAACATTGCTGCAAAAGTCCTTCCAGTGTCCTGTCTTCTTAATGAAGGAATTCAACGACCAGGTTTTCGGCTGCAGATCCTGAAGTCCTCCTGCTCCGCTACAGATCCTGAAGTCGTCCTGCTCCAAAATCATCTGTGCTGAGGTATTGTGCTTGCTTAGGTATTTACTTGCATTAAGCCTCTTGTGGTTCCTGTGTAGTTTTGGGGTGTTTTCTGTGATTGGAAGATCTCTTGTGCAGTTCACCCAGGTCCACTGCTGGAATCCTCCTAGGGTGCCTTCTTTGAAGCCCCTGGACCCTCAACTAACTCCAAGTATAAAGTACTTACTTGTTTGATCAGTCTTCCTTAGGAACTCTGACTTTTGCTACTTAAGAACCTATCCTGACCTGCCTGTTGAACACTAGATCCTAGTGAGCCCCCCCCCCGCCCCTTTCTGCCACTGAGAACACTCCTGCTCCAAGAATAAGGGCAAGACCAAAGGATTGGGCCTTTTACCTAGAAAAGAGAATCAGTGTTTAAAAGTTACTTACGTGCAAAAGAAGTTGGTTGATAACTAACTCTGAGAGTGAACAGTTACAAAAGTTATTACTTAACTTAGTAATGTTCTCCCTTTCTGAAAAGTATATGCAACATCTTTCTTCCCTAGAAACTGTTTCCACCATTCTAATAGAAAGTAGATGAAACTTTCTTTTACTCGCCTGTAAATTAGCTGGGTCTCTTTCCCAAAAGTAATGCTGTTGACTTCACAAACTATTTCTTTCAGAGAATGTTTCCCAACTGGGTCTTGCTTCCCCTGACCTGCTGTTAGCCTGTCCAGGATAAGTCTGCATTCGGTTTGACCTATCTAGAATAACCTACAGTCATTCTTAAAGTGTAACACTGGGTTTAGCTTTCTCTAATCTGTGGTTTATATTTGCCTTTAAGTTGCTGATGGCTCCTTTTTAAAAAAAAAAGTGTATATGTTTTACTTACCTTGAGGTAGCTGTTTGCCATCCTAAAATAAGTTGCAAGAGTTCTCCAGCATGGGGTCTGGCATGGATTCACATGCTCATGAATATTCCCCGTCGTCAGGCTGGGAATCCTCGGTAAAGAAAAAACCAGTATCAGTTTCGTTTCTGATCTGTCCTTCGTAGTAATAACCAATCACTGGTCTCTGCGTCATACTGACCACAGCCAATGACTGCCCTCTACCTAAGCACCGCCTCTGGCAGCCATCTTCAGATTTTTACCGCACGTTCATGTGTTGGGATCCTCGTGCTATTGCTCTCGAGCGTTAGTGCTATTTTTTCGCGCTTTTTCACAAAAACTTCGATTCTTTCGGTCAAAAGAGCCTCAAGCTCCACCGATCCTACATCCGATCAACGGGGACCCGTGTCGGATTCATCTGTGCCCCTCAAGGGTGAAGATTTCGTCGAGCTACACTTCGGAGGACTCCAGAAGCTTCTCAGGCCCGGTCTCGGAGATGGCCCAGGAGAAGGGAAGCTCGACGCCCGGAAAGCTGTTCAGGGCCTGCCCTGGATGCCAGCTGCAGAACGTCTTCAAGGAGGACGAACACTCTTTCTGCCTTTACTGCCTTCATGGGGACAAGACGCACGTGGAGAAGGACTGTGCTTTTTGCGGCAACATGTCGGAACGGACCATGAAGGACCGCCATCAACGTCTCGCCAGCTGGCTGGAGGGTAAGAGCCCGTCTGGCGAGAAGAAGAAGAAATCTGAGCGGTCTTCTAAGACCTTTGAGGGCGCCCCGGCGACGGGGGCCCAACATAAGGCCAAGCACCGCGAGTCCGCTGGCACCGGGAGCGCCGAACGGTCGGGCTCTACGGGCGCCAGGCAGGGCGCACCCTCCCCGGCACCATCAACCACGAGCCAACGCTCTGGGTCGGGTAAGAGGAAGGCCGAGCACCCGGCGAAGCTCCTGGAGAGACCCCGGTCGAGCTCTAAGGCAGAGGAGGAGCGTGGCAGTGCCCCCTCCCTCAAGGATAAGGCGGTGAGCGCACCTAAGGTGGTGAAGGCCTTGATCCATTCGACCAAGCCCTCTATCGAAACGGTCGCGGCGGCCCTGGCCCAGCCTGTGGAGGCTGCACCAGTGGTGGCGGCCTCGGGGCCCAGAATCTCCCTGCCTCCTCGGAGGGAGTCTTCTTTCGTGCCCATCGATAGGACCCCCGTGAAACCCTCCGTGGGGAAGAAGGGGGGGCAGGGCGTCGTCGTAGATTCGGCCTCAACCTCAGAAGAGGAACTGATCGAGGTCTTAAGCCACGGCCTAGGCGTGGAACAAGACCAGCCCGTCGGAATGGGCCCCGACGCAGGTGACGACGACGACATCGTCGAGGATACCGACGGGGCCCCTGCTCGCCCGTCGGATTCCCCTCTGCCAGCGCCGCAAGACAACTCAGCGGCCATTTTGTTGGCTATACAGTCCTTATGCTCCGAGATAAGGACGAGACTACCGTTACCGACGGAGGAACCTCTCCCGTCGGGGGATCCAGAACCGGGACCTTCTGGTGTTCCCCCTACCAAGAAAAGAAGGATCCATCCTCCGCCTCCTTTTCAACCGTCGCGCCCCGTCCAGCCCTCCTCCCCGTCCACCCGAGGGGATGATACGGGGACTGACACGGCAGCGACGGGTACGGACGACGAGGCATACGACGAGGATTTTCCGTCGTCGCCTCCCACCAGGGCTTCTCCGCCCGACGAGATTGGATCGTTCCACTCAATGATCGCCAGGGCATCCGAGCTTTTCCAACTCTGCCCTGAGGAGAAGAAAAAGGAAGGCTTCCTTTACCAACGGCGCGAGGCCAAGAGGAAGACGGTCCTCGCAGTGCCTCTGTTAGACGACATTTGGGATGAGGGCCTTTCCCTCCTCAAGAACCCTTCCACGACGCCAGCGAAAAGAGACCGGTACGAGAAAAAGTACCGGGTCCCGGACTCGGCCCCCCTATGCCTCCGGGCGCAGCCTACCCCGGACTCCGTCGTCTCCGCGGCAGCCAGGAAGAAAGCGGGGGGGGGTGCGGCCTCCACGTCGACTTCCCCGCCGGACGGCGAGGGAAAGAAATTGGATGCCATGGGACGCAGAGTCATCTCGTCGGCGGCGACGACGATTAAAGCGGCCAACGCCTTGGCTATCGTGGCCCGCTACGACAGGGAACTCTGGTACAAGATAGCTCCCCTGCTGGATTTTCTGCCGGACGACAAGAGGGCGGAGGCCCTTGAGATCCTGCAGGAAGGTGAGGTGGCCTCGGACCACGCCATCACCGTGGCGACGGACATCGCCGACACTGGGTTCCGCCAGATGGGCAACGGCGTTTGCCTTCGACGTCGCGGATGGCTCAAGGCGACGGACTTTCGGCAGGACGTCCAGACCAGGGTCCTGGACATGCCCTTCGACGGGAACAACCTGTTTGGGAAGACAGTGGACGATTCCCTTCAGGCCATCAAGGCGGATACTGAGACGGCCCGGGCCCTTGGAGTACTGCAGCAACGGCGGACGCCCTTTCGGAGCGGCGGAGGCAAGGGCGCCTCCAAAGGTTCCGGCGGCGGTTTCGCTTCCTACCGTCAAGCGGCCCGCTCGTCGTCGCAAGAGGCCTACAGAGGACGAGGCAAGTCTGGCGGACCCCGCCGTCGTCGCCAAGGAGGCCAAGGCGGCAAGGCCGCGTCCAAGCAGGATTGAACCGGCCGTGGGGTCGGGCCCCCACCGAAGCACCCCGGTGGGAGGCCGGCTGGCGGGCTTCGTCAGCGTGTGGGAGTCCATCTCCACCGACCGTTGGGTGCTGGACGCCCTGGCCCGGGGCCACGCGCTCGAGTTTCAAAGAAGGTGCCCGCGCGTCCCCCCCGTGGCCAGGAAAGAACTTCACGTCCCTCAACTTCTCCTGGAGGTAAAGGCGATGCTCAGAAAGGGCGCCATCGAACTCGTCCCAAAGAGGCTTCGGGGCTCCGGAGTCTACTCGCGTTACTTCCTCGTGAAGAAGAAGACGGGAGGATGGCGCCCCATCCTGGACCTGCGACGCCTGAACAAGTTCATCAAGGCGCAGAAGTTCCGGATGGTCACCCTCCAGCACGTCCTGGGTCAGCTGGAGGAAGGAGACTTCCTATCGTCGTTGGATTTGGAGGATGCCTACTTCCACATTCCCATCCTGAAGGGGCACCGAAAATTCCTCAGATTCGTGGTCCAAGGGCGTCATTACCAGTTCAAAGCCCTTCCCTTCGGACTACGGTCGGCACCCAGGGTTTTCACCAAGTGCCTCGCACCGGTGGCGGCGCAGCTGCGCCGCGAGGGGATTCACGTCTACCCCTACCTGGACGACTGGCTCATCCGCGCCAAGACGAGGGAGCTCGCCGTGGTCCACACGGCAAGGACCGTCCAACTCCTCACGGACCTGGGATTCTCCGTGAACTACGCCAAATCCCACCTGGTGCCCGCGCAAGTCGCACTGTTTCTGGGAGCGAGGCCTCCCCGTCGGAGGAGAGGACCAGGACCATCTTGGGCAAGGTGCAACGGATGTTGGTGGCCGACGCGGCCAAGGTGAGGTCCATCAAGTCCCTCCTCGGGATGATGTCTTCCTGCATCTACCTCATTCCCATGTGCAGGCTCCGGATGCGCCCGTTGCAAGAGTTCCCGGATGCGCGCTGGATCCAGACGACGGGCAGCTTCGAGGAAAGGATCAAGCTCGACGAGAGTTTCCGACGAGCGATACGGTGGTGGGGCACCCGCGCGCATCTGACGGCGGGCATGGACTTCCAGACCCCAGCCCACCAGGTGACTGTGACCACGGATGCCTCCCTAGAAGGGTGGGGAGCGCACACCGAAAATCTGCACGCAAGGGGACTCTGGCTCCCGACGGAGAAGTCCCTGCATATCAACGTCCTGGAGCTCCGTGCAGTGTTTTGGGCCCTCAGGTCCTTCCTTCCGTCCCTCAAGGGCAAGGTGGTGAGGATCTTCACCGACAACACCACCACCATGTTTTACATCAGGAAACTGGGCGGAACCAGGTCCCCAGCGCTGTCCAAGGAGGCGCAGGACCTGTGGCATTGGGCCGTCGCCCAAGGGATTCTTCTGGTGCCGTTTCATCTGGCAGGGATAAAAAACACCATCGCCGACTCACTCAGCAGGGAGCTGCGCTCGTGCCACGAGTGGGAACTACGGCAGGATCTGGTGGATCGCCTCTTCCGACGGTGGGGCACACCCCAGATCGACCTGTTCGCGACGGCGACGAACACCAAGTGCCGGAGGTTCGCCAGCAGGTTTCCCCAGACGAGGAGCATGGGCGATGCTTTCTCGTTCCCCTGGGAGGGCCTGTTCCTCTACGCGTTCCCTCCCTTGCCTCTGCTGATCCGGCTCGTCAACCAGCTCAAGAGGTCACGGTGCAGGATGATCCTCGTCGCACCTGCGTGGCCGAGGCAGATATGGTTCCCGGACCTTCTGGACTTGTCGGCGTCCCCGCCAATCAAGCTGCCGGCGGACGCGGATCTACTCTCCAGGGAAGGAGGCGCCATCCTCCACCACGACCCGAAGTCGCTGAACTTGCAGGCCTGGCTCCTGCAGCGCTAGAGTTTGGAGGATACGACATACCGGCCGATTGCAGAGAGGTTCTTGCAAAGGCCAGGGCGTCCTCGACTCTTAAATGCTACGGACACAAATGGAAGAGGTTCTCTGTCTGGTGCCACGCACAGAAGATTAACCCTCTACGGATTACGGCTCCCCAAGTGCTGCCGTACCTGCTGACGCTGGCCAAAGCTGGTCTGGCACACGCGTCCATCAAGATTCATCTTGCTGCGATCTCCCGATACACCAGAACCACGGGCCGGATGTCCTTGTGGTCTCATCGTCTGGTGAAAGAGTTCATGAAGGGACTGTTCAGATCGTTCCCGCCGGTGAAGGCTCCGGCCCCGGCGTGGGAGCTCAACGTGGTGCTGACCAAACTCATGGGACCTCCGTTCGAGCCTCTGCACTCGGCCCCGTTGAAGTTTCTATCGTGGAAAACAGCTTTTCTCGTGGCCATCACCTCCGCACGACGAGTGGGAGAGATCCAGGCCCTTTCCTGCAAGGCCCCGTACTTGACTTTCCACGACACGAGGGTAGTGCTCAGGACGCACCCATCCTTCATGCCCAAGGTACCGTCGGACTTTCATCTCAACGAACCCTTGGTGTTACCTGTGTTCTTCCCGTCGCCTTCGTCGCCGGCTGAGAGGACTTTGCACTCGCTGGATGTAGCTAGAGCGCTGAAGTTCTACGTGGACCGCACGAAAGGTTTTCGGAAGACGTCACAACTCTTTGTGAACTTTGGACCTGTCAATCAGGGGAAGGCTCTCTCGAAGGCTTCCATCTCCAGATGGCTCTCCGGCTGTATCATGTACTGTCACCGGTTGGCAAACCGACCGCTGCCTGGCCGTCCGAGAGCCCATTCCACCAGAGCGATCGCAGCTACCACGGCGTTCCTATTTGGTGTGCCCCTGCTGGACATATGCAGGGCTGCTACGTGGAGGTCGACGCACACCTTCACGAAATTCTACTGCGTCGACCGGGATTCCAGGGAGGAGTCCAGGGTCGGCCAAGCAGTGCTGCGCAACCTGTTCGCCTGAGGTGAGCCTGGTGAGGAGGTAAGATGCTTAATGTTGAGTTGATGTGATGCTTAATGTTGAGCCTTTGCCACCTCCCGTGGTTGTGCATGTGTGTACTGCTATGTATTCTTTATTCATGAGCATGTGAATCCATGCCAGACCCCATGCTGGAGAAGGAACAAGTTACTTACCTGTAACTGTTGTTCTCCAGCATGGGTCTGGCATGGATTCACATGCGAACCCTCCCGCCTACCCCTCTGCGGCTCTTCACTTGGTCATACTGCCACTTCACGTGCTTCCAAATCTGAAGATGGCTGCCAGAGGCGGTGCTTAGGTAGAGGGCAGTCATTGGCTGTGGTCAGTATGACGCAGAGACCAGTGATTGGTTATTACTACGAAAGACAGATCAGAAACGAAACTGATACTGGTTTTTTCTTTACCGAGGATTCCCAGCCTGACGACGGGGAATATTCATGAGCATGTGAATCCATGCCAGACCCATGCTGGAGAACAACAGTTACAGGTAAGTAACTTGTTCCTTATTGCATATCTCAATGTGTTTTACTGATCTGAAAAGCACCTGTAATAGAATATTACATCCTTAGGTTTTACTCACCTAGTATAACTGAGGGTTATCACAAAATAAGTTATAGGTTTTTACTGTACCTAGAATAAGTGTTCCACTATTCACAAAAGTATATTGTCCAGTTGGTGTACTAAGTGATTTATTGCTGAGTCACGGTACAACTGTTAGATTACATTCAGTAACACAAGGGTAATAGACCCTAAAAGTGACTACAGTTTTTTTTTTTACTCCCCAAGAATAGGTGGGATCTATACTGAATGTGTATGAAAAGGTTTGGCTTACCTAGACTACTGTTCTCTAAGGTCTATGCTTTGATCTGTGAAGTTCAAAGCAAAGTGTTTTTATAATTGTGGTGATGTATATAATGTGATGGTACTTATTTCCCCAAGATTCATCTTGACCTACTTGTATTGTTTACAATGCATACAGTTTCAGTGTTTCTCTGGACCATTTCTATCCCAATTTCAAGGGGATTGGGTCCTACGACGTATTCCATATCTTTGACAGGTAATCGCCACAGCTGTGCTGCTTTGGAAAATTGTCTACGTCCTACGTCGATACGCTGTCCTCGAGGGCCTCCGTCGAGCCGACGTCACTGGATGTTATAAGTAGGACGCATGACGCCTGTAGCCTCAGTTCTGTTTTTCTGTGAACGTGTTCGTCGGAGATCTCGTCGCGCCTCGGTTCTTCTGGGTTCTGTTGTTTCGGTTCTTCAAACCTGTTCGTTTGTGAAGATTTCCATGATGTCTTCGGCTTCTTCTACCCTGCGGTCGGGTTTCAAGAAGTGTCGGGACTGCGGTTCGAAGATGTCGCTGACGGACCCGCACAACGCCTGCCTCTGGTGTCTCGGTGAGGAACACGCCATGGACGATTGTGACGATTGCCAGTCGTTAACTTCAAGGCCTTGCGGGAGCGTAAGAAGAAGCTTTCTGTCGGTAAGGTGGCATCGTCGCTGTAGGTCCAGGGGGGGGGGTCTCAGTCCCGGAGTGGGTCCCGCAATTCCTCTGCCTCTTCGAGGTACTCGCGGAAGCGCCATCACCGGTCACCTTCCCTGTCCTCGTCCCAACAAGCATTCCCCTCCTGCGGAATGGGATTAGTTTCGTCAGGAGATGATGGCGATTTTTCAGTCGCAGGGCTCTGTTCCGTCCGCGCCGTTTAAAGACGCCCACCGTGACCGTGCTAGAGCCACCACTCGCACTCCTTCGGGCTTGGGTGGTCAGCACGATCGAGCACCTTCGAGGTCTCGATCGGACAAGGTGGATCGCTCTAGACATGCCCGTGCCAGGTCCCGGTCCTCGACGTCCTCAAGACCGTCGGAGCCTGTGAAGTCTTCGAAGAAATCGTCGTCGAGGGACTCTCTCGAGGCTCTGCCTCTGAGGAAGCCGATAACGCCATCGGCGCCCAGGCTGTCGAAGGACACGCTCGGGGCTCCGCCCTCGAGGACTGTTGTCGAAGGCATCAACGCCACGCTCTACGCCGATTCCATCAACTCCTTTCGAGGCTGCTTTGTTGGAGGTACCCCGTGGAACGGTGGAACCCCATAGAAAGGCTCTTGCCAAGTCTAAAAATGTCTTTGTCCCTTTTTCTGATTCCCCCATTCCAGCCTCTGGATTATATTTCTGAGGTGAAAGAAGGGTCTGAGGAAGGAGGTTTGCTCCTGATGAGGTACCTGGCGAGATTTTGTCTGGTCATAGCCAGATTGAAGACCTGCGTCAGTTGTTGCATGACGCCAGTGGTCGGGACACCTCTCCTGAGGTGGTGTTCGGTAGGCCTGAGCCTGGAACCCACGCCAAATCCTCGTACCGGCACCTTATGTCGAGGGTTACGGAATACTTGAGGTGGTCTGCGCCACCTGTGGATTTTCTGCAGGATGACCTGACGTATATCCTTAACCAAGGTCCACCAACTCACCCGGTACGGCCATTCCATATGGCCTTGCAGAGAAGGGCGCTAGCGGCTTACTCTGCTCCAGAGTCTCCCGGCAGTGAGCAAGTCTTTGCCGAAGAAATATCATCCAGCCAGTAGCGAGCCCAGCTACTTGACTACGCACCCCACTCTGGAGAGTTTGGTGGTGCAGGTGGCTATGGCCCTGGCAAATCAGGCGTCGTACCCTACCATCCCTCCTGATAGGGATCACAAACGTTTTGATGGCTGGGCGAAGAAAGTGTTTTCTTCAGGGGGTATGGCTTTACAAGCAGCCAACTCTGTATGTGCCTCTCATACTCTGTGGAATTGTCTCTTTGGCCGCTGAACATATTCCCGAAGGGGAGGAACGGGATGGCTTTCTTGCTCTTGTTGAGGATGGCAAGGATGCCATGTGTGAATCCGTTCGGTCGGGTCTGGAAATGGCAGATTGCGTCAGCCGGCGAGCACTGTGATCCGCATCCACGCAAATCTGCGTAAGTCTGGGTTTGCTGCTGATGTGCAAAGCCGGCTTCTCAACATGCCCTTTGATGGTGAACATCTTTTTGGCAGCAAGGCTGACGAGAGCCTTGAGAGGTTGCAGACCTCTAAAGCTGCAGCAAAGTCGTTGAGCGCTGCAGTTCACCAACCTCCGCCTTTTTTCGTCCTAGAGGACAGCAGTGGAGGGGATGTTCCTTTCGATATTACTCTACCTTTGGTAGATTGAGAGGAGCTGCAAGTCAAAGGGGCCACCTTAGGAGTACCAGAGGTGGAAAACAAGGTACTCGAGGTGCCAAGGCCGCTCGGGCAGTTGCCTCTTTACCCTCGGGCAATACCGCAGCCGCTTCAGCTCAGTCATGCGGCCATGTCCCATGGTTCGCCGGTTGGGGGAAGGCTGGCGCAGCTTCTTGTAGAATGGCGTGCCATTACTTCAGATGTGTGGGTTCTGGAGGTCATAACCTATGGCTACTGTCTTCCTTTCCTGCAGAGGCCCCACGACAATCCAGCAGGGGAATCTCTCTTTGAAGAGTCCGGATCCGCTCCTTGCGCAGGAAATGCAATCCCTGCTGGAGAAAGTCTCCATAGAACTGGTGCCTGTAGTGGAGATGAACAAGGGATGGTATTCCCCTTATTTTTTGATTTCGAAGAAAGACTGAGGATTGAGACCCATCATGGACTTGCATGCTTTGAACAATCTCCTCAGGAAGGACAAGTTCAAGATGGTTACTCTTTCTCAAGTCCTCCAGGCCCTTCAACGTCAGGACTGGTTGGTGTCTCTCGACCTCAAGGACGCTTACTTTCATGTGCCGATCCATCCCAAGCACAAGAAGTACCTGAGGTTCGCGGTTGGCAACTCGCACTTTCAGTTTCGGGTCCTGCCATTCGGATTGACCTCCGCCCCAAGGGTTTTCACCAAGCTCATGGTGGTGGTGGCAGCGTATCTCAGGAAAGGGGATTCACGTCTACCCCTACCTGGACGATTGTTTGATCAGGGTGTGCTCTCCCGAGCAAGTCCTGGATCTGTCAGTCACCTGCCACTCCCTTCACAAGCTGGGCTTCTCCCTCAACTTAAAGAAGTCCCACTTGTCGCCAACTCAGCGGCTCCAGTACATCGAAGCAGTGCTCGACACATCCCTGGGGCAGTGTTTCTCTCCCCAGGTGAGGGCTCATCACATTCAGCAGATGGTGCACAAGTTTCAACTTGCCCAGAGTCTCCCAGCGTTCAAGTTCTTGAGATTGCTCGGCCTCATGGCATCATGCATTCTTCTGGTGCCAGAGGCCAGGTTGTGGATGAGATCTCTGCAATGGGCTCTCAAGATGCAGTGGTCACAGTCCTCCGGCAGGATGACGGACCCTGTTCAGGTGTCGCCCTCGGTCGCCCAGGACCTTCTGTGGTGGGCCGTCTAAGGCAATCTGATGAGGGGGGCTCCATTTTGGCTACCCTGGCCGGAGGTGACGATCATGACAGACGCATCCCTCACGGGATGGGGAGCTCATGCCAACGAATTGACAGTCAGCGATTGTTATTCTCCGTTGGAGTCCAGACTCCATATCAATCTGTTGGAGCTGAGGGCCGTCAGGCTTTCCCTGAAAGCTTTTAAGCCGACTGTGCGAGGGAAGAATGCCCTGATTCTAACACAGTGGCCATGCACTACCTCAACAAAAGGAGGGTGGGCAGGGTCACTTCCTCTGTGCAGGGAGGCGATGCAGCTCTGGTTCTGGGCCATCCAGCAGGAAATTTTGATCTTGGCAGTTCATCTGGCCGGAGACGAAAACGAGACGGCGGACACTCTGAGCAGGCAGAGCGCGATCTCTCACGAGTGGGAGTTGGATCAGGAGATTCTCCTGCAGATCTTTGCCCTTTGGGGGACCCCACAAGTGGAACTCTTCGCCTCCAGTGTCAACTGGAAGTGCGAAAGGTTGTGCTTGCAGGAATTTCCTCCAAGAGGAGCCTTGGGGGACGCGTTCGTGGTGGAGTGGTCCTTCCCACTGATGTATGCGTTTCCTCCAGTCCCCGTCATCCCGCAGGTGTTGCAGAGGTTAGGTTCCCGGGTGATCCTCATTGCTCCGGCATGGGCCCAGAGAACGTGGTACCCGTACCTTCTCGACTTGTCCATCTGCCCTTCACGTCGTCTTCCCTACCAAGATGATCTGCTTCCACGGGGAGGGGGTCCGGTTCTCCATCCAGAGGTCAGATCCCTCAACTGTCACGCTTGGCTTCTGAAAGGTTGAGGTATAAGGATTGGGATCTCCCTGAAGACGTGATGGAGGTGTTGCTTTCAGCCAGACGACCTGCAACAAAGTCCCTGTACCGTTGCCGTTGGAGAAAGTTTTGCAAATGGTGCAGGGTTAAGAATGTGGATCCTTTTTCATGTGACAGTCCTGTGGTTCTGTCTTTTTTGCTTTCTTTAGCCCACAAGGGCCTGCAAGTGGGTACCATTAAAGGTTACCTGGTGGCGCTGTCCATATTTAAGCGCTCGTCTGAGGAGTGTTCTTATTTCAAAATTCCTTTAATTTCTCAGTTTCTGAAAGGGCTCACTAATGTGTTTCCACCATCACCTTTCCAGGTGCCCGGTTGGGATTTGAACCTTGTTCTAAAATTCCTAATGGGTGCTCCATTTGAGCCTTTACATTCCTGCCCTTTGAGACTGTTAACCCTTAAAACTGTATTTTTAGTTGCGGTTACTTCCGCTCGCAGAGTGAGTTGCAGGCACTTTCTGTTAAGCCACCCTTCACAGTGTTTCATCAGGACAGGGTTGTCCTTAGTCTGTCCTTCGTTTGTTCCGAAAGTTGTATCGGAATTTCATTTAAGCCAGGTCATTCTTCTGGCATTCTATCCTCCTCCGCATCCTGGTAAGGACGAGGAGAGGCTCCATAGTTTGGATCCTAGGAGAGCTTTAAGTTTATACATTTCAGGCATGTCGCCGTCATAAGTGGACGATCAGCTCTTTATTGGTTTTGCTGGAAGGCGTTTGGCACAAGCTGCTACTAAGCAGACTTTGTCTAGATTGATTATCTTGGCAATTTCTGAATGTTACCGCTTGGCGGGTAAGGACCCTCCGGTAGGCTTACGGGCCCATTCTACTAGGGGTATGGCTGCCTCTACTGCCCTGCAGAGTTTTGTTCCTAGTCGTTACATCTGTGAAGCAGCCACTTGGGCTTCGGTCCGTACATTTGTAAGACACTACTCCCTAGATTCTATCCATTGGTAGGATCTGGCCTTTGGCAAGGTGGTCCTTTACTCTGCAATTTGATTGGCCATTCTAAATTTCTATATTCTAAATTCTTTTCCCTCCTCCATACGTTGGTACTGCTTTGGGAGTCTGTCATAGATATGGAATACGTCGGAGGACCCAATCCCCTCGAAGAACAAGTTACTCTTACCTGTTAACGTTCTTTCGATGGGATGGTCTGACGTATTTCATATCGCTCCCTCCCTACCTGCCCTGCTACAGAATTTCTTATGCGATTGCGGCTTACGTTTACGCAAGGCTTTCCGTGGTCATACTGGCAGAAGATTGGTGCCCCACGTTCTGGGAATAAAAAACAACTGAGGCTACGGGCGTCGTGCGTCCTACTTATAACATCCGGTGACGTCGGCTCGACGGAGGCCCTCGTAGACAGCGTATCGACGCAGGACGCAGAAAATTTTCCGAAGCAGCACAGCTGTGGTGATTACCTGTCATAGATATGGAATACATCGTTGGACCATCCCATCGAAAGAACGTTACCAGGTAAGAAAGTAACTTGTTCTTCTTTACAATGATTATACAGCCCTCTCTCCCTCCTAAGATCAGCTTGGCTGCTCTGTCTACGCTACCATGAACTCAAGTGGTACAGCCTTCTACTAAGAGGGGAGTCTTGTACGGTCTTAGTTGAATGGCTTTACCAAGCATTTAGTTGGACTTCATAAAAACTGTCCGAACTCCCACTGTCTGGTGCCTCCCATCACCAGACCACTTAGATGTTGCTCCCGACCCCCAGGAACAATTGGTGGTGAGAGTCAGGATTGTGATCTACCTGAACCGAATGGTGCGAAGATCCCCAAAAGGTCCATAAGTTGGAGCGCTGGACCACATCTCTCTGCAGGCATGCCTTCTGGCACATGGGATGCATGGACAACGTGCTGGCATAGCATGGTCCCGCCACCTCCCGACATACTGCTCTGTCCAGTGCGTTAAACATTGAATTGTATTTTTTTTTTTTCGCCACCGGTATTGCAGGTTATTCTGACTGCTGCAGGCCAGGGCAGTGGTGTCACTGGGGGTGCTGACTCCAGCTACACCATGTAAAAACTGCTGTCTGACCTGGGTGTACCCCCAGATATGTCAGTGCTACCTCCCATGCCAAGAAGTTTCAATCCATCCAAGGTTTCCAATGGAATATGCGCCAGTTATATCCTGTAAAACGGCTCATAAACAATGTTCAACTGTGAACTGCTATCCAGTAGCACTTGTACCTGCTGTCCAGAGATGGTAACTGTCAGTGTTTGGTGGTCCTACAGGCATTTGAGGTACTCGCAAGATGTTTCGGTGCTGCACTTGCTGGTAGTGAGAATGAGTGATCTTCCCCTAAGGTGGACAAGCCGGTCTAGGCAAATATTTGTTCCCAGATGACTTGCCCACCTCTGCTGGCTTTGCAGCTTCGGGCCTGTCTGTTGGCACAGCACAGAGTGTCCTTTGTCTCTACTCACCCGGAGCCAAGTTCTCTGGAAGTTTCAGGTGCTCTGCTTCCTTGTCATTACGGATGTTTCCCACCAATGTGAATATGGTAGTGTTCAATGCCTGGAACCTCTCAGCGGCTGATGTAATCCAGTGGCTCCATGCACATATGGAAGGTGTGGCCCTCCTACCTAAACCTGTGGCAGAATTGCGTGGGCTGGATCTGTGGCTTATTGTTGGTACTCCGAGGCGACTGTGGTACCAAAGAGCTGGCCTTCACACATGGGATTGCAGCCAGCCTCTTCCCCGCTCTGGGGGCCTAGATGTCATTAAAGCCTCTTCCTTGGCCAGCGCCCTCTTCAGCTTCATGGTATGGGTGGTCTGGTGCAACTCCTCCACTTGTTACAGGTCCTACTCTGGGGCTATATATGCGGACACCAGACTGGGTAGTCTATACACTGTGTCCTACATCTCTTCCTGCAGAGTAGGCACCTCCTGGACCAGTTCCTCACTGGAGGGTGGCTTCTGAGTCTGTGCCTGGAGTCTAAGCTGTATTAGCGGAAGTGATCTTGCTCTGTGCATGACTTGTTGCAGCCTGACCAGCTTCACGCTGTTGGGCTCAATCCCCTTCTGTTGGAAAGCCAGCTGCAGATCGTATTCTGAAAGCCTCTTACCCGGTTGGAGGGGGTTGCATAGATCTGCGTCTGGGTCAGTGGCTCCAAAGACTTAGCCAGCATGTGGATTCTATTTTCTGTGGTGGCCTCTGGATGCATGGCACAGTGACTCATTGTAGGACCTTAGACTTTCGACGCGTCAACGCTTGCAATGGATTTCTTTCTTTCACAGACTTCTCATCTATAATCCTTTCCTTAGCGCAGCAGATCTTCGGAAACCTTTCCATCACCATAGGGTGCACCCCACGCTGTAAATAATATTGTTGCCAGTATATATCTAGGCGTGGCATCCCCTGACCTTCTGTCACTTTTATTTTAATAGATTTTATTTTCCATGCACATTTTATGATTTAGGAACACGCTACTTTGTTTCAACAAGGAAATGCCCAACTCCGCTAAGGCCTCTGGTTTCAGACCTTGTGTGGTTTATGGCCGGCAGATGTAAGTTTCAGATCCCCCGTCGTATGTTTATACTGCTTGGGGGAGAAGCATGACGTTGATTGCGTGTCATGCCGAATCCATGCACCACAAGGTATTCCAGAAAAGAACGGCTTAACTCTTCACCTACCTACCTACAGAAGGCGTCCGAGGGCATGCATTTTTGGTCGAGGTCACATGGTGTGCCTCTGAGGACAGGTCTCCTGTGATAAAACGACCTGAAGCAGCACAGAGCGGTCTCTCGCCCCCCCGGCGATCCCTCATGGCATCATTTGTCATTTTTCCAGGGACTCCCCAGAAGGCACGCCACAGACTCTGTTCCCCACCCAATCCTACACGCTGGAGGAATGGGAGAACTTTAGTTGGAAGATGCTGGACATCTTTGCCAAGGTGCCGAAGCTGGCTCAGACGGGGATCCTCCCCGTTACTCCAGACTTGTAGGGGAACCCTCCTGCAGGCTCGGGTCTGGAAGCACAGGGCAACCATGTCTTCGGCACTGCTTACCCTGTTCTGTGTGTAATGGTCCTGATCCACGTCCGATGCTTTGACTTTACAGGTTGTTTATCAAGGTTTCTGCTACCTTTCATTCAGCGTCCCCTAGGCCACTTTCTTACAACACCACCTTGCCTCCAGACCGCATCCTCTGGAGAAGTACCGTCAGCTTCTCTGAGTGCGATAGAACTGGTACCGTGCTCACAATAGAGCCAAAGGGCGGAATTCCACACGTCACCAATGATGCTTCTATTCAAAACTGGCTCTGAGGCTTCTGAATTTGTACTTTGAAAAGGACTGATTAACTGAAGGTAACTCTAGCCCTGATCCTCCGAGCCCTCTATCTGCAAGACTGGTTGGTGTCACTGGACCTTCAGGATCCCTAGTTTCATGTGCCCTTTCAACTGAAGCATAGAAAGTGCCTGAGGTTCGTTGAGAGCCAACATCACTACCATTTCAGTCCTGTTTTTCGTTGTCTCCAGCACCCAGGGTCATCAACAAACTGGTGGCAGTGGTGGCGGCTCGCCTCAGGACTCATCTGAACCCGCCTCCAGACCAGATGTCTTGGTCACTCGCCTGGGCAGAGCCTTTCCACCTGAGGGACTGAGTAGTGAACATCTCCGACGGTACATGTCATCCAATCCTAGGGACCAGTTCCTGCCTCAGCCTTTTTACGTCCGCTGGTTCTCCTGCATGGGCTCATGAACATTCCCCGTCAGGCTGGGAATCCTCTGTAAAAGAAAACAGTTTCACTGTCACTTAAAAACTGCTTTTCGAATAGACTGTCCTTCCATGTATTCCCAAACTTTGAAACTTGTCCAGCTTCAGCTGCTTAGGAAAAATAATTCAGCAGAGGGCGCTGTGTTGATGGCATCACGTTGATGTCCCTCAAAGGCCTCTTTTGAGGATGTCGTCTAAGGAATATATATAGCATGCACAGCACACTTTGGCCTCAGTTCTGTTTTTTCCGCAACAGCTTCAAAATTCAGCGTGCCTCACATCTTGTGACGTCTTAATCATTGACCGTCATCGACTCCGAAGACTGGTTTTAAAAAATGTCTGGATTGGGGATCGAAAATGTCCCTCACTGATACGCACCGTTTCTGTTTCTGGTGCCTCGAAGCGGACCATGACCCCTCCAGACTGCTCAAAGTGCCAGTCCATGACTGGAAAGGCCTTGAGGGAACGGAAGGGCAAGCTGAAGGTAGGCAAAAATCTCCTACCCAATCCATGAAACCTTCGACTGACTCCTCGGAGGAAGAACGCCAAGCAGTCTAGATTGAGGAATGGCTCACACCACTCTTCTTCGTCCTAGAAAAGAAGTGAAAGTGAAGGCACTGTTGGTCGCCTTCGTTGGCGGACCCCTTCCGCCGAAAGAGTAGCTTTCCCGACCAAGAAATACACTCTGGCCGATTGGGAAGCCTTCATGGCAGAAATGCATAAGATTTTTGAGAAACAAAAACCTAGCCATGCTCCTACAGAGCCTTCGAAAGAAGCCAGAAAGGAAATCTCTCGTCTTAAGTCTTGCATGCCCTCGAGCCTGGGGAAAAAGGCCTGATCCACACTGAGCCTTCTAGGCCTCAATCTGTGGTTCCATCGAAGGATCATTCGAGACAGAAAGACAAGTCGTCGAGGTCATCAACACCTTTGACACCAGCGGCGCCTTCAACGCCCACCAAACCGTCGACATCGACGCACAAGACTTCGACCCCAGCTGCGCTACATTTACCAGCTGTGCCGTCGATGCAGAGCGCACCTCCTAAATCAATGGCGCCGATAAAGAAAGCCTCGACGACTACTATGGCATCAAAGCCAATTATGCAAAAAACAATAATTCCAGACAAAACTTATGCTCTACTGGTTAAGACTTTTGTAAGTCACATTTTTTAACAAGAGGAGCGGTCTGATGAGGAATCTGCATTTGGCCTACAATATGGTATGCCCAATGTACCAGAAAGTTTCATTTCGGAAGAGTCCAGGATGAAGGACCTTTTTACGAAAATTTACAAACTGCAAGTGGGGTAGAACTCCGCTGAAGTTGGGGAGCATGCAGAGGCATGCTACAGGTAGCTCATGTCAAAGGTGGTAGATTACATGGGTTGGAGTAGGATCCATTACCATATGAACAGGACAAACTTACGGACATTCTTGACAAAGGTCCACAATCTGATCCCATATTACCCTTTAGCCTTGCTACCAGCACCATTATGTGTAGATGTGCGTGGTTGAGTCTGGTTTTACACCCAATGTGCAATCTAGACTTCTCAACATGCCTTTTGACGGGTCTCACCTTTTTGGCAAAAAGGCTGACGAGAGCCTTGAGAAGTTTCAGACCTCAAAGGTGGCAGCCAAATGTTTAGGCACCGCTATTGGGCAACCGCAGCCTTTTTCATCCTAGTGGGCAACCTTGGAGGGGTACATCTTTTTGGTACTACTCCTCCGTTGGAAGGGTGAGAGGAATGGCCAGCCAAAGGGGCCGGAGAAGATTTCCTTGTGGTGGATGAGGTAGAGGTGCAAAGCCAGCGCAAGCAGCAGCCTCCTTACCATCAGCCACTGCATCAGCCGCCTCAAAACCTCTGAGGTCTTGAGTCACTGTTCTCCAGTGGGGGGCAGACTGTCTCAGCATCTAGAAGAATGGCGAGGCATTACTTCGGATGCTTGGGCTCTGGAAACAGCCCACGGTTGCTACCTTCCTTTCATAAGGAGACCTTGGAACAATCCACCGGGGAACCACTCTGAGGATTCCGGATCCGCTCCTGGTGCAGGACATTTTAACCCTGCTAGAGAAAGGTGCTATAGAACCAGTGCCTTTAGCTGAGAGGAACAAGGGATGGTACACCCCTTATTGTTTGATACGGAGGACTGAGACCCATCTTGGACTTCAGATACTTGAAAAAGTTCCTCAGGAAGGACAAGTTCAAGATGGTCACACCAAGATCTTTCAGGCCCTCCAACTCCAGGATTGGTTGGTGTCATTGGACCTTAAGGATGCTTATTTTCATGTGCCAATTCATCTCATGCACAGAAAATACCAGAGGTTTGCAGTTGGTGTTTCTCATTATCAATTTTGATTTCTGCCATTCGGGCTGACCTCCACCCCAAGGGTTTGCACCAAGCTGATGGCGGTGGTGGCAGCGAGTTTCAGGAGAGGTGCGATTCACATCTACACCTACCTGGACAGTTGGCTGATCAGGGCGCGTTCTCCCAGACAAGCCCAGGATCATCGCAATGTCACCTGCCGCTCTCTTCAGACTGGGCTTCTCCCTCAATTACAAGAAGTCCCATATGACGCCTTCTCAAAAGCTCCAGTACATCATAGCTGTACTAGATGCATCCTTGGGGAAAGAGCTCGCCACCTGAGGTGAGGGCTCAAGACATTCTGCAGATGATCACCAGATTTCAAAGTGCCCAGCGTCTCCCGGTCTCTTTGAGGTTGCTCGGCCTCATGGCATCCTGCATTTTTCTGGTGCCAGAGGCCCGCCTGAGAATGAGTTCCCTTCAATGGGCTCTCGGACCTCAGTTCTCAGGAAAGATGTCGGACCTACTTCAGATTCCAACCAAGGTCTCACAGGATCTTCTATGGTGGACCTGCAAGGACAATATTCTGAAGGGAGAACCCTTTTGGCAACCATGGCCGGAGATAACAGTAGTGACGGCGCCGCAGTGGCAGGGTGTGTCACGACCCTTACCCTGAAGCCCCCCTGGCCTACCCATGGGGAGCCTTGACCCCAGTCTCCTCTAAATCCCAACCAAGGCCTTCTTGAGGCCAGTCCTGGCACCTTTGTCACCAGGCTCATACTTAATGAGTTTGTGCTTGGAAACTACTTTTTGTTAGTCATTCAATGTGGAAGAATCCACAGAATCAGGCTTCTTGGAACCTGGCTTGCAGAAGGATGGTTTGGGTGTGGCACCTTGGAACTTTTACCTGGACTTCTTTCTTGAAGCTATTTAAACCACAGCCGACTGGACTGACACGCTTCGCGTTAGTTTGCAATACGGCAACGTGACGCTCACCGCGTTCAGCTTCAGCCACGAACCTCGGATAAACAGTATCTGCAGAAAAAGAAAGAAGACCCCGTTAGAAAAGGTTGTAGCTTACCTGAATTCCATCATTAGCGGTTCTCTGCTCTTCCAACCGGCATCCAGGAACTAGCGGTCCTTCGGATCGACGGACCTGCAGAAAGGGAAAGACAAGGCTTTAGACATTTTACACAGTTAACGAACTCCGCCAAAAGGCTTACCTTCCCACTTGCACTTCATTCTGCAACATCTCTGGAATTCTACACTCCGGCAGAGCACCGCGACCTGTGAAGACAAAAGATAACGGGTTAGCAAAGGCAAGGCACCTTAGCGCTGCATTAAGCGCCAACTCGCGGCGTCTAGGCTCTCCAAAAACGCTAATACTTACCAGCGAACCCTGAATCCAATCTTCGCCACGAATTGGACTTCCACGTACCTAAGGAAGAGAAAAAAGACATTAATTCCAGAAAGGCATGCTAGGACAGCAAAACATCATAGCAATAAGACCTAAATGAAAGACTAACGTCGGCCTGGCATCAGTGAAGTAACTCGATCGCCATTGCCCGCAAAGCACCACGCACCCCTGCCGAGACAGCAGGACGGAGAACCCGCCAACATCAAGAACAAGGTGAGAGGAAGCCCAGAGGGATCGCAGACATACCGGGTGGTGGGAAGCTGTTAATCCCAGTTACCCGGTCCTAAACATTGTGTACCTGTATTTCTGGCAGGATTCTTCAGCTGGTCACTACTGGGCATCGCAGGGAGGGATACCTGGATAGCGATTGCTGGGTGGCGCCCCGTGGAACCAGGTGAGCATAACTGGGTGGGAAGTCCACACCAAAAATCTGACGGTCAGCGGTCATTGGTCTCCATAGGAGTCCAAACTACATATCAATTCTTAGGAGCTGAGGGCAATCAGACTAGCGCTGAAAGCCTTCCTGCCCTCTGTGCGGGGAAAGAATGTTCTGATGACTAACACGGTGGCCATGTACTACCTCAACAACAGAGGTGTAGGGTCATTACCACACTACCACTCTACCACTGTGCAGAGAGGCAATGCAGCTGTGGTACTGGAAAACTCGAGAAGGAATCTCTTATCAGCAGCTCACCTAGAAGAGAACACAGCGGCGAATGCTCTGAGCAGGCAAAGCAGTCTCCCGTGAGTGAGAACTGGCTCAGGAAGTCCTTCAAGAGGTCTTCACTCTTTGGGGAACCCCTCAAGTAGATCTGTTCGTGACCGAGGTCAACTGGAAGTGTGTACGGTATTACTCCAGGGAATATTCCCCCAATAGGTGTGCTAGGAGATGCATTTGTAGTGGACTGGGAGTTTCCGCTCCTGTACGCGTTTCCACCAGTCCCTGTCCTACCTCATGTGATCAGTAGGTTGAGAATGTTCGGGAAACACACGATCCTAATTGCTCCAGATTGGGCGGTGGGGCGTGGTACTTGGACCTTCTGGACATGTCCATCTGTCCTCCGATGTGTTTCACAAAGAGAGGACCTTCTCTCGCAAGAGGGTCGGGTACTCCATCCAGAGGTCAAGAACCTCAACCTTGGTTTCTGAAAGGCTGAGATATAAGTATTGGCACCTCCCTATGACATAATGGAGATTTTGTTTTCAGCCAGAAGGCCAGCAAGAAAGTCTTTGTACTGTTGTCGTTGGAATAAATTCTGCAACTGGTGCAGGGTGAAGAATGTAGATGGTTTCCTATGTAAAATACTGGATGTTTTATCTTTTCTTCTAGATTGGTACTATTAAAGGCTACTTGGCAGCGCCGGCCCTCTTTAAGCGCTCGTCAGAGGAATGTTCCTAATTTCAAAATTCCACTGGTGACACAATTTCTAAAGGGGCTCACTAATGTGTCCCCCCCCCCCACGCATACCCCCGCCCACTTCTCTTTTCCAGGTTGCAATCTGGGATATTAATCTGGCTCTAAAATTCCTGATGTGTGCACCCTTTGAACCTCATGTCCTTTAAGGTTATTAACCAATAAAACCATTCTATTGTTGGCTCCAACTTCAGCCCATAGAGTGAGCGAGTTGCAGGCACTTTCATCCAAGCCACCCTTGACTATCTTCTTATTCTTTAATATATGAAGAAAGTCATATTGATGACCACATTTTCATTGGTTACACAGGACATAAGCTGGGTCAGGCTATTACTAAACAGACCTTATCCAGGTGAATAATTCTGGCACACTCAGAATGTTACAGGGTGGCAGGAAAAGACCCTCCTAATGGTTTAAGGGGCCATTCCGCCAGGGGCATGGTCACCTCTACAGCCCTGCAACAGGGTGTTTACAATTGAAAACATTTGCGAAGCGGCAACGTGGTCTTACATCAACACATTCACTAAGCATTATTTTTTTTGGATAAAACATTTATTATCAATTGGTTATAACATGGACAAAACAACCAAAACCAAAGGGGAGGAACAAAAGAGGGACGAGGCAGCTACATCCAATGGGGCCAACACGGCCCGTCTTACAGTAGTAGTAGTATGTCTTGCATCACCATTCTCATGGAATACGATTACAGTTCAGTGTAAGTGTTCAGAGTAGCATCCCCCGAGTCCATAAACATCAGGGCACTCCCTCCTCCGGTGCCGCCCATATTTTAGAGGCTTTGTTGGGACAGCCTCTTGCGTTATAGATCCTTCTTTCGATCATAGCACGTGTCCATGTCCAGTGCCCATTGCTCCAGTGTCGGAGAGTCCAGGGCTCCCCATGTTTGTGCAATATTGTGCTTGATTAGGGCGGCCGCTGTATGCAGTAGCAGTTCTTCTCCAGCATTGGGTCTGGCATGGATTCACATGCTCATGAATATTCCCCGTCGTCAGGCTGGGAATCCTCGGTAAAGAAAAAACCAGTATGTTTCTTTTCTGATCTGTCTTTCGTAGTAATAACCAATCACTGGTCTCTGCGTCATACTGACCACAGCCAATGACTGCCCTCTACCTAAGCACCGCCTCTGGCAGCCATCTTCAGATTTTTACCGCACGTTCATGTGTTGGGATCCTCGTGCTATTGCTCTCGAGCGTTAGTGCTATTTTTTCACGTTTTTTCTCAAAAACTTTGTTTTATTCGGTCAAAAGAGCCTCAAGCTCCACCGACTCTCCATCCGATCAACGGGGACCCGTGTCGGATTCGTCTGCGCCCCTCAAGGGTGAAGATTTCGTCGAGCTACGTTTTTGGAGGACTCCAGAAGCTTCTCAGGCCCGGACATGGCCCAGGAGAAGGGAAGCTCGACGCCCGGAAAGCTGTTCAGGGTCTGCCCTGGATGCCAGCTGCAGAACGTCTTTAAGGAGGACGAACACTCCTTTTGTCTCTACTGCTTACATGAGGACAAGACGCACGTGGAGAAGGACTGTGCGTTTTGCGGCAATATGTCGGAGCGGACCATGAAGGACCGCCATCAACGCCTCGCCAACTGGCTGGAAGGGAAGAGCCCGTCAGGCGAGAAGAAGAGGAAGAAATCCGAGCGGTCTTCTAAGACCTTTGAGGACGCCCCGGCGACGGGGGTCCAACACAAGGCCAAGCACCGCGAGTCCGCTGGCACCGGGAGCGCCGAACGGTCGGGCTCTACGGGCGCCAGGCAGGGCGCACCCTCCCCGGCACCTTCAGCCACGAGCCAACGCTGGGTCGGGTAAGGGGAAGGGCGAGCACCCGGCAAAGCTCCTGGAGAGGCCCCGGTCGAGCTCGAAGGCCCCATCGGAGGGGGAGCGAGGCAGTGTCCCCCCCCCCCCTCAAGGATAAGGCGGTGAGCGCACCTAAGGTGGTGAAGGCCTTAATCCATCCGGCCAAGCCCTCTATCGATACTGTCGCGGCGGCCCTGGCTCAGCCTATGGAGGCTACACCAGTGGTGGCGATCTCGGGGCTCAGTCTCCCTGCCACCTCGGAGGGAGTCCTCTTTTGTGCCCATCGATAGGACCCCCGTGAAATCCCCGGCGGGGAAGAAAAAGGGGGGCCGGGCGTCGTCGTAGATTCGGCTTCAACCTCGGAGGAAGAGCTGATCGAGGTCTTAAGCCACGGCCTTGGCGTGGATGAAGACCGGCCCGTCGGGATGGATCCCGACGCAGGTGACGACGACATCGTCGAGGGTGCCGACGGGGCCCCTGATCGCCCGTCGGATTCCCCTCTGCCAGCGCCGCAAGACAACTCGGCGGCCATTTTGTTAGCTATACAGTCCTTATGCTCAGAGATAAGGACGAGACTACCGTTGCCGACGGAGGAACCTCTCCCGTCGGGGGATCCTGAACCGGGACCTTCTGGTGTTCCCCCGCCCAAGAAAAGAAGGATTCACCCTCCACCTCCTTTTCAGCCGTCGCGCCCCGTCCAGCCCTCCTCCCCGTCCACCCGAGGGGATGATACGGGGACTGACACGGCAGCGACGGGTACGGACGATGAGGTATACGACGAGGATCTACCGTCGTCACCTCCCACCAGGGCTTCTCCGCCCGACGAGATTGGATCGTTCCACTCCATGATCGCCAGGGCATCCAAGCTTTTCCAACTCTACCCTGAGGAGAAGAAAAAGGAAGGATTCCTTTATCAACGGCGCGAGGCCAAGAGGAAGACGGTCCTCGCGGTGCCTCTACTGGACGACATTTGGGATGAGGGCCTCGCCCTCCTCAAGAACCCTTCCACGACGCCAGCTAGAAGAGACCGGTACGAGAAGAAGTACCGGGTCCCGGACGCGCCCCCCCCTGTGCCTCTGGGCGCAGCCTACCCCGGACTCCGTCGTCTCCGCGGCGGCCAGGAAGAAAGCGCGGGGGGGTGCGGCCTCCACATCGACTTCCCCACCGGACGGCGAGGGAAAGAAATTGGACGCTATGGGACACAGGGTCATCTCGTCTGCAGCGACGACGATTAAAGCGGCCAACGCCTTGGCTATCGTGGCCCGCTACGACAGGGAGCTATGGTACAAACTGGCTCCCCTGCTGGACTTCCTACCGGACGACAAGAGGGCGGATGCGCTGGAGATCCTACAGGAAGGTGAGGTGGCGTCGGACCACGCCATCACTATTGCGACGGACATCGCCGACACTGGGTTTCGCCAGTTGGGCAACGGCGTGTGCCTTAGGCGGCGTGGATGGCTCAAGGCTACGGACTTCCGTCAAGACGTACAGACCAGAGTCCTGGACATGCCGTTTGATGGGAACAACCTGTTTGGGAAAACAGTGGACGATTCCCTTCAGGCCATTAAAGCGGACACTGAGACGGCCTGGGCCCTTGGGGTTCTGCAGCAACGACGGACGCCCTTTCGGAGCAGCGGAGGCAAGGGCGCCTCCAAAGGTTCCGGCGGCGGTTTCTCCACCTACCGTCAAGCGGCCCGCTCGTCGTCTCAGGAGGCCTACAGAGGACGAGGCAAGTCTGGCGGACCCCGCCGTCGTCGCCAAGGAGGTCAAGGTGGCAAAGCCTCGTCGAAACGGGATTGAACCGGCCGTGGGGTCGGGCCCCCACCGAAGCACCCCGGTGGGAGGCCGGCTGGCGAGCTTAGTCAGCGTGTGGGAGTTCATCTCCACCGACCGTTGGGTGCTGGACGCCTTAGCCCGGGGCCACGCGCTCGAGTTTCAAAGAAGGTGCCCGCGCGTCCCCCCCCGTGGCCAGGAAAGAGCTTCACGTCCCTCAGCTTCTCCTGGAGGTAAAGGCGATGCTCAGGAAGGGCGCCATCGAACTCGTCCCAAAGAGGCTTCGGGGCTCCGGAGTTTACTCGAGATACTTCCTCGTGAAGAAGAAGACGGGAGGATGGCGCCCCATCCTAGACCTGCGACGTCTGAACAAGTTCATCAAGGCGCAGAAGTTCCGGATGGTCACCCTCCAGCACGTCCTGGGTCAGCTGGAGGAAGGAGACTTCCTGTCGTCGTTGGATTTGGAGGATGCCTACTTCCATATTCCCATCCTAAAGGGGCACCGAAAATTCCTCAGGTTTGTGGTCCAAGGGCATCAGTACCAGTTCAAAGCCCTCCCCTTCGGACTACGGTCGGCACCCAGGGTATTCACCAAGTGCCTTGCACCGGTGGCGGCGCAGCTGCGCCGCGAGGGGATCCACGTCTACCCCTACCTGGACGACTGGCTCATCCGAGCCAAGACGAGGGAGCTCGCCGTGGAGCACACGGCAAGGACCGTCCAACTTCTCACGGACCTGGGATTCTCCGTGAACTACGCCAAGTCCCACCTGGTACCCGCGCAAAACGCACTGTTTCTGGGAGCGAAGCTCGACACAGTGTCCCTTCTGGCCTCCCCGTCCGAGGAAAGGACCAGGTCCATCCTGGGCAAGGTACAGCGGATGTTGGTTTCCGACGCGGCCAAGGTGAGGTCCATCAAGTCCCTCCTCGTAGATGCAAGAAGACATCATTCCCTCATTCCCATGTGCAGGCTCCGGATGCGCCCGTTGCAGGAGTTCCTTGACGCGCGCTGGATCCAAACGACGGGCGGCTTCGAGGAGAGGATCACACTCGACGAGAGTTTCCGCCGAGCGGTCCAGTGGTGGGGCACCCGCGCGCATCTGACGGCGGGCATGGACTTCCAGACCCCAGACCACCAGGAGACAGTGACCACGGATGCCTCCCTGGAAGGGTGGGGAGCGCACACCGAAATTCTGCACGCGAGAGGCCTTTGGCTCCCGACGGAGAAGTCCCTCCATATCAACGTCCTGGAGCTCCGTGCAGTGTTCTGGGCCCTCAGGTCCTTCCTTCCGTCCCTCAAGGGCAAGGTGGTGAGGATCTTCACAGACAACACCACCACCATGTTTTACATCGGGAAACGGGGCGGAACCAGGTCCCCAGCACTGTCCAAGGAGGCGCAGGACCTGTGGCATTGGGCCGTCGCCCAAAGGATGTTTCTGGTGCCGTTTCATCTGGCAGGGATAAAAAACACCATCGCCGACTCACTCAGCAGGGAGCTGCGCTCGTGCCACGAGTGGGAACTACAGCAGGATCTAGTGGATCGCCTCTTCCGACGGTGGGGCACACCCCAGATCGACCTGTTCGCGACGGCGACGAACTCCAAGTGCCGGAGGTTCGCCAGCAGGTTTCCCCAGGCGAGGAGCATGGGCGATGCTTTCTCGTTCCCCTGGGAGGGCCTGTTCCTCTACGCGTTCCCTCCTTTGCCACTGCTAATCCGGCTCGTCAACCAGCTCAAGAGGTCACGGTGCAGGATGATCCTCGTCGCACCTGCGTGGCCGAGGCAGATATGGTTCCCGGACCTTCTGGACTTGTCAGCGTCCCCGCCAATCAAGCTGCCAGTGGACGCGGATCTACTCTCCAGGGAAGGAGGCGCCATCCTCCACCACGACCCGAAATCGCTGAACTTACAGGCCTGGCTCCTGCAGCGCTAGAGTTTGGAGGATACGACATACCGGCCGACTGCAGAGAGGTTCTTGCAAAGGCCAGGGCGTCCTCGACTCTTAAATGCTACGGACACAAATGGAAGAGGTTCTCTGTCTGGTGCCACGCACAGAAGATTAACCCTCTACGGATTACGGCTCCCCAGGTACTGCCGTACCTGCTGACGCTGGCCAAAGCTGGACTGGCACACGCGGCCATCAAGATTCATCTTGCTGCGATCTCCCGATACACCAGAACCACGGGCCGGACGTCCTTGTAGTCTCATCGTCTGGTGAAAGAGTTCATGAAGGGACTGTTCAGATCGTTCCCGCCGGTGAAGGCTCCGGCCCCGGCGTGGGAGCTCAACGTGGTGCTGACCGAGCTCATGGGACCTCCGTTCGAGCCTCTGCACTCGGCCCCGTTGAAGTTTCTGTCGTGGAAAACAGCGTTTCTTGTGGCCATCACCTCCGCACGACGGGTGGGAGAGATCCAGGCCCTTTCCTGCAAGGCCCCGTACTTGACTTTTCACGACACGAGGGTAGTGCTCAGGACGCACCCCTCCTTCATGCCCAAGGTACCGTCGGACTTCCATCTCAACGAACCCTTGGTGTTGCCTGTGTTCTTCCCGTCGCCTTCGTCGCCGGCTGAGAGGACTTTGCACTCGCTGGATGTGGCTAGAGCGCTGAAGTTCTACGTGGACCGCACGAAGTGTTTTCGGAAGACGTCACAACTCTTTGTGAACTTTGGACCTGTCAATCAGGGGAAGGCTCTCTCGAAGGCTTCCATTTCCAGATGGCTCTCCGGCTGTATCATGTACTGTCATCGGTTGGCAAACCGACCGCTGCCTGGCCGTCCGAGAGCCCATTCCACCAGAGCGATCGCAGCTACCACAGCGTTCCTTTCTGGTGTGCCCCTGCTGGACATATGCAGGGCTGCTACGTGGAGGTCGACGCACACCTTCACGACATTCTACTGCGTCGATCGGGATTCCAGGGAGGAGTCCAGGGTCGGCCAAGCAGTGCTGCGCAACCTGTTCGCCTGAGGTGAGCCTGGTGAGGAGGTAAGATGCTTAATGTTGAGTTTGATGTAATGCTTAATGTTGAGCCTTTGCCACCTCCCGTGGTTGTGCATGTGTGTACTGCTATGTATTCTTTATTCATGAGCATGTGAATCCATGCCAGACCCCATGCTGGAGAAGGAACAAGTTACTTACCTGTAACTGTTGTTCTCCAGCATGGGTCTGGCATGGATTCACATGCGAACCCTCCCGCCTACCCCTCTGCGGCTCTTCACTTGGTCATACTGCCACTTTACGTGCTTCCAAATCTGAAGATGGCTGCCAGAGGCGGTGCTTAGGTAGAGGGCAGTCATTGGCTGTGATCAGTATGACGCAGAGACCAGTGATTGGTTATTACTACGAAAGACAGATCAGAAACGAAACTGATACTGGTTTTTTCTTTACCGAGGATTCCCAGCCTGACGACGGGGAATATTCATGAGCATGTGAATCCATGCCAGACCCATGCTGGAGAACAACAGTTACAGGTAAGTAACTTGTTCCTTCCCATTTATTCAATTCGTGCTCCCCCGGTACTCCCAGGATTAGGACCTTCGGGTCCATTTCTATTGTTTTGGAGAGTATCCGGGTCAGTTCCCGACAACAGGCCTCCCAGAAAATTCAGATGCGGGGACAGGACCACAGAATGTGAAAGAAGGTCCCCTCATCCCCACATCTGAGACAGTTCGGGTTTGTTGCTTTTTTCCACCCAAACAGTGCAGTTCTAGGATAATACTCTATGCAGTATTTTAGGTTGCACCAGTCTGAGTCTCGAGGAGATGGCAGCTTCCCGTGGGTGCATTAGTACCCAGATCCAGTCCTCAGGGTCGATATCCCCTACATCTATTTCCCACTTCGATCATCATTCTCAGCCTTGGCCCCCACACTATGGCACTCACTCCCACCCGCCTGAGGATTTAACGTCTTTCCGCAAACTGCTGAAAACCTGGCTCTTCCCGTAAAACCAACCCGTACCAAACTAACCAGAACAGACCAACAGCAACTCAATAACTCCAATCCATCAAATCACCTGATGCGAGAAACTGACAGCTAATAACCTCTAATATAAACTTGAAGGACAAACAGAATTAAACGAATAAAGTAGATCAAAGCAGTGAAATGGCTGATAAGAGTAAATCATACGGAAACAGTAAAGAGATTTAAACTCCAGAAATGGACAGAGTGCATGCGGAGTGAACGAAGTGAATGGCATGGATGAATTAGTTAGAATGGATAAAACAGGTGGAACAAATGAATGGGCCGAGTTGAAGAATGCATGAGTGGAAGAACAAACACCTATATAGTTCGAATGAGTATGGAAATCGAGTGAATATGTCGATTGGATAAATGTATGGAATGGATGAACATGTTGAGTGGATGAGTATGTAGAGCGGCTGGATGTGTAGAACGGACGAGTGTGTAGCGCCGATGAGTGCGCAAATACAGAGAAGCGTGTAGAACGCAAGAGTACGTAAAACTGAGGAATGTCCAGAACGGAGCATAAACCGGATAAATATGTTGAACAGATGAGTATGTGGAGCGGATGAGTATGTAGAGCACATGAATGTGGATATCGGGTGAATATGGTAGTGCGGAGAGTGTGTAGATCTCTGGAACAGATGAATGTAGAGACCGGTCGAATGTACAGAGCAGATAATTGTACAGAGCGGGTGAGTGGATAGAGCGGATGAGTGCGTAAGACATTTGAAAAGGCATGTAACCCATCATATCTGACCACCATGCTTACTCTCTCCTTTACATCACCACTCAACTAGAACACAGAGATACTATGACACCATTCGGTATAACTGTTCACATACCAATAGCTGCATCTGCTGCTCACTCCACATCATTCTAAGTAAACGCAGCTGGTTACGCACCCCCAGCCAGGCGTTCTCCTCAGGCCTAACGCAACCACAACCGGTCTGGATAAATCCTGCCAGAACGAACACATACTCCTGATCTCTCGACCACCACACCTACCGCTAAGAAGCAGCTATTACACGGATCCTGAACAAACTGCACACATACCCGGTGCTCACACGTACCTTTTGACTCTCTCTACCCCCTCTACTGATATGAACTTCGGTTCCCAAGGGCGTTCAGCACCTTCAGACCATAACAATGGTAAATAAGGTGCTATATAAATGCAAAATAACAATAACAACTTGGGCTTTAGACTGGTCAGCTCGGGAGTCGCGAAGGATGTGATGGCATTATAAAGAATGGATGTGCATTTGGAGGGGATATATTCAGGCAAGATGTTGCGTTCAGTAGATGAGCATTCCGGGATATTGTCCTGTCGATATATGGACTCTTAGGGCGTGGGACATTTGCATGTGATATCTGTCTGGTAGCTGGAATCTGCGTTGTAGGTCCGCAAACGGGGCAAGGTTGCCATCTTTCAAGACATCCCCCACTTTCTGAATCCCAGCCCTCACCCAACACGGCCAAGGTTTGAGTTTCGCAATTTCCCTCAGGTTGGCATTTCGCCATAGGGGTTGCGCCGCTGATATGTTCCCCCGCCCCACAAACTTCTGTACGTTCCAAGTGGTAATAATCTGTGCCTTCATTGTTGGTGGGGAGGATCTGGGGGGGGGGGGCGCTTGATACAATAGCTGCAATGGATCGGTGTCGTGCATAGCTCCCACATCGGCTTTGATATGGGGTAGTTCCCGGTCTCCGTGCAGTAGGTCATTGACCACCACCAGTTGGGAGGCCCAATAGTAGGTCTGAAGGCGGGGCACTCCGATCCCACCCTCCCAGACTGACCTCTGAAGTGTGGCCAGGGCTATACGTGCCTGTCCTCCGCCCCATAGGAGCTCCCTAAGGAGGGTTTCCACCCAGCCAAATTCAGCCCCCAGGATCTGCAACAGGGCGTTTTGAAGGACATAAAGGAATCGCGGGAGGGCTAACATTTTAAAAAGGGCGGCTCCACCCATGTGGGTCAGGGGGAGAAGCTTCCAATGTTGTACATCATTAGAGAATCGGTCCATGATTATTTTAAGATTGTGCATGCTATAACTGGTAAGGTCTGTTGTAATCCAGACCCCAAGGTATCGGAAGCCAGACTGCTCTATGTGGTATGGGCAATCAGATGGGTCGGGCTGACCCCCCTCCTTTCACCGGGAAGAAAACTGATTTCTTCCAATTGATCTTTAGACCGCTAAATTCCCTGTATTGGACAAGCATCTGGGTCACCACGGGGCAGGTTTGGACAGGCTCTCCCAGGTATATCAGGAGGTCATCCGCGTATAGGGATATCCGGTCTTCTTGTCCCTCTGGCCACCTGAATCCCATCCAGGATGTGCTCTGGCGAAGCCATATGGCCAATGGCTCTATCGCGAAGAGAAGGGGGTAGAGGGGACACCCCTGCCGTGTACCCCTGCCCAATCGGAAGGAGCAAGAGGTCCACCCATTCACCTTGACCTCCGCCCGGATATTTGTGTACAGCTGCTTCACCCATCCCAGGAACCCCTCCCCGAAGCCCATGCGTTCCATGATCTCCCAGAGGCCATCCCATCGGACCGAAATCGAAAGCCTTTTCAAAGTAGATTGCTAGAAGAGCAAGCAGGTTGTTAATGGTGGGAGCCCTCTCTAGCGCCAAGTGAAGTCGACGCAGATTCATTCGGGTCGATTTGTGTGGCATAAAGCCACATTGATCCGGGTGTATTAGGGCATCATCTACCGGTTGTAACCTGTTGGCTAGGAGTTTGGCGAGGACCTTAGCCTCGCCATTGATTAGCGAGATTGGCTTATAGGATGCACACTGCTTCTGGGGCTTATCAGATTTAGGGATGACCACGATGGTGGCCTTAGAGGTCCTGCGGGAGAGTGCCCTGTTCCCGGGCCGTCAGGAACATTTTATGGAGGGAAGATGTAATGTTGCCGCTCCCATAACCCCCCCCCCCCCAGCTTCTGCCAGGTTTCAACTGGGAACCCATTCGGGCCCAGTGTTTTCCCGGTCTGCAGTTGGGCTAGTGCTTCGGCCACCTCGGTCTCCGAGAGGGGAGAGTCCAGACTCGCCCTCTGCTGTACTGAGAGAGCTGGGAATATTATGTCATTAAGGAGGGTTGGGTCCAGCTGCGAGGTCGAGGCCCGATAGTGTTTCATAGAATTGGGCAAAGGCCTCAGCTATCTCTGCATCCGATGTGCACCTTTCACCCCGTGAGGTGACAATCTCGCGAACGCAGCGTTGTCCCTCCTCCCTCTTCTCCAGCCAAGCTAGCATTCTGCTGGCTCTGTCCCCATGTTCATAGATTCTGGCTCGAGAGTCCCAGTGGGCTTGTTTAGCGTTTTCTAATAAGAGGTTTCGGAGCCGCTCAGTGGCTCGTTTAAGGGAGAGCTGGGTCTGTGGGGATGGGCCAAGGATGTGTTCGTTCTCGCGTTGGGTCAGTTCGCCCTCTGCTTTCGCTATGTCTTGGAGTCTCTCTCGCCCCTTGTTCGCCACCCAAGAGATTAAAGCGCCCCACAAGACTGTTTTATAGGCCTCCCAGACCACCACCAGGTCCTGTTCTCCGTTATCATTAATTTCAAAGTACTCGTTGGAGACTTCCATAAGGTGGTCAACGAGCTCGGGGAAACCCAGATAGTAATTGTTTAGTCTCCATGTTCTAGGGGGGGGGACCCTGTGTGCGAATCTCCACAAGTAGGGGTGAGTGGTCTGAGATGCCCCGGGGAAGGAAATCGGCTGCCCGTGCTCTGTAGAGATCTGTGTGTGGAACAAAGAGGTAGTCAATCCTGGAGAGGGTGCCGTGGGCTCCAGAGTGGAAGGAGTACCCCTTGGTGTCCGGGTGTACATACATCACACAAACCCAAGGCGGACGCAAAGTTAAACAGCTTCGTAGGGGTGTCTGAGTTGCGTTGTCTGAGATGTGTACTGTCAGTGGCATTGCACATGACATCAAAGTCTCCCCCCAGAAACAACCTATCAGGTTGGTGTTTACGTATGAGGGTAGTCAATTCCTCCAGTAGCTCCTGCCCCAGTCCAGGTGGGGAGTACACAGAAGCAAAAGCGACCCTCTCGTTCCAAAGCGTTCCCAGGATCAACACATAACGGCCCCTAGGGTCTTGTCCCAGGCTTTGAATGGCAAAAGGGATGCGTTTGTGTAGAAGAATGAGTACCCCTGGATCCCATTGTGTATCCCGCATGGAAGGCAGCCCTGTAGTTTGTGCGTTGGAAATGAGCACAGTTTGATCCCGCTAGGTGGGTTTCGGATAACAGGGCAACGTCAGGGGAGTGTCTACTGAGTATTTGCTTAATCAAGCGCCTTTTAATCGCGGAGCCCATCCCATTTACATTCCAGGTGAGCACCTTGAAAGACTTGGGGCGTTCAGTCGGGATCGGCTGGGGTTGTATGGATGCCATCCAAAAACCGGGATAAAGGGTTGGGCGGGTGTTTCACGAGGAGGGTATCCCGGTTAATGGTGATGTATTGCGGTGCGTGCCTGAAGTGATGAATATTGTACTGTCTGGACCATCTGTAGCCTCGTCTTATGAACCTCAACAGACCTTGGAGCTTGCAATGGCGTGTTGCTCCCAGGGTAACAAACTCATAACTTTCCCTTCCCTCCCCCTCCCCATACTCCACCCCAACACGAAGTACCTGTAACCCCAACATCGCTGACACTCCAAAAAAAAAAAAAAAAAAAGTAGTGTGTCAACCTTGCAAACCCTTGTTCAAGTTAAAACTAAAGAAGTTAGTGGGGGGTGGGGCCCGTAGCCTTTTCCCCAGGTGCGATGGAGGTACGCCACCGATAGCCACATTATTGACGTAAACGAGTTACAACGGCTTCGTGGCACCACCCAGCATAGTTTGTAGTATCAATTCGGTCCTAAACCCGCTTGTGGGGATCAGACCCCAGCTTCTGCCGGTTGGTTCGGTGAGAGTGGCTGGTCCAGCTCCAGAGGGTGGCCCGCTGGTAGTCTGGGATTTCTGTCCCTGTTGGTTCGAGGTGCCGACCAGTCTCCCTCGATATGCTGCTCTGCCCATCACCAGGCCTCCTTTGGGTCGTTTAAGTGGACCGTTGTGCCCTTATGATAGATTTTCAGCTGAGCCGGGAAGAGCAGGCCATATTTGACTCCGATCGCTTGCAACAAGTTTTTCAAAGGATTGCCTTGTCTTATAGTTCAATAGTCTTGCTATCGCCGTTCGCGGAGGAGCACCAGGCACTGGTCAACCAGTGGGCATTCGGTGTAACTCTATAGAAATGAATTTCGAAAAGGATTGCTGGTCGAACAGGTCCATCAGCCACTGCTCCAAGAAAAGCTCCATACAGGGGCCTTCAGCCTTCTCGGGAATACCTAGAATTCGAATGTTGCGCCTGGATCTGCCCTCCCCTTCTTCGACTCTGGCTTCCAGAGTTTTAATTTTGGCGGAGACTCCTTGAAGCTGTTGTTGCACCGTGTGCAACCTGTCCTCCATGTTGGAAATACGCTGTTCCGCCTCACCCGTTCGTGCTGAAAATTTCTGCAAGTCTTGTCGGAGGAGGGACACATCCAGGCTAATTCCGTCCATCTTCTGCTCCATTGATGTGCAGGAGTCTGCTATAGCTGCCATGACGTCTCTCAAGGAGAGTCGGGATGCAGAGTCCTCATCTACCGACGTAACGGTTAAGAATCTGGGGATTGCGACGGAGGAATCGTGTACTGGTCGATTCTGTTTTGCATGGTGGGCCGTCTAGTTTTCTTTCCCCATGTCCGTTGCTGGACCCCTTGGTCTTCTTCCTGTGTCCAGGTGGGGGGGAAAGAGGGTGCGAACCGAACCGCGATTCCCGTCGCAGACCGTTAGGCGGTGGTGGAGCCGGGTGGTGAGCTTGTGTTAGCGGCTGTGTGAGATTTTGCTGTCTTTCCCTGGGGGTGTATCGGGTTCAGCCGGCTTTAATGCGTTGGTGTGCCACGTCCCCTTTTAGGCAGCTCACTGTCTCTACCAAGTAGGAAAGGGAAGATATGGGAGACCTCTCCCCCTTCAGACGGTTCCAGACGACGGGGGGTGCTGCAGGCACTCACCGGCGGGGGTGCCTCCACTGTGTACGGGTCTCCGCCGCGCCGACCAACTGGCCGCGCCTGTCTCTCCTCGTCTGGGCGGGGCGGCTCAGGGCCCAGGACACCGATTCCTCCAGTCGGGGACCATGAGGCCTCGCCTCCGCTCCCGGCCCCCACCAGTTCTCCGGAGCTCTGTCCCCGATGCAATCTGGCAACCACCGCAGGGTGTATGGATGGTCCAGTCCCCCTTCAAAGCGTGCCAAGCGCTCCGGCGGCCATCTTGGTTCGTCGTCTGGCCACACTGGCATCTCCTTCCCTCGCTCCCACCTCTGCAGCCCCGGCGCGTTTCAGGCTGGAATTCGCCCCAGATGTGCCCTGGGGTATCACGCACCGGCGAGCTTATTTTGGGGGGGGGTCACCAGATATCCTTAAGTAGTCGTTTATAACAGGATGTTAAGCCGCGGCAGCTCCAGAGGCACAAGTCTACTGCATTGCGCAGTTGGCCACGTTCCCCCCTCCCCTTACTAAGCATTATTGCCTAGAATCTTCGCAGGGTCAGGATGGTGCTTTTGGCAAGGCAGTCCTTCACTCCATGAAAATATATGAATTCTAATTCTACTCCCTCCTCCAAACCAAATACTGCTGTGGGAGTCTGCCAAAGATGAGGAATACGTGGGAGGACACAATCCATTTGAAGAACTAGTTACTTACCCCTGGTAACGTTCTTTCACCTCGCTGTTCATCCCACATATTCATTCATCGCCCTCCCATCCTACCCCTTAGTGGAATTGCCTGTGCTATTACAGCTTTCCTTCCATCAAGGTGGAGTACGGTCACTCCTGTATTTACAGGTATCTCTGTTGTTAAAGGGGGGGGGGAACAGAACTGAGGCCAACGGGCACTGTGTGCTATATATATGCCTTCGATGACCTTCTCCTCGACTGAGGCTTTCGAGGGACATCGACTCACAGTTCCCTCTTCTGAAAAAATAATCATTCCGAAGCAGCTGAAGCTGGACAAGTGTCAAAGATGAGGAATATGTTGGAGGAACATCCAGTTGAAAAACGCTACCAGGGGTAAGTAACTTGTTTTCCTCTAAACCAATCTCTGTCCTCTGGGTCATACTGCCCCATCCAATGACAGTCCTCTTCCTAAGCCCCTCCTCTGGCAGCCAGCCTCAGATTTTTACTGCATTCTTCAGTGTTGGGAGTCCTCGAGTTTGTTCTGAGCGATTTGTAGATGTTTTCGATGGAAAGTTAGTTTTTTTGTTTCAAAGAAGCCTGCATGCTCTTCATCTGCCGGTAGTGGGGATCCGTTGTCTGTGCAGTTGCGCGCCCATCAAGGGCGAAGATCATTGAACATTCTACAAGGCCTTTTGGGCCTACTTCGTGCCCTCTGACCATGGCGAAGGAGAAAATGGAGGGAGGGTCCCTCCACCAAATGCGGCCTACAGAATGTGTTTGTGGAGGACAAACACCTGCAATGCCTCTGCCTTCACCCGGACCACAGAGTAGAGTGCGAGATATGCCTCGGTTTTTCCAAAAAAAACAAAGGACAGGCGTAGTAGGCTGGCGGCATGGCTCATTGCCAAGGCCTCTGACCTGTGCTCCGAGCAGGGTCCTGCCTCACCCAGGACCGGTGAATCAGAGGAGTGGTATTTTAAGTACTTTGTGGGTGCCTAATCCATGGGCCCCAAGATAAGGCCAAGAGCCTCAAGTCCTAGTCCAACGGGTTAGCCGCAGAAGCGTGTCCCAAAGTGGATAGGGAGCAATCGGCGTCCCCTTCTTCCTACATTGCCAGTCTACCATCAAGCTCCTCTTCAAAGACCAAGTTATCTACCCCGGCTAAACTATGTGAGAAATCCGAGAAGTCGCAGACTGAGGAGAAGGCTGAGCAACCCAAGCAGTCTCAAACGGCACAGGCTAAGACCTCCTAGGTGACTCCGTCGACTACTACTGCCACGACCTCTAAGGGTGCTAATCCTGTGAGGGTAGCTCCCACAGCTCAGTGTCTCTACCCCAAGGCGCAACACTGCCGTGACTTTGGCAAAGTCTGCAGGCATGCAGTGGGGTGTGGGGGCAATGGGATGCACGGGGGGGGGGCAGAGTCCCTGAAACAAACCTTCCAGGTCTCGTCCATGTACTAGAAAGACACCCAGGAGTCCTTGCATACAGTCTGCAAGGACGTAGAAGAGGACGATGGCTTGGGGCATAGTTGCCCTGTTCTGCCTTCTCAGTTGAGGGACATGTCCTTGGATATGCTGTTGTCTCTACAAACCTTGGTGTCGGAGATCCAGATGAGGATGCCTCCGGTACCTGTGGTCCCCCAGGTCCCTGACCAGCCTCCAGTGAAGAGGAAGCGTTATCATACACCCCCATTTCAACATCCTCCGCCACGTCTGGCCCCTTCTCCCCTAACAAACCGAAGGACTGGTACAGGAATGGATACGGATATGACGGATGATGATTAAGACATCGTCATAGCAGACGTTGAATCTCCACATTTGGATGCTTCATAAAGGGTGGGATCGTTCCACTCCATGATCGTCAGAGCCTCTGAGCTATTCCAGCTTTTGCCCGAGGAAACCAAGAAGGGGGGGCTTCTTGTATCAAAGGCGTGAGGCCAAGAGAGGAAGACTGTCATGGCGGTGCCCCTTCTTGGACAAAATTTGGGAGGAAGGCCTGGCCCTCATGAAGAACCTTTGCACGGCTCCAACCAAACTGGATCGGCTGGAGAAGAAATATAGGGTGCCGGACTCCGCACCCAAGGGCCCGAGGTCGCAGCCATCGCCGGATCTGGTGGTATCTGCGGCCGCAAGGAAATGGTCAGCCAACCCGTCCTAGTCATCGTCGGTTCCTCAGGACAGCAAGGGAGAACCTGATGGAAGCCATGGGAAAGGTGGTGATTAAGACAGCGGCGTCCACTATCAAGGCAGCCATTGCACTGTTGATCCTGACCAGGTACGACAGGGATATGTGGTAAAAGCTGGGGCCGATTCTGGAATTCCTCCCTGACTGAGAAATCTGGCCGGACAAACTGACGACTGTCTGGCTGCTGATGGATCTGGGATTCTCCGTCAACTATCCAAAGTCCTGCTTAATGCCATCACAGAACGCGCTGTTCCTAGTTGTCAGACTTAATATGGAGTCTTGCCTGGCGTCGCCCTCGGAGGAGAGGCTGGCAGCCATTCAAGGAAAGGGGTAACGGCTGTCGTCGGCAAAGATGGTCACGGTGCGGACCATCAAGTCGTTACTGGGCATGATGTCCTACATCTACCTCGTCCGGCTCTACTGGTTGCAAATGTGACCCCTACAGGAATTCCTGGATGCCTGCTAGATATAGGTGTCCGGAAGTTACATGGATAAGATCTCTTGCAATGACTAGTTCCGTCGGGCGATAGGATGGTGGGGCGTCCACTCCAACATCGCCCAAGACATCGCCTAAAACCCTGTCCACCACCCGCCCCCTCCAATACCAGGAGAGGGTCACCACGGATGCCTGCTTGGAAGGCTGGGGAGCACACACACCAGACACCTGTGGCTGCTGAAGGAGAATGATCTTCATAGCAACATCCTGGAGCTACAGGCAGTTTTCTGGGCCCTTCAGTCGTTACTACTGTCTCTGTAAGGCAAGGTGATGAGGCTCTTCAAACACAACCACCATGTTGTACATCATGAAGCAGGGGGGCACTCTATCCCCGGTGCTCTCCAAAGAGGCACAGTACTTGTAGCGCTGGACCATCAGACTTGGGATGTTCCTTGTCCCTCTCTACCTGGCACGAGTCGAGAACACTGTTGCAGGCTCTCTCAGCAGGGAACTGCGCTCCTGCCACGAGTGGGAGCTTTGTCAGGATCAGGTGGACTGCCTATTCGCCAAATGGGGCAGGCCCTAGATCGATCTGTTTGTGATGGTGGCCAACTCCAAGGGCCAGAAGTTTGCCAGCAGATTCCACCAGCCTAGGGTACCGGGGGATGCATTCTGTACGTGTTTCCTCCATTCCTCTCCTGCTACGAGTCATTCACACACTCGGTGTCCATGCAAGATGATACTCATTGCCCTGGCATGGCTGAGGCAGTTTTGGTATCTGGACCTTCTCAGCCTGTCGGCGTCACCTGCCAGTCAAGCTGCCAGTGGTTCCGGATCTTTTACCAGAGGAGGCGCTATCCTGCATCATGATCCAGCATCGCAGAACCTGAGGGCCTGGTTCCTGCAGCCCTTGAGTTTGGAGGGTATGAGTTGCCTGTGTATTGCAGGGAGGTCCTTGCCAAGGCCAGGGCATTGTCGACTTTGAAGTGCTACGGTCACAAGTGTAAGCATTTCGCGACGTGGTGCTGGTCTCTGAAGATTACCCAGCTGAGGGTCAAGGCCCGATAATTCTCCCATACTTGCTATCCTTGGCCAAGGCCGAACTGGCTCACGCCTCTATCAGGGTACATTTGGTGACTATCTCCCGTTACACCAGGTCTCCAGGAAGATCTTCAGTTTGGTCCCACCGGCCCGTCGAGGAATTTCTCAAACGACTTGTCTATCTTTCCTGTGGTTGAAGGCCCCTACCTTTGGAACTCAATATGGTTCTGACGAGGCTCATGGGGAGGCGGGGGGGCCTCCCTTCGAGCCTATGCATCAGGCCCTTCTAAAGTTCCTCTCGTGGAAAACTGCTTTCCTTGTGGCAATGACCTCTGTTGGAAGGGTAGGTGAGATTCAGGCCCTATCCTGCAAGCAACCATACTTGACTTTCCACGTATCGAGGGTGGCGCTGTGTGCGCACCCCTCGTTCATGCCAAAGGTACAGTTGGAATTCCACCTCAACAAGCCTTTGGTGTCATCTGTTCTTTTGTTGAAACCTTCATCGCTGACGGAAAAGGTCGTCGCTCATGCCCTGAAGTTCGTGCTTGACACGCACGAAGAGTTTTCAGAAAACCTCATAACTGTTTGAGCTTTGGTCCTGTGAACCATGGGAAAGCCTTGTCCAAGGCTTCCATTTCAAGGTGGCTCTCCGGCTGCATCATGGACTGTCATCCACAGGCGAACTGGCCGCTGCCGGGCCGTCAGACCACGCCACAAGAGCGACCGCTGCGACGACTTCGTTCCTTTCTGGAGTTACCTTGCTCTACATCTACAGGGCTGTAATGTGGAGGTCCATGCATACCTTCACAATGTTCTACTGCGTCGACTGGACTCATTCCTGGAATGCCTGAGTCGGCCAGGCAGTGCTATGCAACCTGTTTGCTTGAGGCGAGTCTGTTCCAGGGGTAAGTGTTTATTGCTTCTGCTGAGCTTTGCCCCCGCCCGTGGTTGTGTAGTGCAGTGTATTCGTTCTTCATAAGCATGTGAATCGAAAAACAGAACTGAAGCCAATGGGCGCGGCACAAGCAAATTATACTGCTGGTGGCGTTGATACGCTATGGAGACCGTAGAGGGACACCAACGTCACAACCTCGCGCATAGCGCCCTCTGCCGTAAAAAATCTTTTTCCGAAGCTGGCGAGATACGAATATCATAAATGAGGAATACATGGAAGGCCATGTTGTAGAAGGTTTAGGTTACTTACCTGTAACTATTGTTCGCCAGCATGGGTCTTGCATGGATTCGCATGCGAACCATCCCTCCGGCCCCACTGTAGCTCTACTTGGTCATACTGCCACTTTACGTGCTTACCAAATCTGAAGATGGCTGCCAGAGGTGGGGCTTGGGGGAGAGGACTGTCATTGGATAGGGCAGCGTGGCCCAGATGACAGTGATTGGTTTAGAGGAGAAATGAAACTTTCAAATGGATTGGCCTTCCATGTATTCCTCATTTATGATATTCGTATCTCGCCAGCTTCTGTGCCAATCCATCTCAAGCACAGCAAATACCTGAGATTGGCGGTTCTCACTATCAATTTTGTGTTCTGCCATTCAGGTTGACCTCCGCCCGAGGGTTTTCACCAAGCTGATGGTGGTAGTGGCAGTGAGTCTCAGGAGGGGGGACGGCAGGGGGGGAATTCACATCTACCCCTACCTGGGCGATTGGCGATTCACCCGAACAGGCCCAGGAACAACTCTGAATCACCTGCCACTACCTACACACTAGTAGTCTCCCTCAATTACAAGAAGTCCCATATGATAGCATTCCAAAGACTCCAATTTGTCGGAACAGTCCTGGATACTTCCTCGGGGAAAGCCTCGCCTCCAGAGTTGAGAGCTAATCACATTCTGCAGATGGTAACTAAGTTCCAGAATGCCCAGCATCTGCCGGTCTTCGATTTTCTGAGGTTGCTCGGCCTCATGGCATCCTGCATTTTTCTGGTGCCAGATTCTCCATTGAGAATGAAATCCCTTCAATGGGCCGTCAGTGGTCCCAATTCTTAGGGAATGTCGGATCAACTGCAAGTTCCAGCCAGAGTTGCTCAAGACCTTCTTTGGTGGGCTTGTAAAGACCAAATTCTCAAGGGAGAATCTTTTTGACAACCATGGCCGGAAATAACGGTAGTGACGGACGAACCGACAATCAGCTGTGATTGGTCTCTATTGGTGTCCAAACTACACTTCAACTTTTTGGAGCTGAGGGCAATCGGACTAGCGCTGTCCGGGGAAAGAATGTCCTGATACTGGACAACACAGGAGCCATGTACTAACTCAACAAGAGAGGAGGCATAGGGTCACTGCCACTGTGCAGAGAGGCAATGCAGCTCTGGTTTTGGGTAATGCAAGAAGGAATCTCCGTCGGCAGTTCACCTAGCTGGAGAGCAGAACACAGCAGCGGACGCTCTTAGCAGGCAGAGCAGTCTCCCACAAGTGGGAACTAGCTCAGGAAGTCCTTCAAGAGATCTTCACCCTTTGGGGAACCCATCAAGTGGATCTGTTCGCAACCAGTATCAACCAGAAGTGCGATCAGTTCTGCTCAAGGGAATTTCCTCCAAGAGGAGCTCTAGGGGACGCGTTCGTAATGGACTGGGAATTTCCACTCCTGTACTTGTTTCCTCCAGTCCCCGTGATTCCTCACATAATCAGGAGGTTGAGAAAGTTCAGGAAATCAATTATCCTAATAGCTCCTGATTTGGCCAGGAGGACGTTGTACCCGGACCTTCCGGACATGTCCATCTGTCCTCCAATACGTTTTTCACATCCAGAGGTCAAGACACTCAACCTTCACGCATGGTTTGAGAGGTTGAGATATAAGGATTGGGACCTCCCGAATGACGTAATGGGGATTATGCTTTCAGCCAGAAGGCCAGCAACTAAATCCTTGTACCAGTGTTGTTGGAATAAATTGAATAACTGGTGCAAGGACAAGAATGTGGACCCTTTTCAATGTGGCACTCCTATGGTGCTATCTTTTCTGTTGTATCTGGGGCTCCAGTTTGGAACAATAAAAGGATACCTGGCAATGCTTTCCATTTTTAAGCGCTCCTCGGAAGAGATTTCCTGTTTCAAGATTCCATTAATTATCCAATTTTTGAAAAGGCTCACCAATGTGTGTACCCTCCAGTACCTTTTCATGCCCCTGCTTGGGAGTTGAATCTTGTGTTAATATTTCTAACATGTATACCTTTTTGAGCCTTTACATTCCCGTCCTTTAAGGCTTTTAACACTTAAAACTGCCCTTCGTGTGGCTTTAACATCAGCCAGCAGGGTTAGTGCGTTACAGGCTCACTCTTGCAAACCTCTGTATTCTGTTGAGAATGATGGCAAGGCTCACACTCTGGTTCCCAGTCAAGTTTTCCTGCTGTAGCAACAAATTGTCTTCTCCAAACGTTTCTTGACCTCTGTATGCTACTTTTGAAAGATAGTCGTACTTGGAGTTAAACCTCCTTTCTTACCGAAAGTAGTTTCTGACTTTCACTTGTCACAAAAAATAACACTCCCATCTTTCTACTCTCCTTGGGCAAAGAGGAGAGGTTACATAGACTAGACCCAAAAAGGGCTCTGAGTTTTTATATAGCAAGAATGTCAAAATTACACCTGGATGATCAACTTTTTGTAGGCTATACCTGGCATAAACTGGGGATAGCAGTGACAAGCTATATCCTGCTGGATTACTCTGGCTATTGGGGAGTGTTACAGGCTAGCCGGAAAGGACCCACCGGAAGGGCTTTGTGCCCATTCTTCGAGGGGTATGGCAAAGGGGTGAAGGGGGGGTTTCACTCAACCAGAGGAGTGTGTTCCACCTTTGCAACTTGGAGTCCCTGATCTGGACATTTGAAATGCGATTACATGGCCCTTGCTGCACATATCCGCCACACATTACAGCCTGGATTCCCACTCAGGACAACTTAGAAGGCAAAGAGGCTGCACATTTACAAGAGTGGAACTCAATTGCACTGTTCTTATGACAACGAATTGGCTGTTCACTAACATTTCAAACTACCAATGTTTTGTCAAATGAAATTCATTTACTATACCTATATTGTTCAAGAGAAGGCAAAATCTACTTATTTAAAACAAGATGAACATGTTGGGCATTCTTCAAATGCGCTCCTCCAAAATTGTGACCTTACTATTTGATATATTACAGTATCAAGATTCTTTTTAATTGTCAGAGATCAATACATGAGTTGCCCTTGATTTGCCGACATGTTTCGACCAACATGGTCCTTTTCAAGGCAAAGTTCAGTTAAACAACCTCTTTAAACAGCAAGATTGATATTGCATTCACACCATCAAACATGAACATTGAAACATGAATCAAAAACAAATTGTTTGGTATATTCTTTTGATGGTAATGCCAAACTATTAGAGGAGAAATAAAATGGGGGGGAAAACAAGTTAACATTAGATATGCTGCTTCAGTGAATAAGTGCATCACAAATTCAGTAATGCTCTTGAGAACTGCTTAAGTATATATTTGGGTTGCAAATACTAAACCTCTCAAATTGGCACACATCTTTAGCACATAATCACCATTCTATCCGTTTTTTTAGTTAACGAGAACAGCCATATTCCAGAACCACTAGATTAATCCCGCCTCCAACGGGCTCTTAATTCTTTTAATGTATAATCGGTTGCCTGTCTTATAGATCACCACGGTCTTGGTAACTGATGAGATGCGCCAAATCAATAACACCCCCAGATCATCCTGACATTCCAATCATTTCCAATGTGCCCACTTTTAAATGACTCCTCCTCAAAGTCCTGATCTGTCCTTCCAATACAATAGCGTTTTCCCTTAAATAACATATACTTGTCTTTACTGGTTAGTCCTTAATGTGAACTAAAATAAATACATATATGATATTGTCTCATCAATTTTTACTCTTGCGTCCCGTCCCCTTTCCTCCATACTGCATGGGTGTCCCTTCCAAGGGATGGGAGACGGGACCTTTTCACCAGAAAAAACCTTCTTCCCTTTTAAATTTAGAGGTGCGCGGGGGTGCAGCCCTGGGAGCATGTGCTGCCCTGACTCCGCCATCCGGCCCACACCTCAGTCCCCTTTTCCACGTCGACGGGAACGGGCCGAATTCACCAGCGCTCCTGGGTTTAGCTTCGGCCATGTAATTCCACGCGCGGCTACTTCGTTTTTTATCATTCAGGTACTCCGTCCTCAGGTGTCGCGCTCATCCCCGGCACATGTCGACTACTACAGGGTTCAGCAGGTGTCCATCCTGCGATGGACTTTTTCTGACTAAAAACCCCCACGCCCACTGCCTACGGTGCCTTGGCCCTGACCATGGCTGGCAAACTGGTGACGCGTGCGATGTGCTCTCCTCGAGGTCTCTGAAGAAAAGACTAGCCAGGTGGAGGGAGCTCTTCCACAGATCGCCTCCATAGGACCTAAAGGACTTGGTCTATCATTGATCCAAGGCAGGACCGCTCTTTTCCAGTGCGCCACACAAGGGAGACTTCTTCCCAAAGACTCGCCCGCGCGGGAGGGACCGCCCAGGTCTTCGTACCATCACAAGCACCGAGGCTGTATCAGCTACCGCCCGACAGGCCGAGGCATCTGTAGCTCCTCCTGGTGACAGTGCTGCAGAACAAGAAGGTTCTGTTACCGGGTCTTCACCCGCGGGGCTACGCCCTAGTACCATATCATGTCCGAGGGGGCGCCTTCATGCAGTTCTACTGGCAAATCCGCTGAGGGCGAAATGCCTACCGGGCCGCGGACTGGGGAACAGGGTAGGCCCCATGATCCACACACTAGTGAGCCGAGCAACACGACGCAGGCACGAGGAGGGCTGCTTGAAAAAATGGCAGCCGCGCCAGAAGATCCAGACATCCGGCTGATGCCGCTCCAAGGAAGGCAGGTGGAGGACTGTCAAGGTGGGACTGGTGTCAACCAGGTATGTGGCCTACACTTTACCCTTCCTTCACGCAAGGCAGGTTCTCCAGCATGGGGTCTGGCATGGATTCACATGCTCATGAATATTCCCCGTCGTCAGGCTGGGAATCCTCGGTAAAGAAAAAACCAGTATCAGTTTCGTTTCTGATCTGACTTTCGTAGTAATAACCAATCACTGGTCTCTGCGTCATACTGACCACAGCCAATGACTGCCCTCTACCTAAGCCCCACCTCTGGCAGCCATCTTCAGATTTTTACCGCACGTTCATGTGTTGGGATCCTCGTGCTATTGCTCTCGAGCGTTAGTGCTATTTTTTCACGTTTTTTCTCAAAAACTTCGTTTTTCCGGTCAAAAGAGCCTCAAGCTCCACCGACTCTCTATCCGATCAACGGGGACCCGTGTCGGATTCGTCTGCGCCCCTCAAGGGTGAAGATTCGTCGAGCTACGCTTTTGGAGGACTCCAGAAGTTTCTCAGGCCCGGTCATGGCCCAGGAGAAGGGAAGCTCGACGCCCGGAAAGCTGTTCAGGGTCTGCCCTGGATGCCAGCTGCAGAACGTCTTCAAGGAGGACGAACACTCTTTTTGTCTCTACTGCCTACATGAGGACAAGGCGCACGTGGAGAAGGACTGTGCGTTTTGCGGCAACATGTCGGAGCGGACCATGAAGGACCGCCATCAACGTCTCGCCAACTGGCTAGAAGGGAAGAGCCCGTCCGGCGAGAAGAAGAAGAAATCTGAGCGGTCTTCTAAGACCTTTGAGGACGCCCCGGCGACGGGGGTCCAACATAAGGCCAAGCACCGCGAGTCCGCTGGCACCGGGAGCGCCGAACGGTCGGGCTCTACGGGCGCCAGGCAGGGCGCACCCTCCCCGGCACCATCAACCACAAGCCAACGCTCTGGGTCGGGTAAGAGGAAGGCCGAGCACCCGGCGAAGCTCCTGGAGAGGCCCCGGTCGAGCTCGAAGGCCCCATCGGAGGGGGAGCGAGGCGGTGTCCCCCCCCTCAAGGATAAGGCGGTGAGCGCACCTAAGGTGGTGAAGGCCTTAATCCATCCGGCCAAGCCCTCTATCGAAACTGTCGCGGCGGCCCTGGCTCAGCCTGTGCAGGCTACACCAGTGGTGGCGACCTCGGGGCTCAGAGTCTCCCTGCCACCTCGGAGGGAGTCCTCTTTTGTGCCCATCGATAGGACCCCCGTGAAATCCCCCGAGGGGAAGAGAAAGGGGGGGGGCAGGGCGTGGTCGTAGATTCGGCTTCAACCTCGGAGGAGGAACTGGTCGAGGTCTTAAGCCACGGCCTCGGCGTGGAAGAAGACCGGCCCGTCGGGATGGATCCCGACGCAGGTGACGACGAGGGTACCGACGGGGCCCCTGATCGCCCGTCGGATTCCCCTCTGCCAGCACCGCAAGACAACTCGGCGGCCATTTTGTTGGCTATACAGTCCTTATGCTCAGAGATGAGGACGAGACTACCGTTGCCGACGGAGGAACCTCTCCCGTCGGGGGACCCAGAACCGGGACCTTCTGGTGTTCCCCCTACTAAGAAAAGAAGGATCCACCCTCCACCTCCTTTTCAGCCGTCGCGCCCCGTCCAGCCCTCCTCCCCGTCCACCCGAGGGGATGATACGGGGACTGACACGGCAGCGACGGGTACGGACGACGAGGATGTACCGTCGTCGCCTCCCACCAGGGCTTCTCCGCCCGACGAGATTGGATCGTTCCACTCCATGATCACCAGGGCATCTGAGCTTTTTCAACTCTGCCCTGAGGAGGAGAAGAAGGAAGGTTTCCTTTATCAGCGGCGCGAGGCCAAGAGGAAGACGGTCCTCTCAGTGCCTCTATTGGACGACATTTGGGATGAGGGCCTCACCCTCCTCAAGAACCCTTCCACGACGCCAGCTAGAAGAGACCGGTACGAGAAGAAGTACCGGGTCCCGGACACGGCCCCCCTGTGCCTCCGGGCGCAGCCTACCCCGGACTCTGTCGTCTCCGCGGCGGCCAGGAAGAAAGCGGGGGGGGGGGGTGCGGCCTCCACATCGACTTCCCCACCGGACGGTGAGGGAAAGAAATTGGACGCTATGGGACGCAGAGTCATCTCGTCGGCAGCGACGACGATTAAAGCGGCCAACGCCTTGGCTATCGTGGCCCGCTACGACAGGGAGCTCTGGTACAAACTGGCTCCCCTGCTGGACTTCCTGCCGGACGACAAGAAGACAGAGGCCTTGGAGATCCTACAGGAAGGTGAGGTGGCTTCGGACCACGCCATTACCGTTGCGACGGACATCGCCGACACTGGGTTCCGCCAGTTGGGCAACGGCGTTTGCCTTAGGCGGCGTGGATGGCTCAAGGCTACGGACTTCCGTCAAGACGTTCAGACCAGAGTCCTGGACATGCCCTTCGATGGGAACAACCTGTTTGGCAAAACAGTGGACGATTCCCTTCAGGCCATTAAAGCGGACACTGAGACGGCCCGGGCCCTGGGAGTTCTGCAACAACGACGGACGCCCTTTCGGAGCAGCGGAGGCAAGGGCGCCTCCAAAGGTTCCGGCGGCGGTTTCTCCACCTACCGTCAAGCGGCCCGCTCGTTGTCTCAGGAGGCCTACAGAGGACGAGGCAAGTCTGGCGGACCCCGCCGTCGTCGCCAAGGAGGTGAAGGCGGCAAAGCCTCTTCGAAGCAGGATTGAACCGGCCGTGGGGTCGGGCCCCCACCGAAGCACCCCGGTGGGAGGCCGGCTGGCGAGCTTCGTCAGCGTGTGGGAGTCCATCTCCACCGACCGTTGGGTGCTGGACGCCTTGGCCCGGGGCCACGCGCTCGAGTTCCAGAGAAGGTGCCCGCGCGTCCCCCCCGTGGCCAGGAAAGAACTTCACGTCCCTCAACTTCTCTTGGATTTGGAGGATGCCTACTTCCATATTCCCATCCTAAAGGGGCACCGAAAATTCCTCAGGTTTGTGGTCCAAGGGCGTCATTACCAGTTCAAAGCCCTCCCCTTCGGACTACGGTCGGCACCCAGGGTATTCACCAAGTGCCTCGCACCGGTGGCGGCGCAGCTGCGCCGCGAGGGGGTCCACGTCTACCCCTACCTGGACGACTGGCTCATCCGAGCCAAGACGAGGGAGCTCGCCGTGGTTCACACGGCAAGGACGGTCCAACTTCTCACGGACCTGGGATTCTCCGTGAACTACGCCAAATCCCACCTGGTACCCGCGCAAGACGCTCTGTTTCTGGGAGCGAGGCTCAACACAGTGTCCCTTCTGGCCTCCCCGTCGGAGGAGAGGACCAGGACCATCCTGGGCAAGGTGCAGCGGATGTTGGTGGCCGACGCGGCCAAGGTGAGGTCCATCAAGTCCCTCCTCGGAATGTCTTCCTGCATCTACCTCATTCCCATGTGCAGGCTCTGGATGCGCCCGTTGCAGGAGTTCCTGGACACGCGCTGGATCCAAACGACGGGCAGCTTCGAGGAAAGGATCACACTCGACGAGAGTTTCCGACGAGCGATCCGGTGGTGGGGCACCCGCGCGCATCTGTCAGCGGGCTTGGACTTCCAGACCCCAGCCCACCAGGAGACAGTGACCACGGATGCCTCCCTGGAAGGGTGGGGAGCGCACACCGAAAATCTGCACGCAAGAGGCCTTTGGCTCCCGATGGAGAAATCCCTACATATCAACGTCCTGGAGCTCCGTGCAGTGTTTTGGGCCCTCAGGTCCTTCCTTCCGTCCCTCAAGGGCAAGGTGGTGAGGATCTTCACCGACAACACCACCACCATGTTTTACATCAGGAAACAGGGCGGAACCAGGTCCCCAGCACTGTCCAAGGAGGCGCAGGACCTGTGGCATTGGGCCATCGCCCAAAGGATATTTCTGGTGCCGTTTCATCTGGCAGGGATAAAAAACACCATCGCCGACTCACTCAGCAGGGAGCTGCGCTCGTGCCACGAGTGGGAGCTACGGCAGGATCTAGTGGATCGCCTCTTCCGACAGTGGGGCACACCCCAGATCGACCTGTTCGCGACGGCGACGAACTCCAAGTGCCGGAGGTTCGCCAGCCGGTTTACCCAGGCGAGGAGCATGGGCGATGCTTTCTCGTTCCCCTGGGAGGACCTGTTCCTCTACGCGTTCCCTCCTTTGCCACTGCTAATCCGGCTCGTCAACCAGCTCAAGAGGTCACGGTGCAGGATGATCCTCGTCGCACCTGCGTGGCCGAGGCAGATAGGTTCCCGGACCTTCTGGACTTGTCGGCGTCCCCGCCAATCAAGCTGCCGGTGGACGCGGATCTACTCTCCAGAGAAGGAGGCGCCATCCTCCACCACGACCCGAAATCGCTGAACCTGCAGGCCTGGCTCCTGCAGCGCTAGAGTTTGGAGGATACGACATACCGGCCGACTGCAGAGAGGTTCTTGCAAAGGCCAGGGCGTCCTCGACTCTTAAATGCTACGGACACAAATGGAAGAGGTTCTCTGTCTGGTGCCACGCACAGAAGATTAACCCTCTACGGATTACGGCCCCCCAAGTACTGCCGTACCTGCTGACGCTGGCCAAAGCTGGACTGGCACACGCGCCCATCAAGATTCATCTTGCTGCGATCTCCCGATACACCAGAACCACGGGGCGGACGTCCTTGTGGTCTCATCGTCTGGTGAAAGAGTTCATGAAGGGACTGTTCAGATCGTTCCCGCCGGTGAAGGCTCCGGCCCCGGCGTGGGAGCTCAACGTGGTGCTGACCAAGCTCATGGGACCTCCGTTCGAGCCTCTGCACTCAGCTCCGTTGAAATTTCTGTCGTGGAAAACAGCGTTTCTTGTGGCCATCACCTCCGCGCGACGAGTGGGAGAGATCCAGGCCCTTTCCTGCAAGGCCCCGTACTTGACTTTTCACGACACAAGGGTAGTGCTCAGGACGCACCCCTCCTTCATGCCCAAGGTACCGTCGGACTTCCATCTTAACGAACCCTTGGTGTTGCCTGTGTTCTTCCCGTCGCCTTCGTCGCCGGCTAAGAGGACTTTGCACTCGCTGGATGTGGCTAGAGCGCTGAAGTTGTACGTGGACCGCACGAAGTGTTTTCGGAAGACGTCACAACTCTTTGTGAACTTTGGACCTGTCAATCAGGGGAAGGCTCTCTCGAAGGCTTCCATTTCCAGATGTACTGTCATCGGTTGGCAAACCGACCGCTGCCTGGCCGTCCGAGAGCCCATTCCACCAGAGCGATCGCAGCTACCACGGCGTTCCTATCTGGTATGCCCCTGCTGGACATATGCAGGGCTGCTACGTGGAGGTCGACGCACACCTTCACGAAATTCTACTGCGTCGACCGGGATTCCAGGGAGGAGTCCAGGGTCGGCCAAGCAGTGCTGCGCAACCTGTTCGCCTGAGGTGAGCCTGGTGAGGAGGTAAGATGCTTAATGTTGAGTTTGATGTGATGCTTAATATTGAGCCTTTGCCACCTCCCGTGGTTGTGCATGTGTGTACTGCTATGTATTCTTTATTCATGAGCATGTGAATCCATGCCAGACCCCATGCTGGAGAAGGAACAAGTTACTTACCTGTAACTGTTGTTCTCCAGCATGGGTCTGGCATGGATTCACATGCGAACCCTCCCGCCTACCCCTCTGCGGCTCTTCACTTGGTCATACTGCCACTTTACGTGCTTCCAAATCTGAAGATGGCTGCCAGAGGCGGTGCTTAGGTAGAGGGCAGTCATTGGCTGTGGTCAGTATGACGCAGAGACCAGTGATTGGTTATTACTACGAAAGTCAGATCAGAAACGAAACTGATACTGGTTTTTTCTTTACCGAGGATTCCCAGCCTGACGACGGGGAATATTCATGAGCATGTGAATCCATGCCAGACCCATGCTGGAGAACAACAGTTACAGGTAAGTAACTTGTTCCTTCCTACTGCGTCCATATGGGCAGGGCACGCAACGGCTCCAGCAGCCGCCCGCTACCCAGTCAATATCGCCTACCACCAATCCAGCCTGCGAGGACAGTTTCTTTGAAAAGTTCCTCGGGTTAATGCAATATCCTCAGATGGGGTGGGGTCATCTTCGGGGACGCCATCAGGGACTTGCTCCCCCCAATGGCTCCGGTGCCGCAAGCTCCCCCGGTCCTTGTTCAGCCTCGGCAGCCCGCTCTGGCCCCCAACCGATTGTGTAGGCGGTTCCGTACCAGGCTCCGGTCTTCGCACCTCAGCCCTTGGCTCCTAGCACCCCCCTTCGGTGCCGGACCAACCGGACCCACAGGTGGACACAGATGAGGAGGAGGACCCTGACACAATCTCTTTGGCCAAGGCCTTCCACGAACGTCTTGCAGGGCTGGCAGAATTCTTGGGCCTTCCTCAACCCGAGGCGGATCAACCAGCAGAGGGGTTCGGGGGGGGGGGGGCGTAGTTGCCTTGACCAAGAAGGGTTGGCCCAAGCCCCGCTCAGCCAGTAAATAAACGCCTGGATGCCAAGTACAGGCAGATGGAGGGCGATACACTCTTGCTTCTGGCCATCCTCAGCCACACTCCTCGGTGACCGCTGTGGCATCATTGTACTCCGAGCCTGTCATCCTCCACCTCCTCCTCTGCAGCGTTGCTAGGCAGGTAGAAGATCTTGACGGCGTACGGGAATAAGCTCTATTCAACTCAGATGCCATGCTGGTAGCTGTTAACCAGAGGCTCTGGCAGGAAATTGCGGATTTCCTCCCAGTCTTCTGGCACAGAGCCAATCACGATTTAAGGCGGGATTGGCAGAGGCCAAGATTGTGGGGAGGACATCATGAAGACCTCTGTGGCCCAAATTGACACCTCTGGCCATGCCATCTGTATCGCCATGGACATGAGAAGAACGGCCTGGCTCCGTGCTAGGAATTTCAACCCGAATGTCCAGGGACGCATACTAGCTGATTCTGCAAGCCGAGGTGAAGCCGACTAACAAGGCTGTCTTAATGGTGACCAGCTTGATGTCCGCAGATGCCATTGGTTCGAATGGTTTGTGCGTCAGAACTGAATGAGTGGCTGCAAGGAGTACTGACACTACTGGGAGTAGATACTCTTCATCTTTGCCAAGACCGCTGTGTATTTACCCTTTAGAAACCGCTTCCAACCCGCCATTGCGCTACTTGCCAGACAGTAACCCAAGTATCTTGGGGATTCCACTCTTTCGAAGGAATGATCTTCTATTCTCCAGTTGAAGGTCTTTGGCCGTCTTTTGGTGGTAAATATTGTAACCTTGGACTTTTGTCCATTTACCTTTAAGTTGTCTACTGCGTAGTTGTGAAAGGGAGAGATTCCTATGCAGACCGATTGAGGTTTTGTCAAATAGTATGTCTGCAAATTTTATCCAGTCCAGTGTGACTGTACCCAATTTATTGTTTCCGCCTCCCATATTCTGCCATTATCAGACGTATATAGATTGTACTGGGTTTGAGCCAAGACACATTCCTGGCACAACACCACATACGTAGATATTCGGTCTATCAGGGCTACTTCCAGGCTTTACCTGACTTCACAGTGGTGTTGGTGTTGGTGTGGAATAACGCCAAGAGCTGCACCATCTTTACTGGAACGTTCCCAGCAAGCAGCTTTGTACAGAGGGTATGCCTACGAACTGTCAAACGCACTTAACATGCCAATGGGGGCCATACATACAGTCGCCACCACCCCCTTTTTTGACAGCAGCCAGAAGATGCGACATGGTAAAGGCATTCAGTGTGAATATCTGAATGAGAGCCCACCTGATGGCATGAGAGTAGGTTTTTTGACGAAATGTCTTACGATCTTTCATTAATAAAGTAGCAAACATTTTACAAAGTCAAGTAAGACAATTGGTCTGTAATGTTGAGGTTCAGCACTGTCCTCATGCTTGTATATAGGTATGATGTTGGATTCTTGGCATGTGTGTGGGGCCCTTTGTGTAGTATAAACATCCCTAAATGGATCTCCCAGTGGGCGCAACCAGGCTGCCGGATCTGCATCAGTGGAATGTAGTCCGGACCTGGTGCCCTGGATGATTTAGCTTTATCAATTGCCCACATTAGGCCCTCCTTGTCCCAGGGGTATTCAGTTTGATCGTTTATGCCCTCATAAGTAGCATTGCTCTCACCGTCTCCTCTTGGCAGACTATATTTAGCACTCAAATGCTACCCAATCTTGTTCCGTGATTGGATACTCAAGCTAACTTTAGGACCCTTAAGGTTTTCTCCTATAAGTGCCCAAAATTTCGATCCGTCGTTCTCAAGTACTGTTTTTAAGAAACCTTGTGTTTGTTTGTTTGTGTTTTTTTTTTTTTATGGGGTTCCTGTCCAAGCGACTTAAGTCGCTTATGGGTTGGTGCAATTTTCCTCTTAGACTTTAAGTGCCTTGGAAGCTAAGGCCTGTAATGCTTTACTTTTAACTCGTTGCATCACTCACCCTTTGATTGGAAGTGTGAGTGCTGTTGGTAAGCTGTTTCAGGCAGTTTAGCAGGGTGTTTTTGAAGTTATTTGCAAGTAAGCATTCAGCATGACTGCCCATGTTCGTCAAGAGGAACTCGGTTCAACATGAAATTTCTGCAAGCTGCAGCATTCCATTTTATCGTGAGACCACCCTGTCTGGGGCCAAAAAGACAGTACAGGGATCAAAGCATGCCATGGAGAGTGGTAGATGTATGGTCAATATTGGTGGAAAAGGGTCGCTGCCAGTACCTGCACACTTCCTGCCTAGTTTGGACGAGACATAGAAATGGTCAACCCAAGATTTATTTTGTCCTCTGCACTAACTTAAACTATTTCCTCCTCCTCAACAAGCAGGCATACGGTTAGATCCCAACACACCAAATGTTCGTTCCACAGAGCTCCCAATTCAACTCCCCTAGTACATTTAGAGATCCTCTACTTCCTGACCTTGCTCAAAACCGCTACACATTTTGCGTCCTTTCCACACCTTTTTACATTGTGTGATAGCCCTCTAATTCTACAGTTTCCTGCATGAGTATTATGTTTGCATCAAACATTTAGAGGGTAACCCACTCAGTTTCTGAAATCCACATATATTCTACGAAACAATATTAAGTGGTCCTGTGTTAATGGCTATTTTTACTCAATGTTGACTTTTTAAGCATTCCTAATGCAGCCTCAAGCCACGTCCAGTCCTCAACCCCCATTCTTACTTCAGCACTAGTGCCCATTTTGTTGTCAACAGTGGTTTGCCTAAGGTAAGTTGTTCTTGTTGACTGTATGGGCTGTGAAGAATGGGGCTCGAAGTACCGTGTTCTGTTAATCCGCCACATTTATAAAACCAGGTCAAGTTTCTGACTCTAGTCACCTCGAGCAATATGTGCCCTTGTATAATCCCGTCTTCTCCCGCGCTTTCTATTAATTTTCTATTATAGCATTTGCTAATATGGGATTAGCGCCAACCGAAATTTAGTCACTTTGAACACCTTCAAAGATGGCCGTAAATTTGTGAGTTTACTACTACAGCCTTTTGCGATCACATGATCGGGTACTCAAAAGCAAATGGGAGGAGCCTAATACCGATGCTGACCCGTTTACTGTTTTATAAAAGTAATGTGTTTTCACGTATTTGGGAAGAAAAAATCCGGCGCAAGCTTGTTAATCAAGCGGAACGCGTGGCGGTTTCCACCCTGGAGGGGTGAGTTTTTTTTAAACCTGATTGTCAGCAAGGGAGGCATGGTAATTATGTCTGCCCTTTTTAAGCCATTAGACAGTGTTGGTTGCATGAGATTTTTTGAAATGCAATAAAATACTTTTTTTTGAGCAAGCGGTTTGGTCGTGTGCAGGGTTTATTTTCTACATGGTGGTGTTGTTTTTTTTGTTGTAGTGCTACAACCTTCCTTCACACGTGTATTTTTGCATATTTAGAAATCCGGCCAAGATTTCTGTCCCTAGCACCAACTACGTGAAGGCTGAGCACTATTTTTGGCATATCAGTTGTTTTGTGTGTGTGTGTGTGTGTGTGTGTGTGTGTGTGTGTGTGTGTATATATATATTTCTGAGGCTTGTGGCATCTGCTTAGATCACATGCTGTGCATAGGCCGACATCTAGTGGAAGCTGCGGAGTATTACAGTTTGTTTTTCGAAACTCGAAAATGGGCGTCGACACAGGCGTGCCAGTAATACTATCCCTAGTGTGACGTCCACTGTACCCAAGATCCCTCACGCGTCTAGGATCCTCAGATTGTTTTTTTCCGCCATACTGGTCGGAAGCATCTTGCGGAGTTCCCTGGCCTTAGCCATACTTTTGCTATTATATTGCAATTTAAAATTATTTATTGACATCCTTCCCCACCCCAACGTCGACCATCGATCTCGACGACGGCTGGAGAAGACATCGACCGTCGGCTGCTGCACGACGGATCTGGGCCTCGGAAGGCCGCTGGCCTCGGCCCGGGCCTAGTAGGCCGCTGGCCTCGGCCCTGCAAGTAGGGAGAGTGGGGGGTGCTACATACTCTTCACTCTTGGTATATAGGTACATATATATTTCCTACACTTATCAGCCCGCTGCCTCAAGGTGCGTATGGAGGGTACCCCTTTCCAATTCTGCCCCAAGTGCAATCGCAAATACCCTTGGGTCGACAGGCACGCCACGTGCAATCTCTGCTTGCCGAGGGACCACCCCGAAGCGAACTGCAGAGCGTGTAGTAGGTTTAAACCTAAAACACTTAAGGACCGTTCGACAAAGCGTTGGGCCCACCACGCCAGGCAGGCAGCCATGGCAGCGGAGGGCGCCTTCAGCGATGGCAGCGACGCCGTACTTTCGGACGGCGAGGGCATTACGGCGTCGAAAGACTGCCGAGCGCAGGTCCCCGACCTCGGAAGGTTGTCCGGCAGGGCGGCTATGGGGAAGACCCCCGGCGACGCAAGCGCTACACCTACACACACTAAGCACACTAAGTCCAACCGAACCTCGTCGACTTCTCGGAAAGAGGCACGGATAGAACGGTCCGACTCGGTGTCCTCTGGGCGCTCTCGATCGAGATCGCCTCATGACGCAAGGCAATCATCCACTCTTGCCAAGAGTGCCTCGCTCCCTAGATTAATGGAAGTTCCATCGTCGGAAGACGAAGACGACTTCCACCCCCAGGCCGCGCTCCAAGAGACCGAGAGCGCAGTTAACACCAGCGAGGCCCCACGCTCCAAACAAAATACCTCTCCCGACCCTCGGCGCCAGGTGTCGAAAGTCTCTGGGGCCTCTAAGGGGCAGGGAAAACATTTTTCCACGCACGGGGAGGGAGGGAAACAGCGGAAAGCTCAGCCTTCCACTCCTGTAAGACCATCCTTCCACCCCAAGCAGACAGATAAACATAAATCTACTGGGACAGCAACATCCAGCAAGGGTACCCTTGATAAGTCCTCTAAGTTGCCTACTAAAGCCATACCCTGTTCCAAAGAATGGTCCAGTGAGGACATAGACAGGGTCATGTCAAGAATGTCTTCCTTAGCGGATTTTTATGACAAAAACCCAGAACATTTCCTTTCGTATGACCCTCAAGGGGCCACACCCTCAGGCTCCTCTGATCCTATCCCCCTAAGTAAAAAGGCCCGGGTAATTATGGAGGAACGAACCGGGTCTGAATACTATGCGGAGGATGAGGACCTGGAGGAGGTAGAAGATGAGGAAATTTACAGAGTAGATTCCCCGGTAGAGAGCGAAGCCCCAGTTACCGACTCGCCAGTTGATAACCAACCCCTCCTTAATGAAGTTCTTGCTCGCGCAGCAGAACATTTTCACATCGACACCCACGGTGTACAGGAGGAAAGGGACTTCGCAGAAGAGTTGGTGGGAGAGAGGAGGCCGGTCGCTCAGACCATCCCTATCCTTAAATCCATCCAACGTAGAATCGATCCATCCCTGGTGAATCCTAACCTCACCAGAGCCGTCAACCCCAGAGTCGAAAAACTTTTTCGGGCAGCCCAGTCTGACCCTCTTTATATAAGAGGTCATCTTAAACCAGACTCCCTAGTGGTTACCAACACTCGGAAGAGGGCTGGGACACCCTTATCGTCGTCGGAAGCTCCTCCCGACAAGGAGAGCAAAAGACTGTACGGGTTTGGCAGGAAGATAGCCTCAACGTCCGCCTACCAAGCAAGGATTGCTAACTCCACCACCCTGTTGGCAAGTTACAACTGCCATCAATGGGAAGAGGTCGCGGTGCTCATAGCCTCTGCTCCTGAACCGTTAAAGGGCCAGTTGGCTCGGATCTCGGCAGAAGGGAGAGCCGTGTCTGGTTGCATTTTAAAAGCAACTTTCGACGCTGCAGACAACGCAGGAAGATTGATAGCAGAAGGTACTGTTATCAAGAGACATGCGTGGTTACGGCAGTCGGGGTTCAAGACAGAAACACAGGCGTCATTAATAGACAAGCCGGTGGAACCAGATCTATTGTTTGGGAAAGCGGTCGAAGACGCACTTAAAAATGCCAAGGACGAGTACGAGACTCTCAAATCCCTTGGCCAGCTTACCAACAAACCCCCGAACCAGAGGGGGAACAATAATTTTCGTCGCCCACGCGGCCAAAATTCACATAGAGGCAACTATGCCCAAGGACAGGGTACACAATGGAACAACAACCAGCAGTCTACCCAAAGTTACAGTAAAGGTAACAAGAGAGGTCGTGGAAGAGGCAGAGGCAGCCCCAACAAGGGAGGTGGCACGCCTCCGCCAAAGCAGTGACGCTCAGTTCAGGGTCCCTTCTCACGCAACCCCAGTAGGGGGACGCATTTCCAACTTCACCCAGGCTTGGGAAGGGATCACCTCAGACAGATGGGTGCTGTCAACAGTGTCCGCAGGATATTGTATAGAATTACTGCAGCGTCCCCGGAACCACCCTCCACGACAAAGAATACACTCCTTAGAACATCAGAAGATCCTTCTCGAGGAGATCGCCATTCTGCTAGAAAAGGACGCGATAGAACTCGTCCCAGGACACCAGGTAAACAAGGGTATCTATTCAACTTACTTCCTTGTGCCAAAGAAAGATTTGACAATGCGCCCAGTATTGGACTTACGGCCTGCCAACAAGTATGTCAAGCCCCAAAAATTCCGTATGACCACGCTACAAGAGGTAATCCCCCTCCTAAAAAAGGGGATTACATGGCAACCTTGGATATGAAAGATGCCTATTTTCATATTTCCATGCTCCCAGCGCACAGAAAATACTTGCGCTTCAAGGTGGACAGTCGCCACTACCAATTCAAGGTACTGCCCTTCGGGATAGCTTCAGCACCAAGGGTATTCACCAAGGTACTGGCGGTGGCAGCTGCACACCTACGCAGGGAGGCAATCCCTGTATACCCTTATCTGGACGACTGGCTCATAACGGGGGAAACCCCAGGAATTTGCAGGTCAAACATTCAGAGGACTATCGACCTCCTCCACGAATTAGGCTTCTCTATCAACGAGAAGAAGTCAAGTCTGGTGCCAAGCACCTCAAAACAGTTCCTAGGAGCAATCCTAGATACTCAGAAAGGGTTGACCTTCCCTTCGGAAGAGAGAATTTGGAATATACTACTGCAAATTCCACATTATCAGTCAGGTCAACAAATAACGGTACGCAAAGCAATGCGGTTACTGGGCATGATGGCGTCATGCATTTACCTGGTCCCCCACGCGCGTCTGCGCATGCGTCCCATGCAGGAATGGTTGGCGAAACAGTGGTCTCAGGCAAGTGGTCAGTGGGACGATCTAGTGGTCGTTTCGCCAACACTCGTACAGAGCTTACACTGGTGGACAAGAGAGAATCTCGCAGGGGGAAAACCCTTTTACGATCCCGAAGTACAGGCAGTGGTGACTACAGATGCATGCCTGACTGGGTGGGGAGCTCACCATCTCCACCACACAGCTCAGGGTCTCTGGTCTCACTCAGTAGCCAAGAACCACATCAACCTGCTAGAGCTTCTGGCAGTATTCCGAGCGCTTCAGGCGTTCGAGCCCCATCTGCTAAACTTGTCGGTGCAGATCCAGACGGACAGCACGACAGCCATGTTCTATCTGAACAAACAAGGAGGGAGTCGTTCGCCAAATCTGTCCAAGCTTGCCCAGAAAATCTGGATATGGGCACTCAGACGGAACATCTTCCTGTCATCACAACATGTTCCAGGGGAGCTCAATTCCCTAGCGGATGCCCTAAGCAGAGACTCCCTCCCAGAAGAACACGAATGGGTCCTTCACAGAGATATCGTAGAAGATCTCTTCTCTCAGTGGGGTTTCCCCACTATAGACCTATTCGCCACAAGCGGAAACAAACAATGCCCAGGATTTGCATCCAGGTTCCCCCAGCCAGACTCCCAAGGGAACGCCCTGTGGATGAACTGGTCAGGGATGTTTGCGTACGCTTTTCCACCAACTCCTCTCATCAGGAAGGTGGTGTACAAGATGAACAAGGAATCGATGACGCTCATCCTAGTTGCTCCCATGTGGGCGAGACAACCATGGTTTCCACACCTACGCAGGATGGCGGTGTGCGAGCCCATCAAACTCCCAGCCTGGTACAACCTACTGTCCCAGCAGCAAGGTCAAACAGTGCACCAGGAACCCAACTCAATGAACCTGGCAGCATGGCTCCTGAGGTCATAGAGTTTGGGCATCTCAATTTACCACAGAGGTGTATGGACATCCTAAAAGAATCCAGGAAACCAAACACAAGGCACTGTTACTTTGACAAGTGGAAGAGATTCGTTATTTGGTGCCAGAATAAACTAATCAACCCAGTTGATTGCACTCCTTCCAACGTTGTAACATACATGCTCCACCTGCTGGACGCAGGTTTGGTTTTTAACTCTCTGAAAGTACACCTGGCAGCCCTCTCGGCTTACACCACATCCCATAACAAGGTATCGTGGTGGAAAGTACCAGTAGTTAAAGCCTTCATGGAAGGCGTAAAGAGACTTCACCCTCCTATTTCGAACCCACCGCCAGGATGGGACCTCAATGTGGTGCTAGCTAAGCTCATGGGCCCCCCTTTCGAACCCATGCATAAAAGTAGTCTCAAACACCTGACTTATAAAACGGCCTTCTTAGTAGCCATTACCTCTATAAGAAGGGTCAGTGAAATTCAGGCTCTGTCAGTGCAGGATCCTTTCTTTACTATCCACAAGGACAAACTGGTTTTACGCACACACCCTAGGTTCTCACCTAAATTTATATCTAAGTTCCATGTAAACCAGTCCATCGAGCTTCCGGCTTTCTTCCAGAACCCGCAAAGCTCAGCTGAGGTGAAACTACACACCCTTGATGTGCGTAGGGCGGTCCTCTACTATGTAAATAAAACCAGACCGCTAAGGAAAACAGATCAACTGTTTGTCTCCGTAGCTACAGGCAGAGAGGGGGATCGCGTCTCTAAAGGCGCAATCTCGAAGTGGATTATCAACTGTATACAGCTGTTACTCTCTTTCTGAAAAAACTCTGCCTGTTACGCCAAGGGCCCATTCTACTAGAGGCATTGGGGCCACTCTGGCTTTCATTGCAAATGTTCCCCTCGACACCATTTGCAAAGCAGCTACTTGGAGCTCTATTCACACTTTTACTCAGCAGTACTGCATTGACACTCATTCCAAGACAGATACACAAGTGGGACAAGCGGTTCTAAGACACCTGTTTGCTCATGACCCTTCTCACATCCCACCTCCTTCTTCTGGTACTGCTCGCTAATCTATGCACAGCATGTGATCTAAGCAGATTCCACAAGCCTCAGAAGGGATACATTACTCACCGTAATCGTATTTCTGATGCTTGTATCTGCTTAGATTCACATGCGACCCACCCTTCATCCCCTCCGAGAGAAGGCGCATGATTGCTTGTAGTCTTACCTTTCTGTCTATCTGCTTGGATTATCTGTACTCGCGCTACTCCTCATGCTTCCTCATGTCAGAAAAAATACAATCTGAGGATCCTAGACGCGTGAGGGATCTTGGGTACAGTGGACGTCACACTAGGGATAGTATTACTGGCACGCCTGTGTCGACGCCCATTTTCGAGTTTCGAAAAACAAACCGTAATACTCTGCAGCTTCCACTAGATGTCGGCCTATGCACAGCATGTGAATCTAAGCAGATACAAGCATCAGAAATACGATTACGGTGAGTAATGTATCCCATATATATATATATATATATATATATATATATATATATATATATGTATATATATATATATGTATATATACTTATTGAATCTGCTTAGATCACATGCTGTGCATAGGCCGACATCTAGTGGAAGCTGCGGAGTATTAGTTTGTTTTTCGAAAATGGCGTCGACACAGGGCGTGCCAGTAATACTATCCCTAGTGTGACGTCCACTGTACCCATGATCCCTCGCGCGTCTAGGACCCTGATTGTTTTTTTCCGCCATACCGGTCGGAAGCATTCCGCGGTGTTCCCTGGCCTTAGCCATACTTTTGCAAAAATATAGTTATATTTCACCACCCCAACATCGAGTCACCGAACGGCCACACTCGACGCCGGCACGGAGAAAGAATCGACCGTCAACAGCTGCACGACGGATTTGGGCCTCGGAAGGCCTCTGCCCGGACCTAGGAAGGCCTCTGGCCTCAGCCCTGCAAGTAGGGAGAGTGGGGGGTGGACATACTCTACACTCTTTTGGTATATAGGTACATTCTTATATATTCCTACACTTATTAGCCCGCTGTCACAAGGTGCGTATGGAGGGTACCCCTTTCCAATTTTGCCCCAAGTGCAACCGCAAGTACCCTTGGGTTGACAGGCATGCCACGTGCAATCTCTGCTTGCCGAGGGACCATCCCGAGGCTAACTGCAGAGCGTGTAGTAGGTTCAAACCGAAGACACTCAAGGACTGTTCGATCAAGCGTTGGGCCCACCACGCCAGGCATCAAGAGGCCATGGCAGCGGAGGGCGCCTTCAGCGATGGCAGCAACGCTGTGCTTTCGGACGGCGAGGGCAACGTGGCGTCAATTGACAGCCAAGCGCAAGTCCCCGACCTCAGAAAGTCGTCCGGCGGGGCGGCTTTGGGGAAGACCCCCCGGCGACACAAGCGCTACCCACAGCACTTCCACAAAACACATGAAGTCCAACCGAGACTCTACGCGCACGCCGAGTACTCGGAAAGAGGCACATACAGAATGATCCGATTCGGTGTCCTCTGGGCGTTCTCAATCTAGATCGCTGCATGACTCCAGGCAACCATCCACTGTTGCCAGAAGTGCCTCGCTCCCCAAGGTAACGGAGGTTCGATCGTCAGAAGACAAAACCGACCTCTATCCCCAGTCCGCACTCCAGGAGTCGGCATCAACAGGCCGCGCAATGGCTGCTCCCAAGCCCCAACCTCCACTATACAGAGATAGGGACACTACCCCCGAACCTCGGCGCCAGGCGACGAAAGTCTCCGGAGGGGCGAAAAAACAGGGTTAACACTATTCCACACTCGGAAGGTGAAAAACAGAGGAAGCAGTCTCAGCCTACTTCCACACCTCAAAAACTTTCTACCCCACTTAAACAGATGGACAAGTCTCGGTCTTCTGTTATCCCAAAGACCCTGGTTCAAACCAGTAGGTCTAGTCTAGATAAGACAGGGAAAGGCCTTCAAGTAAGTATCATTCCCAGTTCAAGAGAGTGGTCTACTGATGACATAGACAGTCATGTCAAGGATGTCATCATTTGCAGATTTCTACGCCAAAAACCCTGAACACTTTCTCTCTTTTACCCCCGACAGGTCAACTCACTCAGGCTCTAAGGATCCTATACCCCAAAGTAAGAAGTCCCGGGTTGAAGCTCCTACTTCAGACCCCTTCAGTATACAGCCCTATTCTCAATATCCGGGAGATCCATCCCTTTATGAGGATCCAGATTTGGGCATGTTGGAAGAACAAACTGGGACAGGCTACTATGGGTATGACGAGGACGAGGAGGAGGAGGAGGAGGAGGAGGACAACCCAGAAACCTACATGCTAGATTCCCTGGTAGATAAAGAACCCCCGGTTACCGACTCCCCTGTCGATAACCAGCCTCTTTTGAATGAAGTGCTGTCCAGAGCGGCAGAACACTTCCACATTGACAACCCAGGGTGCTCAGGAAGAGAGGGATTTTGCTGAGGAGTTAGTGGGAGAAAGGAGACCTGTTGCCCAGGCCATCCCTATCCTTAAGTCTATACAAAGGAGGATAGTGTAACGCTCACCTGATTCCCGTAGAGGCGCCGGTCTTGACTGGGCGTATACCGTATCTGCAAAGGTGATGTGTAACACACGGCTGGCTCTTTGGGCTGGACCTCTGTGCACTGTATGTCTGACCTGAAGGGTAAGATGTCTGCAGATAGAAAATATGGGATTAAGGAACTGGGTTATTGAATGTCTCTCTTCTTCCCGTTCTCTTCTCCTGTAGAACCCCAAAGGTTAACGCTCTCACCTTAGGTAAGTGAACGCCGTGCTCTCCATCTGCCTCGGGGCAGGGTGCTGTAACCAGTTTCTTCACTGGATAAGGGGAGCAGGCCTCTTGACTTCAGAGGACTGCTGTCCGTCGTTTACTGCACGAACGGTAAGTTTCGAGTAATTCTAATGTCTTTAAAGTCTTTAGTAATGATGTTTCTTGTTTTGCAGGGTTCCGGCGATGGCAGATGCCGGGCTGAAGTGAGTTGAAGATGGAGCCTGTGTGATGAATAGAAGCGCCTGGAAGCACGTAAGTAAGCGCTTGTTGCCTGCTTCACGATGCGCTCTAACTGTCTTTTTATTTTGCAGGTACAAGTTCGGAGCGGCTGCAGGGTGCCGGAATACCCACTGGGTTAGATGTGGAAAGGAGTAATGGCACGTGAGTATTAAAGTTCCCCAATGTCTTTAAACGCACCTTGTTTTGTCTTTCAGATGCGGGATGCAGCGCCGAAGGCCTCCGGAGCGTGCGAAGAGTTGGTAAGCTTTTGTCTTTCAGATGCCGGAATGCAGTGTGAAGACCTCCGGAGCGCACGAAGAGTAGGTAAGCCTTTGTCTTTCAGATGCCGGAATGCAGCGCGAGGAGTTGGTGACAGCCGATGGACCAGGTAAGTGAAGAGCTGTCACTGAAGACCGTAATGCTAACCTGTTCTTTCTTGTCTTTATAGGTGTTGCTGAAGACTGGATTCAGGATGGTAAGCCTTTTTCCTTAGGCCCAGGATCAGATGCAGAAGACACGATGAGCGTTCTGCTGCAGAGGATGCAGAATAACGCAAAGCAAGATTCATCCATTGGGTGTGGTTTAAATAGCCTCCTGTAGTGCTTAGGTGTCTCCTTCCACAGCCACGCCTAGGTAAGAAAAGAGTTCCTGCTTTCCAGAAGAGTTCCAGTGTTCTGAATCTAGGGAGTGGCTCCTGCCCCACCCAACAGGAAAAGTAGTTCCAAACAGAAGAGGATCAGAGGCTCAACTGGCAGGCAAGTAAGCAGCATGGTCTGCTGCAGGTAAGTCCACCCAAGCATTATGAGCCCGGCGCTTCCAGCGCTGGGACTGGGCATATTTATGAGCCTGGTGCCACTGGCGCCAGGGACTGGTTGGCACTCGGAACCTGGGTTATGGATCTGCTTCCAAGGGAGTTGGGAAAACCCTGACCTTTTGGAAGCAGAGATCATGACAGATAGACCCTTCCCTTGTTAATCCCTATCTCACTAGGGCGGTAAATCCCCGAGTTGAGAAGCTTTTCAGGGCAGCCCAAACAGACCCACTGTACATAAGCGGGCATCTGAAACCGGACTCCCTGGTAGTTACTAACACCCGTAAGAAGGCGGGAACACCCTTGTCATCGTCGGAAGCTCCTCCCGACAAGGAGAGCAAGAAGATTTATGGCTTGGGCAGCAAAGTAGCCTCCACTTCCGCCTACCAGGCAAGGATTGCCAACTCCACCACCCTGCTGGCGAGTTACAACTGCCACCAGTGGGAAGAAGTCGCGGCACTCATAGATTCCGCCCCAGAACCTTTAAAAAGCCAATTGGCACAAGTTTCGGCGGAAGGAAGAGCCGTGTCCGGTTGCATATTAAAAGCAACCTTTGATGCCGCGGAGAACGCCTGCAGATTGATAGCAGAAGGTACTGTTATCAAAATGCATGCTTGGTTGCAACAGTCTGGGTTCAAAGCCGAAACCCAGGCTTCATTGATAGACAAACCGGTGGAGCTGGATTTATTGTTTGGAAAGGAGGTCGAGGACGCGCTGAAATATGCCAAGGATGAGTATGAGACACTCAAATCCCTAGGCCAACTAACCAATAAACCCCCTAACCAGAGAGGGAATGGCAATTTTCGTCACCCACGCGGACAAAATTCCCAGAGAGGGTCTAACTATTCCCAGGGGCAGGGTACACAATGGAACAACAGCCAGCAGTCTACCCAGGGTCATGGTAGGGCTAATAAGAGAGGGCGTGGTAAGGGTGGAGGCAGCCCCAGTAGAGGCAGCGGCACGCCTCCAGCAAAACAGTGACGTTCAGTTCAGGGTCCCTTCTCACACATCCCCAGTAGGGGGACGCATTTCCAACTTCACCCAAGCTTGGGAAGGGATCACTTCAGACAGATGGGTGCTGTCCACGGTGTCCGCAGGATACTGCATAGAACTGCTAGAGCGTCCCCAAAACCACCCTCCAAGACAAAGAATACATTCTTTGGACCACCAGAAGATCCTCCTCGAGGAGATCGTCAATCTTCTAGCAAAGAATGCAATATAACTCGTCCCGGGACACCAGGTAAACAAGGATATTTATTCAACTTACTTCCTTGTGCCAAAAAAAGATTTGACAATGCGCCCAGTATTGGACTTACGCCCTGCAAACAAGTATGTCAAGCCACAAAAATGTCGCATGACTACTCTCCAGGAGGTAATCCCCCTCCTAAAAAAAGGGGGATTACATGGCAACATTGGACATGAAAGATGCCTATTTGCATATTTCCATGTTCCCAGCGCACAAAGTACTTGCGCTTCAAGGTGGACAGTCTGCACTACCAGTTCAAGGTACCGCCCTTCGGGATAGCCTCGGCTCCAAGGGTATTCACCAAGGTACTGGCGGTGGCAGCAGCACACCTACGCAGGGAGGCAATCCCGGTGTACCCTTACCTGGACGACTGGCTCATCATGGGAGAGACCCCAGTAATTTGCAGAACAAACATTCAAAGGACGATCGACTTCCTCTTAGAATTGTGCTTCTCAATAAACGAGAAGAAGTCCAGTCTGGTGCCAAGCACCTCCAAACAGTTCCTAGGAGCTATCCTAGACACGCAAGAGGGGTTGACCTTTCCATCAGAGGAAAGAATTCGGAATATATACTGCTGCAAATTCTGCAATATCAGGCCGGTCGCCAGATAACGGTATGCAAAGCAATGGTTTGCTAGGCATGATGGCGTCATGTATTTACCTGGTCCCCCACGCGCGCCTGCGCATGCGTCCCATGCAGGATTGGTTGACGAGAACAGTGGTCTCGGGCAAGTGGTCAGTGGGACGATCTAGTGGTCGTTTCGCCAACACTGGTACAAAGCCTTCACTGGTGGACAAGGACAAGAGAAAATCTGTCCAAGGGGAAACCCTTTTATGATCCCGAGGCAGTTGTCACAACCAATGCATGCCTGACAGGGTGGGGAGCTCACCTCCTCCACCACACAGCTCAGGGTCTCTGGTCTCACTCAGTGGCCAAGAATCCCATCAACCTGCTAGAGCTTCTGGCAGTATTCAGAGCGCTTCAAGCGTTCGAGCCCTACCTGCTGAACTTGTCAGTGCAGATCCGGACAGACAGCACTACAGCCATGTTTTACATAAACAAGCAGGGAGGGACTTGTTCGCCAAATCTGTCCAAGCTTGCCCAGAAAATTTGGATATGGGCACTCAGACGGAAGATCTTCCTGTCATCTCAACATGTTCCAGGGGATCTCAATTCTCTGGTGGATGCTTTGAGCAGAGATCCCCTCTATCTTCTCTCAGTGGGGTTTCCCCACTATAGACCTAGTCGCCACAAGCGAAAACAGACAGTGCCCAGGATTTGCATCCAGGTTCCACCAGCCAGACTCCCAGGGGAACGCCCTGTGGATGAACTGGTCAGGGATGTTTGCGTACGCTTTTCCACCAACACCTCATCAGGAAGGTGGTCAACAAGATGAACCGAGTCAATGACGCTCTTCCTAGTTGCTCCCCTGTGGGCGAGACAACCGTGGTTTCCACACCTACGCAGACTAGAGGTGTGCGAACCCATCAGATTGCCGGGCTGGTACAACCTACTGTCCCAGCACCAAGGTCAAACAGTGCATCGTCAACCCAACTCAATGAACCTAGCAGCATGGCTCCTGAGGTCATAGAGTTTGGACCTCTCCGATTATCTCAGAGGTGTATGGACATCCTAAAGGAATCTAGGAAGCCAAACACGAAGCACTGATACTTTGACAAATGGAAATGATTCGTTATCTGGTGCCAGAATAAGCAAGCCAACCCAGTTGATTGCACTCCTTCCACAATTGTCACATACATGCTCCACCTGTTGGATGCAGGACTGGTATTTAACTCACTGAAGGTACACCTAGCAGCGCTGTCAGCATACACCACATCCCATAACAAGGTGTCGTGGTGGAAGATAACAGTGGTTAAAGCTTTCATGGAAGTAGTAAAGAGACTTCACCCTCCTATTTCAAACCCACCTCCAGGATGGGACCTTAACGTGGTGCTATCTAAACTCATGGACCCCCCATTCGAACCCATGCATAAAAGTAGTCTCAAACACCTGACTTATATGACGGCCTTCTTAGTAGCTATAACATCTATAAGAAGGGTCAGTGAAATTCAGGCTGTCTGTGCAGGATCCATTCTTTACAGTTCATAAAGATAAACTGGTTTTACGTACACACCCTGCGTTCTCACCTAAGTTTATTTGTAAATTCCACGTGAACCAGTCCATCGAGCTTCCGGCTTTCTTCCAAGACCCACAAACCTCGGCTGAGGTGAAACTACACACCCTAGATGTGCGTAGGGCGGTCCTCTATGTAAACAAGACCAGACCGCTAAGGAAAACAGATCAGCTGTTTGTCTCCGTAGCTACAGGCAGAGAGGGTCGATCGTGTCTAAAGGTGCCATCGCTAAGTGGATTGTTAACTGTATCCAGCTGTGTTACTCTTTCTGAAAAAACTCTGCCTTTCACGCCAAGAGCCCACTCTACTAGAGGCATTGGGGCCACTCTAGCTTTCATTGCAAATGTACCCCTTGACACCATTTGCAAAGCAGCTACTTGGAGCTCTATTCACACTTTTACTCCGCTCTACTGCATTGACACCCATTCCAAGACAGATACTCAAGTGGGACAAGCGGTTTTAAGACATTTATTTGCTCATGACCCTTCTCACATCCCACCTCCTTCTAACACTGCTCGCTAATCTATGCACAGCATGTGACCTAAGCAGATTCAACAAGCCTCAGAAGAGATGCATTACTCACTGTAATCATATTTCTGATGCTTGTATCTGCTTAGATTCACATGCGACCCACCCTTCCTCCCCTCTGAGAGAAGGCGCATGGATGCTTGTAGTCTTATCTATCTGCTTGGATTATCTGTACTCGCGCTACTCCTCATGCTACCTCATGTCAGAAAAAATACAATCTGGGGTTCCTAGGCGCGTGAGGGATCATGGGTACAGTGGACGTCGCACTAGGGATAGTATTACTGGCACGCCCTGTGTCAACGCCCATTTTCCAGTTTCGAAAAAACAAACTGTAATACTCCGCAGCTTCCACTAGATGTCGGCCTATGCACAGCATGTGAATCTAAGCAGATACAATCAGAAATAAGATTACGGTGAGTAATGTATCTCATATATAATATATATAATTCACAGTACTGCCATTGCATGCAGAAGATTCGAGATGCACTCTCCACAGTAGTTTTAAGGCAAAATCAATCCCAGTTGTAAAAAATGCTTCAGGGTCCACACCTTGTATGCCAAAAATTACCTTCCTTTATTTAAAGTACAGGGAAAATCATAGAGTATACAAACATGGAAATCCTTAAAAAATGTCCAAAAAGACCAAAATACACTGGTCCTCCCAAGTGTAGCAATCCGTTTGCTGAGACGTTCACGCGTTCCGCGGCCAACTCACCACTTGATCACAACGGTTTGCCTCATTGTCAGACAACCATTTAAAAGTCATGAAAGAGAGGCAGACAGGGAACATTTAGGTGTAAACACAATAAAAGGACTAGTTTTCCTTAGATGCTGAAAACCCAGAATTTCGTTTCGGCCATGTTGGCCTAGTATATTGGGTGATTGCCAGTTATTATGATTGTTATTTAGTTCCAGACATGTGCATAACATAATGTATTAGCTATTTATCTAAAAGAAATCTGGCTGTGAGTTACATTCTACTATGCACATAATCGTGTGTTTGCGAATAATGCGTTAATTACATAGTGCATTGGTTACGCTCACCTGGTATCCACGGGGACGCCACCCAGCTCTGGGTACTCTGGTGCCCTTCTCAGCCGCTCCCAGGTATAATCAGCGGAGAAGTTCTGCCTGGAAAACAGGTGGGCAATGTTCAAGACTGGACAACTGGGGTAAGAGCCTCCCACACCCCGTATGCCTGCAGCCCCTCCCCGGACCTTTCCTCACCTTGTTATGGGTTTTGGCGTGCTCTCCGTCCTGCCTTCTTGGCAGGGGCGCGTTGTCCTTTGTGGGCAAGTGCGATCTAGTTACTTCACTGATGCAGGCCCTTTAGAGTCTTTCGGGTAGGTCTTATTACTGTTTTACTGTATGCCTTTCTTGGATTTAAATAATGTCTTTTCTCTCTCCTTAGGTGCGTGGAAGTTCGCTGTGGAACGTTGGCAGAATTGGGAATCACCGGCAGGTGATGGTGCTTCAAAAGCGCCTTGATGCGGTAGGTAGGCGCTATGAGCAGCGCTATGATGCCTTGTCTTTGCTAACCTGTTGTCATTTGTTCCCGTAGGTTGCGGTGCTCACCCAGAGAAAGAAGTCCCAAGGCGATGCTGTTCGATGGGCGACTCGTGAGGTAAGCTGCCGGCACAGTTGTAAAATGTCTAATGTCCTGTTTCTCTCCTTTTGCAGATCCGACGGTCCGGGAGGTTTGCTCTTCCTTGGATGCTGATTGCAGGAGCGGATGGTAGCTAGCGGTGGAATCGCAGGTAAGCTGCTACTATTAACGATGTCCTTTTGTTTTTCAGGTGCTGTTACTTCCGAGGTTCGCAGATGCACATGATGAGCGTCACGCTGCAGGATTGCAAAGTAACGCGAAGCGTGTTCTAAAGTCGGGTGTGATTTAAATGGCATCAAGAATCAAGAAAGTAGTCCAGGTAAAATGGTCCCTAGGCTACCACACCCAAAACACTATACCGCATAGCTTGGTTCCAAGGAGCCAAGCTATGTGGATGCCTCCATGTTGACTGGCACTGAAATAAAGTAGTTCCCAAGCACAAGTCTTCATTAAGTATGAACCTGGCCCCAAGAGGGCCTAGGCAAAGGATGCCTAAGCTTGTTGGGGGCCTGAGCCGAGACCCCTCCTGGCCCATGGGCCAGCCTGGGGGGTTTCAGGAAGTGGGTCGTGACAGCATATCACGTTTAGGTACATCGTAATTTTGATATTGCTGTTCTGATTTGGCTGATATGTCATATGCTTTATAGCTGGCTATATAGCGGTATCTGGGCTGATGCCCATAAATGCTTTCCATCTTACAGTAATTTAGTGATCTACTTTTAAAACTAAAGTGATTAGTGCATTAGCAGCATGTTCTCAGAGCAATAAAGTGCAAAGTGCCACGAAACATTTGACATTAGTCATTTCTGCTTCTCTTCTCTGCTATAATTAAGAGATGCCAGGTATGTACTAGGCATTTGTGATGCATTTAGGTATGCTACTTATGTACCATCAAATGCATAGTACAAAAAAACATGACTGCCTACATCGTATTTAGAGATCGCCAATAATTTCATAGATTGCATTATTAAAGTGCTTTGTGCTCTAGCAGCATATCACCATTGGTGCACAGTACTGACTTTTATACCGGCTTTTTAATTTTCCAAATACCAATAAAGTGTATAGTGCAGATCGTGGTTATTCATTATGTCTCACATCTCTTGTGTGCCTCAACGAATCACTATTGCGTTCGCATTTACTCAATACTAATCAGCTTAGTCACTAAATATTACATGGGATTTACAGCCGCCTTTTGTAACACCTACTGCGCCTTTTTTTTCATAATCATTTCATTCAATATTCTTTATAGACATAAGTGCAAATCGAAACAATCACCTAAAAAATATTTCAAATTATTAAAACCTTCATTAAAACATTGCTGGCATACGTCCTATTACGATTACCCATAATTACATCTTTTGTATGCAACCGTTTATTCGGGGTACTGGAGAGCTTTCAGAGTATAGAGGAGAGAATACTCTTCCAAATTGGGTAAGGGGCTATTGTTACCAATTGCCAATTTAATCTCTAGAATATTTATGTTTATGTGTAGCAGGGAAAATGGGAGTTTATTAGCACCCCAAGAAAGTATACAACTGTTCGTCGATATTATTTCCATTGGGTTGTTTGGTTTCAAAGTCCAGGATACAACTTTTTGTCTCAACATTTTCTCCTTGTTTCCTCCCTTGGGCCCATTTCTATTTTGTGTAGTCCAAAGAAGCTGAAATTATCAATGTTACTTTGGTGACAATCAAAGAAGTGTTTCGCCATAGGGTAATTTACATTGTTGTGAAGAATTGCACGCACGTGCTGTTGGATACATATTTTTAGTTTGCACTTCGTGCTGTCCATTGTGGGATCCCAACTTTATGGCCTGTCACCAGATGTATAAATGCTTCACAATTCATAGCGTATTTGCAAATATTGCTCTTTGTGCACTTATGGAACCCCTTCTTTTGCATAGTTAGCCAACTTGTTTGTGTCTTAGGTTCTACTTTAGACATAAAACTCTGGACCAAGATGTCTTTGAAAGATCTATTTCTTCTGAAGTTTATCTGTGGGTGACCTTAGGCTTTTAGCGAGGTCGGGGTCTGCTAAAAGAATGTTCCAATGTTTTTGCAAAATGTGTCGAATTGTTTTGGCTTCTCTGTCAAACGTGAGGATAACCCTTGTGGTGTTTTTTTCTTCCTCTGGTTCCTCTCTTTTGTGACCGCTTGTAAATAGGGTCTGTTTTTCCAGCTGTCTAGCTTTCAGAAAGGCCCTTTCAATGACACATTACAGATACATCTGTCGTTGAAAGCCAGTGGCCGTGATCTTACTCTTTATCATATGCTTCTAAGGTGGTGATGTCCACTGTGTGCATGTAGTGGTGTATTTCAACCCACCTTTTTCCTATGTAATTCGCAACGTGATTTTGTTCACTATTCTTACATTTACATCTAGGAAGGTGATTAATTTCCTGCTGTGAGTTTCGGTGAAACTTAGATTTTTGGAATTTTAATTCAATTTTTCGACATATTCCAGCCAAACCTTTGCAATCCCCTTCCAGATAATGAAGAGATAATCAATATATCGGAGCCACAAGACCACATTTTGTGTAAATTCATAGTTTGCCTCTGCCCAGACCTCTAGTTCCTCCCGTGCTCCCATCATGAAGTTGGCATATGAGGGCGCAAAAGTCATGCCCATTGTAGTCCCTCGGACCTGTCTGAAATTAATTGTTAAAAAGGAAGACATTGTGGGGGGCGCTGTTGTGCGCCGAACAAGATTGCCGCCTGAAACGTGAGCTCCGTGGCAGGCAGATTGCTCGATCCTGATCTTGGGCATTTACGATCTACAACTTGTACCAGACTGCTACGATTCGCGAGCTGCTGGACCAGGAACCAACTGGTCCAAATCCCGAAGAAAATGGGCGCCGTTAACCCTGTGATCGAGAACTGCCGCAACCATCCCCCATCGCCAGCGAATCTGCGTGCTGAAATCTGGCACTCGAGAGTCAGACGGTCCAGGTCCTCGATACCGTAACACCCCGCAACCCCTGTGGAGGCCCGTGTGGCGGTGGAACACCTCTGAGTCGACGACCGGGAGCGAACCACGCACCGCAGATATTAGAATTATAACCGCTCGTGTGCTGGACCTGCGCCCAGGCTGGGCGGCTCCTACTCAGGCCCTCATCGACTCCTATATCGGCCTTCATCCTGCTGTCCCCCTCGCTGGGCCCCTGCCCCCTCCCCCCCCCCCTCATTTCAACAAGATTTCAGCGCCCGGGGTAGAGCTGCGGCACCCCAACGGACGCCAGGTGCTGCGCTCCCCCGCTGTCGTGGACTAGGTTGCCGGACCCTTGGCGGCCGCAAGGTACGTGGGGGTTGGGGATGCTGCTAACCCATGGCCGCCGCGAAGCGGAGATGAGGACAAATCGATGCGTTGCTCCGCGGAGGTCACCAACCACCCGATAGAGGACACCCTGTGACCAGCCTGCTCCCGCTGAGCGACTTGCTGTGCCCTCTGCAGCCCCGTACAGAGTGCTCGCACTAACATCATCCTGCATCCTCTCAGCGCGGCGCAGACCGCACTTGATTCTTGTCTGCACCTGGAGGGGCCCGGACCCTGGTGGCCTGGCTGCGGCCTGCTAGGATCCCCTGTGGTCCACGTCATCCTGCCCCGCGCCAGATAACTTGTGATACCCGAAGATTTGCTCTGGCCCCGCTTCTCCGCCTTCCAGGGCGCCTGACTTTGGGCTCCCCGGCGCTGCTTGGGTTGTACCCTGCCAACCTCTGCCATTGAGGCCTGGATCCCCTGGGGGCTGTACCTCGTTGATCCTGTCCGTGGAGGCGAGGGACACCATCGGCTTTCCCTCTTCTCTCCTGAGTCACATCACCGCCACAATGACTAAAGGGACTGGGAAAAAACAGAGCTCCATAAACATGTTCACGAAGACTCAGGTCGGCCCTGCTGAGGAGGTCTTCGAGCAGGCCCCTGCCACTACCTCATCCCTTGCCATCTCAGAACATGATGGACATTATCCGTGAGGGTTTTACCACGCTCCACTCGAGGTTAGATGACATGAATACCACTATCTCCTGTATCAAGGCCCACATTGAGAGGACTGACAGTTGAGTGTTGGAGGTTGAAACCAGGGTGAGCTCCGCCGAGGACGGTCTGGGGCGCTGCGTTCGGAGGTCACGGCTCTATCCAACCTCGTCCTTGAGGTGGAGAAGAAAAATGAGGACTTGGAATCTCGCTTGAGGCGTAAAAACCTCCGTATCATTGGGGTCCCCGAGAGTCGCATCGGAGAGCCGATGGAAGACTTTGTGGAACACACATTACTGTCGCTTCTGGATTCACCGAAGCTCTCTCCGCAGTTTGCTATAGAGTGGGCACACCAGGCCCTGACACCTAAGCCGGGTGCATCTCTGCAGCACATTATAGCTCTTGTCCTTAACTTTTGAGAGTGTGATGCCCTCCTCAGAGCCGCAAGACTCAAAGGTGAACTTCTACTGGATGGAGCAAGGATACACCTATACCCTGACTTCTCGGTTGCTGTCCAGCGGGAGCGCAAGACTTTCTTGGCTGTAAAGAGAAGACTTGGGGATCACGGAGTCAAATACTCCATGTTATACCCCGCTAAGCTACGAGTGGAGCACAACAACCAGATGTCATTCTTCACGATTCTGGAGGAGGCCACCAGGTTTATCGACTATCATTCCCCAGGTTGACCTTCCTCCCCAGCTATTCCTCTACAGCTACTCAGCTTGCCTGTTGGGGAGGCGCCGAGACCGGCTTTCCCCCCCGACGCCAAGAATATACCACACTTGTACTTCTCAACAATTGTCAGTTGGATTACTCTGCATGACTGTGCCAAGTTAAATCGTGCGAAATATCGTTGTCAAGTCACGTCCGAAGCTTCATTGTAGGCACCATGTTCTCACTGGATCTGCCACATGCCCGGAGCGGCGTCATCAGTCCGGCCCACAGGCCCCCAGGCGTTGATGCCACTGGTTTGGATTTGGTTGAGGGGTTTTGGGGTTGTCTTTCCTCTAGTTGGGGGAGGGATGTGGGTGGGGATGGATTGTGATGGGTGTTTTGTTGTAAAAAAAAGTTTGGCGTTGGCAGCGAGGGCGGACCGCAGGGTAATGCATTGTTAATGGGGCTACAGGGCTGCTACATCGGCGCACTGGACATTATCATCCTGGCGATATGAGCATCACCACTCCTCTGGCGGAGAACAATCTAACCTTCATGAGCTGGAATGTGAGGGGACTGGGCAATTTAAAAAAATGAAACAGATACAGCTGCAAGCGGAATGGCATGGATCCAAGATACTTTTCTTACAAGAGACACATGCGCGTTCTGAACATTGTTTGAGATTTGCCAGAACCTGGGGCCCCCAGAGATACTTCACCAACTTCTCTACTCAAAGTCGTGGGGTTATGACTATTATTCATAAGTCTTAAATTTACACACATTTCTTCGCAAATAGACCCCCAGGGTAGATATGTACTACTCCATGCTACACTCCAGAATAGGGAGGTGATCTTGCTGAACATCTATGGCCCCAACATAGATGACCCAGAGTTTTTCACACACCTCACATCCCTTCTAGACGGCTTCCCTTTGGTCCCTATCCTCTGGGGTGGGGACTTCAACACCATTTTTGATACAGACCTTGACAGATCTGGGTCCAGGCTCCGCCAACTCACCAGGGCAGCCTATGCTGCACTGTTGTCCCTCCCCCGCCTTGTGGTTGTGTACGCATGGAGACTACTCTACCCCGATTCCCTTGTCTATTCCTTTTACTCTTCAGTCCATGATTCATATTCCCGAATTGATAGGCGGATAGTCTCTGATGTATTGATAAAAAATGAGGTACAATTAACGATCCTCCCTAGGACCCTATCTGACCACTCCCCGGTGACCATCACCATGGGCTGGGGGCTGGACGGTGGCCGTACCAGACGCTGGAGGATGTAACCTCATTCTCTCCTTGACCCTCTGTTCAGATCGGAGCACGAGGTAGCCATTGAGGAGTATTTCGAAATAAACAAGGACTCGGTATCCTCCCAGGCCACCCTATGGGAGGCCTTTAAGGCATATATTAGGGGCTTTGCACTGTCCAAAGAGAGTGGCATGCTTAGAACAATTCGAAGGGATATCGCTGTCAGCGAAACCAAACTGTCGTCCCTGGAGGCCCAGTGCTCGTGGTCCTCCACCCCTACGACCCTTGTAGCTATAGAAGTGGAGCTGGACGTTTTTCGCTCTCTGGCGGAACGGGAACAAAAATTCCTAGATAGCCCCGGCCTGGCGAGGAGATACGGAGAGGGCGAGCGCCCCGGCCGCTTCCTTGCTAGACTCGTCCGTCATGAGCTGGGTGCTCCACATATACCTGGGATTGTTCGTTCGGATGGCTCCTTAGCCATCACGTCACCGGCCATCAACTCGGAGTTCTTCGCTTATTACGAAGCCCTATACTCCAATTCGGACGAGGCCACGGAGGCGGAGGTGAACTCCTATCTTACGGCTCTCCCCCTAACGGTCCTCTCTCCCGAGACCGCTGGTTCCCTCGATTCTCCACTCATCCCGGAAGAGTTTACGGAGGCCATAGACTCTCTCCTCGGGGAAGGCTCCCTCCCGGCTCTGCTGGCATCCCGGTTGAATTCTATAAATGTTATAAGACTCTTACTCCCTCCCTAAATAGCTCTTTGGGAGGAATCGGTAGAGGCAGGCACACTCCCCTCATCACTCCGTGAACCCACAATTACGGTACTGCTCAAACCTGGTAAACCTGCCACCAGTGCAGCTCATATCGCCCACTTTCACTCAAACTGTGACACAAAAATGTTTGCTAAAATGGTAGCGACCAGGCTTGCTCCCTGTATGCCATCTATTATACACCCGGACCAGGCGGGATTCATTCCAAGCAGCTCCACCGCTCTGAACCTTAGATGGCTCGTTAATATAATCAGCAGGATCAGCCCCAATGTGCAGGCGGTCGCCGCAACCCTCGACATGCAGAAGGCGTTTGATTCAGTCTCTTGGAGATACCTCTGGCGGGTGCTCGAACAATGCAAATTCAGGCTGGTTTTTCGCTCCTGGGACAATGGGGCTTTACTCAAGGCCTGTGACCAGTGTCCGCACGGAGGACAGATGCTCCCCATTCGTCAATATTGCCAGGGGAACGAGACAGGACTGTCCGTTCTCTCCCCTGATCTTCGCTTTAGTGATAGAACCTTTCGCTGACATGCTTCGACAACTTCACTCGCACAGAGGGCTTCGCTCTGCGGGTCAAGCCGAAATTGTATCCCTCTATGCTGCTGATGCACTCCTTCTCGTGCGGTCCCCCTCCACTAATTTACCCCCGATATTGAAAGATATTATCCACTTTGGGTACATCTCAGGCCTCAAGGTGAACTGCGCAAAATCTACGCTCTTTCCGCTCACGGAATGCACCCCCCCCCGACATTATGGGGTTCTTGTGGGCGCAATCGAAGTTCACTTATCTGGGGATTGAAATAACACGTCAGTTTGGGACTACCCTCGAGGAGAACTATCAAAACTACCTTGCGCACCTGGCGACTAAGACTCTGGCATGGAGCAAATTGCCGATCTCCCTGGCAGGTAGAATAGGGTTATTAAAAATGATAGTATTACCCCAACTACTATACAGGTTCACCAACGTCCCCTTGTGGCTGGGCGAGGGTTTCTTCCAAGCATTGACACGCAGCATCAACTCTTTTTGTGGCATTCGGGCGCGGTAAGGCTCAAGCTCGGGACCTTGTCCACCCCGATGGCTGACGGCGGCTTTGGGGTCCCCGATTTTCTTAAATACTGGTTGGTCTCTCAAATCCAATACGCATCCTACTGGTATAACACAGCAGACCCTCCTCCACATGTTAGACTTGAAAGGCTGCCGGTCAGCGACCGGGACATCCGCTCCCTTGTGATACAGCCCATTTCCTCTTGCACGGGATACACTGAATCCGGTGGCTTGCACCTCTCTGGCGCTAACGAAAACGTGGAAATTGCTAGATATTCCTCATCCATTTCATGGCAATCTTCCACTGTGGAACTTTCTCCCCGGGATCCCACGAGTACCACCGTCGACAGTGCACAGATGGACTGAGGCGGGATACGAGTTGCTCTGTGACGTATTCGAGCAGGGTAGCTTTGTTGAGTGGCCCGACCTGCCGCTGCCCTTGAGGGGTGGCCAGAGTGTGTTGCTTCAGTATTCAGCTCTACGTAAAACCCTTAAAGGAAACTACCCCATGTTTCCAGCAATGCCACCGGATGATCCCGCTATCGAAGAACTGACTTCCCCCACACCTACCAGAGGGAAAATATCTAGGCTATACACAATGTTGCAATCCAGAACCACTCCGAAATTCACTGGGCTAAGGCGGGCGTGTGAGGACGACCTTGGGGTGGAGGTGACGGACGAGCGCTGGGCTCACATGTGTGCCCCTATACACCAGGTGTCTTTCAATTCCCGTTTCAAATTGATTCAACTAAAGGTGTTGCATAGGTTTCAGTATACCCCAAGCAGGTTGCATCGTATGCTTAGTGATTACTCCCCAAGATGCCCCAGGTGTGGGCAGGATGGCGCCGACTATATGCACATGATCTGGGCCTGCCCCCGCCTCTCACAATTTTGGGAGACAGTGTTCACAACCGTATCTGCTATACTCGATCAATCTATCGACCCCTCCCGAATGAAGGGCCTATTCCATGACTTTCCAGGGCTACCCCAAAATTCCAAGAAACTGGCCGACCTTTGCATGATCCTGGCGGTAAGAGCCATTCTGCTTTGTTGGCTTTTCCCCCGCACCCCCCACGCATGCGCAATGGCTCAGGGCTCTCACATGGGCCTCAGACACTGAGGAAGCGTGGTCCTGCCTACAACCAGCCCACTCGAGGCCTAGGGATGTCTGGATCCAGTTTCGCTCCTATATGTCAGATTTAGATGCGACACATGACACAACTTCCCCAACTACTACACCCACTCATGCGGGTGGGCTATCCTGAGCTAAGGGCTCTTATATTGCGTTCGCACTGTATGCGTCCTTGATGGAAAATGTTAATACTAGATGCACTGACTGTATGCCTGTACTGGTTTAACTGTTCCTACCTTGTGCTTACCTTGTGTATTGTTCGCCTGTGTTCTGCTGCCAAGCTGTTTGATAAAAAAAGGTTTAAATAAAAAGGAAGACATTGTTATTTAAACATAGATCGATCATTTACATCACCATTTGAGAATGTTCCAAGTAATTCAATGATTTGGTGTGAGAGAGAGAGAGAGAGAGAGAGAGAGAGAGAGAGAGAGAGAGAGAGAGAGATCTTCAGTATAGTCCACAGTCTGCATCCAACAGTAACGGATGCCAATTTATAAGTACCATGCCATACAATAAGTTATTGTCTTTTGAGTGGAATATTTGGTCATGATATTTACATGAGTTCTACGAAGATCTGAACTCTTTTTAGGTAGCTGTACCATGCCTTCTCTCTGTATTTGTTTTGCTTTTTCTCGTGCTACAAGCACACAACCCCGTGAGTATCCTCGTTCATGAAATCCTTCGGTCAACAGCTTACCCACGTGATCATAAATGGTACATTACTACAATTCCTCCGTGATTTATAGAACTCCCCTCACAGGAATATTATCAATAGTGGATTGTTTGTGAGAACTAGTGGCGAATAATGTTCAATTCACTTCAGTTGGATTTCTAAAAGTCCTGGTTTCTAGTTTCACTTCAACATCTATCTTGATCTAGAAAGTCTATGGCGTTAGCATCAATAAGTCGTGTGAACTCTATACCCAAAGTGTTGCTATTCAGGTAATCTGTAGAGCTTGCAACACTCCTTTAGTACTGTTAAAAATTAAAGACATCGTCCATTAACCTTTTCCAAAGCTTGATCCCATGTGTGTTCATTATCACTGTATATATAGGCACTTTCAAAATGCCCCATAAATGGGCTCGTAAGTGAGGGTGCGTATTTAGCCACCATTTCTACCCCTTTACTTACATAATATAATATTAATCATTGAGCAAAAAATAGTTATGTTCCAACATAAACTGTATAAATGACTTCATCATATTAATATGATCTCTAATGGAGGCTGAAAACTGCATGTAGGTAAAATCTAAGGTTTGGATAGCCAGCGTGTGTTCAATTGAAGTATATAGGGATTGAACATCCAGAGTTGCCAGTAGATGCTGTGGTTCCCAGTCAGTCCCCTAAAATATGCAGTATTTGTCTGGAGTCTGAGATATGATGGTAAAATTTGAACTTGATCTAGAATAGCTTTGTCAATGTACTCTAAAATGCCTTCTGTGGCCAAACCTATACCACTCATGATAGGGCACACCTCTGGCAACTTTTCAAATTTCTTATGCACCTTTTGGCAGGGAATACATCGTTGGCATAGTGGGTTTGAGTCCTAGCAAGGAAGGATTTCTCCTCCGGTTAACATGCGTCTCCTGAATCAGTTCTAATAGTTTCTTAACCACGTGTTTCGTGGGATTTCACAAAAGCCTAATATAGCAACCTGGTGTTGATGGGTGTAATTCAGCAATATGTATGCAGTCTTCTGTTGTCTGCTTCCTTAATAACAATACTGTTGTATTTAGCTAGCAACATTAAAGATGTTCTCTCTACTCAATCTTTTTTGGTTGCATGTTACTCCTTTTGTCCATGTGTCGATTAATATCTGATGTTACTGCTTTATAGAAGGTGTCAATGACCCTTTCTGTTGGTGTTTGCGGAGTGAATTTAGATCTGGCTTTGAGTTCCTGAATATCTAGGTTCCTAGGATGTACTTCTAGATCATCACAAATTTCTTCTAGTTTTTGGGGTGTCTGTAGTTAATGACTATTTTCAATGTCACTTATTGCAAGTGTGCTCACAGGCAAGCGTGCTTCAGTAAAAAATCTTAATTTTAGGATGAAAATACTTACATTTTAATTTTCTTACACATTTATAAAGATCAATTTGAAATTCAATTAAGGCTGTCCTTAATGTTGGCACAACGGAAAGTCCTCTACTACAGATTGTTCAGTGTTAGAGTCCTATCAGACAAATTAATTACAAGGTCTTGTATTAACTCTTGATTAGTTGCGTCCTTGTGCTCGATCAAATTAATCTTTTTGTTAAAGTGCATCCTCTGCTTGACCCTGAATCTGCTTCCTCTTCTGAAGAAGTTAACAGAATTTGCATACTCTGACCTAAAGGGTCTTGATATCTAACGCGTTTCACAACTGTTTGTTGATTTGCCCTTTTGTACCTCCTAAATTCTTCCACGAAACCTTTTCTGGCACTGGTAGCTCCTTGAGGTCTACTGTCATTAGTCGTAGTATTCGTTAAAGGACGTTCCCTCTCCCGACTACATCAGAGCTGCCTGGTGTGGACAACCGTGTATTATTTTCCTTGAAACCTCTACTGTTGTCACCATATTATTTATTTATAAGATGTGGTTGTCAGCCACATTATTTAAATAAATAAGCAAAATGGCGCCCGCAAGCGAAAGCAGTCGGACTCCGGACGAAGGTCGGGTTACCATATGGAGGGAACCCGAAAGGACAAAATCACGATTGAATATTAGTTTTATTTTTGTTTTTTACAAATTTTATTTATTCATTTCAAGAGCCCAACATGGTTACATCAGTCATAGCTTTACGTTTCATGCCAGTTACTGTGTACCCACTACTAAGACATCCAGCCACCATCGTGCTCCCAAGGTTTTCTAGGATACATCCCCAACAGATACAGCCTTAGCCTTTTAACCCCCCTGCCCCCACCCCAACTTGTATGATTTTGTCTTCGAGGTTTAGTTCATACCAGTCCATTCCCTCAAGAATAGTCCTTTGCTTACATTTCCTGTAGCTCAACAGTATCCACGGTTTGTGAAAGCAGATTTCTGTCTTTTACGTGTTCCTGAAAGGGCTTCCATACTGCCAAAAACTTTAGATACTGTCCCGCTTTCAGGGTGAATATTTTCTCCATAGCCATCACCCCCAGATACTAACCCACCACCAAGCAATTATTGGGCCCTCTTCAGTGTTCCACCCTTGTGCTGTTAGACAAAAACCTGTGCAGTTCCCTTGGGGACCGCTGCAAAAGGCTTAGGACTACAGGTGTTGGCAGTAAACCCAATTGGTAGCAATCTGTACCACCCAGATTTACCTGGTAGCTGTGTCTGAGCAGCCAGACTTCTCTCAAGAAGAGTTACACAGTATATAAAATAGGTACCAAAATACAGTAGCACAAGCAAACACTGAACAGAGCTTTGGTATAAAAGTATATAATTATTTAAAAACACACTTGTAAAATATACTAACACTAATATGGCAAGAAAGTTCAAACAGTCACTATTAATATATATACATCCCTGATTACTTATTGAACAAGTCTTAGTTAAAACACCACTTATTTGCAGACGGAGGTGAGCGCTTAACCTAAGATGGCACTCCAATAAGTTAGTTAAAAAGGGAGGGAAAAGGCAGAATTAGGAAAGCACACAATACCAACACTTTTAAAAGAACCACAGCAAGTCAGAAAAGGCAGAGTCTACTGTTAGAGCCAGAAAGTTCATAGGCCAGGCCCACTCTGGGAGAGAGCAAGGCGGAATGTGTCCAAGATCACACAGTTGAATAATACTTTGAAAAGTCTTTGCAGATAGTTCAAAAAGGGTTGGATCAGTTCAGAAAATGTTAGCAGGTCCCACGTCACCCCAGGATAGAGAGTCAAGGATTTACGGGACACCTTGAACAGTCTGTTGCAAGGGAGACCAGGCGGGACACAGTGCCTGAAATGGTGAGAAAGCTCCAGAGGGTGCAAGTCGATGCTTCGTCCAGGGGAAGAGAAGATCTCGACGTGGAGGAAATCTGGAGGTCGTTGCACTGCCAGGGAAGAAACCAGCCGCGGAGTTTCCCGGTTAAAAGGTACTACCCTTTTATTCGCGGTAGTGGTGAAGTGTGGCTATCCGTCCGCCAGGGTGCTTGGCACGGGCGATTCGACCATGAGACGATCCAGGAAGGCGAAAAGAGGGCAAACTGGTTATCCCCACCAGTTCAGAGGTAGACGACTCTGGGATGAAGATATTCTCTGTCGTCGGGAAGTGGTGAGGCAGTTCAGCAGGGCTCCACTGGTTGTGTCGTCATTGCAGGTCGGCTCAGCTTCTCCCTCTTCGGATTCTTTGGTCCTGTGGCGACTTCTGAAGTTCCAGTCCCCAAAGCCCTGCTTTTATGCAGAAAACCTCCATTCATCAGTCCTAGCTGTCACTCAAACATGCTAAGTGGTGAGCCGGGCGGCTCACCACTGGGCGAATCACACAAGAGTCCACAGCAACTCAGTCCAGGGTGCCTAAACCCCCCTCCCACACATCCTGTAGACCCAGACAGAATGGCACCACTTGTGGAGGCTTCTGTGCAGAAGTCTGCCAAAAAGTGGAACAAAGGGCTCGACTTGGGTTGGAGTTACAGAGGCGAACACAAATGCCATTTTAAAACAGAGTCCTGGCAAAAAGACCCAACCGGGGAATAAATATTAAATAAATAGCCCGGCGGTATCTTTAACATTGCAACAAAAAAGTGGTGCGTTTAAAATGAATGGGAAAATCCCATAGGACATATTCCGGTGGAATATTTCGCGTGGTAACCACTGCCACCAGCCAGAAACTCGACGAGGGGGGGGACTGCACAGTGCCCCCTCGAAAAACAGACCCAGGGGCAATCTAATTACCCCTACCAGTACTTCCACAATATGATGGTTTGTACTGGTTTTGTTCACAATTTAAGACTAGTAAAGTCAATGGTGACTTTACATGCCCTGGGAGACAGTAGTCAGTCCCAGGGTATGGAGTCTGTTTGGGGGTCACTATGACACCCCTGTGTTAATGCACTGAGGGTGCTGTGTAAAACTTACCAAAAACATGAAACCCTATGGAGTAAAAGACCCCATAGCCCATCCAACACATTACAAAGTCAAAGGATATCTCAAATCATGTCTAAGAGTGGGAGAAAAAGAGTCTCACTCTTAGCAGGAGAAAAAAAATAAACCCCAAAAATCCAGCAAAGCTGCTGGGGGACTCACTAGGTTTGGGAAATTAGCCTTAACGGAGAATTCTCCCTAACATGTGCCTGTGTAATTCTCGCTGCCACCAGCAAGTGTGATATGAGGGTGGCCTTATGCCCGGTTGCTGCATATGTGCCTTCCACCACTGCTCCCAATAAGACCACCTTTGGTGTCATTGGAAGGTTCATCCCTGTGATCGCCTTTGTATGTCCCAGGATCTCTTTCCAATAAATTACTGCTTTCGGGCATGTCCACCACATGTGGTAGAATAATAAGTATTTTTAACATTAGTCTGTAGCTGGAAAAATAGGTTAAATTGGTATTGGTACCTACTAGGGTACTGGGACTGGTTTCACAACAGATTTTGCTTTGTAGATCTAAAGGAAACTGGTCAGAAATTTCATAGAGGGGCCAAGGATGGTTAATTATCCATGATCGGTGACCGTGGTAAGTCATACATTTTATCTCCGATTAATTAAGAGAATTGATGAGACGTTCAATATCATATATTTATTTTAGTTCAACATTAAGGACTAACCAGTAAAGAATAGTCAATGTTATTTAAGTGAAGACGCTATTCTATTGGAAGGACAGATAAGGACTTTTATTGGAAGGACAGATAAGGACTTTGAGGGTGAGTCATTATTTAAAGAGGGGAAATGATTGGAAAGTCGGGATGATCTGGGGGTGTTATTGATTTGGCGCATCTCATCAGTTACCAGGACAATGGTGATCTATAAAACTGGCAACCTATGATACATTAAAAGAATTAAGGGCCTGGTGGAGGCGGGATTAATCTAGTTGTCGGGGAATATGGCTGTTCTTGTTAACTACAATACGCGATACAATGGCAATTGTGCTAATGATTGTGTGCTAATTTGAGATGATCTGTATTTGCATGCCAAATATATACTTTAGCAGTTCTCAAGAGCATTATTGCATTTGTGATGCACTTATTAACTGAAGCTGCATATCTAATGTTTCTTTTGTTTTCCCTATTTGCCTCATTTAATTGTTTGGTATATTCCTTTGATGGTAATGACCAAGCTTTTGTTTTTGATTAATTATTCAATTTTCATGTTTGGTGTGAATGCAATATCAAACTTTCTGGTTAAAGAAGTTGTTTAACTGAACTTGTCTTGATTGGTCGAAACAAGTGTTAGCAAATCAAGGTCTCATGTATTGGTCGTTTTGTTGGGATAATCTCATCAAATAGTAAGGTGACCTTTTGGAGGAGCACATTTGATGAAGGTACACCATGTTATGTCTTGTTTTGTTAACTCATTAGGCGGGGTCTTAGCCTAAAACTGACAGAATCTGCAGCTATCCAGCTACGTTCTGGTCAACAGGAGGGATCCTATCTATTTGTATAACCTAAGCGCCCACATTCACTTGGTTCAGCCAGACAATACTACATATAAAAACATTTTTGAAACAATTATCTTTAAATCCCAAAATTAAGGTAAATCAAAAACCACCTTGTTGACAAGTGTAGCACAAATAGAAAAAAATCAAAACGCTTCCCTGTGCAAAACCCGACACCAGGCACGCAACCAGAATGTGAAACAAAACTTGGAAATAAAAACACAAAAGATTGTTTTGAAAAAACACTCCAACACTAGATTGCAAGGGTATCAATAGTATAACTCGAGAGCCATACTCCAGTATCTGCTCCTGCATCCAAACACAATTGGTATGCAGAACTGTGGTAATTCATATTGATGTAAATACACAAAATGCACCAATCGGTTCTCCCCAATGAAAAGAAAGGGGCAATGTCAGAGGTTCATAGCAGACCAGGCTACTGGTCCCAGCTAGGCCAGGGGCTTCATCCAGGCACTTGATCTGGCTGGCGAGGGACTGTTAACTCAAGCACCTAATGGAGGACTGTGCTCCGCGGGACATAATCTATAATAGTGATGTTCAGGCTTAATCCCCTCAGCCCAGCAGAAACCGACCCATTTGGGTACTACCTGACTGGTGTGGTAGCAACTTTGGTACAAACATGTTTACAAATTACCATATTCACAAACTTGCAAAATATTACTTAATGTTAAAAAAATATATATTCTTTCTCTAATGTGTGTCGTTCCCCCAGGAGGGCAGAAGGGAAGGTGATAGGAATGACCACGGAAGTAGATGCAGTAGTTATATATATATTTCTGAGGCTTGTGGAATCTGCTTAGATCACATGCTGTGCATAGGCCGACATCTAGTGGAAGCTGCGGAGTATTAGTTTGTTTTTCGAAACTCGAAAATGGGCGTCGACACAGGCGTGCCAGTAATACTATCCCTAGTGTGACGTCCACTGTACCCAAGATCCCTCACGCGTCTAGGATCCTCGGATTGTTTTTTTCCGCCATACTGGTCGGAAGCATCTTGCGGAGTTCCCTGGCCTTAGCCATACTTTTGCTAATTATTGAAGTTTAAAATTATTTATTGACATCCTTCCCCACCCCAACGTCGACCCTCGACACTCGACGACAGCTGGAGAAGACATCGACCGTCGGCTGCTGCACGACGGATCTGGGCCTCGGAAGGCCGCTGGCCTCGGCCCGGGCCTAGTAGGCCGCTGGCCTCGGCCCTGCAAGTAGGGAGAGTGGGGGGTGGTACATACTCTTCACTCTTGGTATATAGGTACACCTTATATATTTCCTACACTTACCAGCCCGCTGCCTCAAGGTGCGTATGGAGGGTACCCCTTTCCAATTCTGCCCCAAGTGCAACCGCAAATACCCTTGGGTCGACAGGCACGCCACGTGCAATCTCTGCTTGCCGAGGGACCACCCCGAAGCGAACTGCAGAGCGTGTAGTAGGTTTAAGCCTAAGACACTTAAGGACCGTTCGACAAAGCGTTGGGCCCACCACGCCAGGCAGGCGGCCATGGCAGCGGAGGGCGCCTTCAGCGATGGCAGCGACGCCGTACTTTCGGACGGCGAGGGCATTACGGCGTCGAAAGACTGCCGAGCGCAGGTCCCCGACCTCGGAAGGTTGTCCGGCAGGGCGGCTATGGGGAAGACCCCCGGCGACGCAAGCGCTACACACCCTACACACACTAAGCACACTAAGTCCAACCGAAGCTCGACGACGTCGACTTCTCGGAAAGAGGCACAGATAGAACGGTCCGACTCGGTGTCCTCTGGGCGCTCTCGATCGAGATCGCCTCATGACGCAAGGCAATCATCCACTCTTGCCAAGAGTGCCTCGCTCCCTAGATTAACGAAAGTTCGATCGTCGGAAGACAACTTCCACCCCCAGGCCGCGCTCCAGGAGACCGAGGCCGCAGTTAACACCAGCGAGGCCCCACGCTCGAAACACACAGATACCTCTCCCGACCCTCGACGCCAGGCGTCGAAAGTCTCTGGGGCCTCCAAGGGGCAGGGAAAACATTTTTCCACGCACGGGGAGGGGGGGAAACAGCGGAAAGCACAGCCTTCCACTCCTGTAAGACCATCCTTCCACCCTAAGCAGACAGACAAACACAAATCTACTGGGACATCAACATCCAGCAAGGGTACCCTTGATAAGTCCTCTAAGTTGCCTACTAAAGTCATACCCTGTTCCAAAGAATGATCCAGTGAAGACATAGACAGGGTCATGTCAAGGATGTCTTCCTTAGCTGATTTTTAATACAAAAACCCAGAACATTTCCTTTCGTATGACCCTCAAGGGGCCAAACCCTCAGGCTCCTCTGATCCTATCCCCCTAAGTAAAAAGGCCCGGTTCGAAAGACCTAAACCCTTCGAGGTGCATCCTTACTCTACTCCATACTCTACTCCACACCCCAGATACCAAGGACAGCCTTTCCCTGAAGGGGACCAGGAGTTTAAAATTATGGAGTAACAAACCGGGACTGAATACTATGCGGATGATGAGGACCTGGAGGAGGTAGAAGATGAGCAGGAAATTTACAGAGTAGATTCCCCGGTAGAGAGCGAAGCCCCAGTTACCGACTCGCCAGTTGATAACCAGCCCCTCCTTAATGAAGTTCTCGCTCGCGCAGCAGAACATTTTCACATCGACACCCACGGTGTACAGGAGGAAAGGGACTTCGCTGAAGAGTTGGTGGGAGAGAGGAGGCCGGTCGCTCAGACCATCCCTATCCTTAAATCCATCCAACGTAGAATAGATCCATCCCTGGTGAACCCTAATCTCACCAGAGCCGTCAACCCCAGAGTCGAAAAACTTTTTCGGGCAGCCCAGTCTGACCCTCTTTATATAAGAGGACATCTTAAACCAGACTCCCTAGTGGTTACCAACACTCGGAAGAGGGCTGGGACACCCTTATCGTCGTCAGAAGCTCCTCCCGACAAGGAGAGCAAAAGACTGTACGGGTTTGGCAGGAAGGTAGCCTCAACGTCCGCCTACCAAGCAAGGATTGCAAACTCCACCACCCTGTTGGCAAGTTAAAACTGCCATCAATGGGAAGAGGTCGCGGCGCTCATAGCCTCTGCTCCTGAAACGTTAAAGGGCCAGTTGGCTCGGATCTCGGCAGAAGGGAGAGCCGTGTCTGGTTGCATATTAAAGGCAACTTTCGACGCCGCGGACAACGCAGGAAGATTGATAGCAGAAGGTATTGTTATCAAGAGACATGCGTGGTTACGGCAGTCGGGGTTCAAAACAGAAACCCAGGCTTCATTAATAGACAAGCCGGTGGAACCCGATCTATTGTTTGGGAAAGCGGTCGAAGACGCACTTAAGAATGCCAAGGACGAATACGAGACTCTCAAATCCCTTGGCCAGCTTACCAACAAACCCCCTAACCAGAGGGGGAACAGTAATTTTCGTCGCCCACGCGGCCAAAATTCACAAAGAGGCAACTATGCCCAAGGACAGGGTACACAATGGAACAACAACCAGCAGTCTACCCAAAGTTACGGCAGGGGTAACAAGAGAGGTCGTGGAAGAGGCAGAGGCAGCCCCAACAAGGGAGGTGGCACGCCTCCACCAAAGCAGTGACGCTCAGTTCAGGGTCCCTTCTCACGCAACCCCAGTAGGGGGACGCATTTCCAACTTCACCCAGGCTTGGGAAGGGATCACCTCAGACAGATGGGTGCTGTCAACAGTGTCCACAGGATATTGTATAGAATTACTGCAGCGTCCCCGGAACCACCCTCCACGACAAAGAATACACTCCTTAGAACATCAGAAGATCCTTCTCGAGGAGATCGCCATTCTGCTAGAAAAGGACGCGATAGAACTCGTCCCAGGACACCAGGTAAACAAGGGTATCTATTCAACTTACTTCCTTGTGCCAAAGAAAGATTTGACAATGCGCCCAGTATTGGACTTACGGCCTGCCAACAAGTATGTCAAGCCCCAAAAATTCCGTATGACCACGCTACAAGAGGTAATCCCCCTCCTAAAAAATGGCAACCTTAGATATGAAAGATGCTTATTTTCATATTTCCATGCTCCCAGCGCACAGAAAATACTTGCGCTTCAAGGTGGACAGTCGCCACTACCAATTCAAGGTACTGCCCTTCGGGATAGCTTCAGCACCAAGGGTATTCACCAAGGTACTGGCGGTGGCAGCTGCACACCTACGCAGGGAGGCAATCCCAGTGTACCCTTATCTGGACGACTGGCTCATAACGGGGGAAACCCCAGGAATTTGCAGGTCAAACATTCAGAGGACTATCGACCTCCTCCACGAATTAGGCTTCTCTATCAACGAGAAGAAGTCAAGTCTGGTGCCAAGCACCTCAAAACAGTTCCTAGGAGCAATCCTAGATACTCAGAAAGGGTTGACCTTCCCTTCGGAAGAGAGAATTCGGAATATACTACTGCAAATTCCACATTATCAGTCAGGTCAACAAATAACGGTACGCAAAGCAATGCGGTTACTGGGCATGATGGCGTCATGCATTTACCTGGTCCCCCACGCGCGTCTGCGCATGCGTCCCATGCAGGAATGGTTGGCGAAACAGTGGTCTCAGGCAAGTGGTCAGTGGGACGATCTAGTGGTCTTTTCGCCAACACTCGTACAGAGCTTACACTGGTGGACAAGAGAGAATCTTGCAAGGGGAAAACCCTTTTACGATCCCGAAGTACAGGCAGTGGTGACTACAGATGCATGCCTGACTGGGTGGGGAGCTCACCATCTCCACCACACAGCTCAGGGTCTCTGGTCTCACTCAGTAGCCAAGAACCACATCAACCTGCTAGAGCTTCTGGCAGTATTCCGAGCGCTTCGGGCGTTCGAGCCCCATCTGCTAAACTTGTCGGTGCAGATCCGGACGGACAGCACGACAGCCATGTTCTATCTGAACAAACAAGGAGGGACTCGTTCGCCAAATCTGTCCAAGCTTGCCCAGAAAATCTGGATATGGGCACTCAGACGGAACATCTTCCTGTCATCACAACATGTTCCAGGGGAGCTCAATTCCCTAGCGGATGCCCTAAGCAGAGACTCCCTCCCAATAGAACACGAATGGGTCCTTCACAGAGATATCGTAGAAGATCTCTTCTCTCATTGGGGTTTCCCCACTATAGACCTTTTCGCCACAAGCGAAAACAAACAATGCCCAGGATTTGCATCCAGGTTCCCCCAGCCAGACTCCCAAGGGAACGCCCTGTGGATGAACTGGTCAGGGATGTTTGCGTACGCTTTTCCACCAACTCCTCATCAGGAAGGTGGTGTACAAGATGAACAAGGAATCGATGATGCTCATCCTAGTTGCTCCCATGTGGGCGAGACAACCATGGTTTCCACACCTACGCAGGATGGCGGTGTGCGAGCCCATCAAACTCCCAGCCTGGTACAACCTACTGTCCCAGCAACAAGGTCAAACAGTGCACCAGGAACCCAACTCAATGAACCTGGCAGCATGGCTCCTGAGGTCATAGAGTTTGGGCATCTCAATTTACCACAGAGGTGTATGGACATCCTAAAAGAATCCAGGAAACCAAACACAAGGCACTGTTACTTTGACAAGTGGAAGAGATTTGTTATTTGGTGCCAGAATAAACAAATCAACCCAGTTGATTGCACTCCTTCCAACGTTGTAACATACATGCTCCACCTGCTGGACGCAGGTTTGGTTTTTAACTCTCTGAAGGTACACCTGGCAGCCCTCTCGGCTTACACCACATCCCATAACAAAGTATCTGGTGGAAAGTACCAGTAGTTAAAGCCTTCATGGAAGGAGTAAAGAGACTTCACCCTCCTATTTCGAACCCACCGCCAGGATGGGACCTCAATGTGGTGCTAGCTAAGCTCATGGGCCCCCCTTTCGAACCCATGCATAAAAGTAGTCTCAAACACCTGACTTATAAAACGGCCTTCTTAGTAGCCATTACCTCTATAAGAAGGGTCAGTGAAATTCAGGCTCTGTCAGTGCAGGATCCTTTCTTTACTATCCACAAAGACAAACTGGTTTTACGCACACACCCTAGGTTCTCACCTAAATTTATATCTAAGTTCCATGTAAACCAGTCCATCGAGCTTCCGGCTTTCTTCCAAAACCCGCAAAGCTCAGCTGAGGTGAAACTACACACCCTTGATGTGCGTAGGGCGGTCCTCTACAATGTAAATAAAACCAGACCGCTAAGGAAAACAGATCAACTGTTTGTCAACGTAGCTACAAGCAGAGAAGGGGATCGCGTCTCTAAAGGCGCGATCTCGAAGTGGATTATCAACTGTATACAGCTGTGTTACTCTCTTTCTGAAAAAACTCTGCCTTTTACGCCAAGGGCCCATTCTACTAGAGGCATTGGGGCCACTCTGGCTTTCATTGCAAATGTTCCCCTCGACACCATTTGCAAAGCAGCTACTTGGAGCTCTATTCACACTTTTACTCAGCATTACTGCATTGACACTCATTCCAAGACAGATACACAAGTGGGACAAGCGGTTCTAAGACACCTGTTTGCTCATGACCCTTCTCACATCCCACCTCCTTCTTCTGGTACTGCTCGCTAATCTATGCACAGCATGTGATCTAAGCAGATTCCACAAGCCTCAGAAGGGATACATTACTCACCGTAATCGTATTTCTGATGCTTGTATCTGCTTAGATTCACATGCGACCCACCCTTCATCCCCTCCGAGAGAAGGCGCATGATTGCTTGTAGTCTTACCTTTCTGTCTATCTGCTTGGATTATCTGTACTCACGCTACTCCTCATGCTTCCTCATGTCAGAAAAAATACTATCTGAGGATCCTAGACGCGTGAGGGATCTTGGGTACAGTGGACGTCACACTAGGGATAGTATTACTGGCACGCCTGTGTCGACGCCCATTTTCGAGTTTCGAAAAACAAACCGTAATACTCTGCAGCTTCCACTAGATGTCGGCCTATGCACAGCATGTGAATCTAAGCAGATACAAGCATCAGAAATACGATTACGGTGAGTAATGTATTATATATATATATATATATATATATATATATATATATATATATATATATATATATATATATATATATATATATATATATATATATATATATATATATATATATATATATATATATATATATATATATATATATATATATATATATATATATATATATATATATATATATATATATATATATATATGCACCAAAGCGCAATCTCAGCAGTGCATCCAGAACGGTTTAGCTGGGCGGGTTCAGGGAGACGGGTGGCTCTAACACACTTAGTGGGAGGCAGGTGTAGGCAGGCACAGCAATACTTTTTCTTACTTTTACATACTTCACGCTCCTCTTGGGTATCTCTGGCAACCCCTCTATACCTGAAATTATGAATCAGCCTGAATGTACCTCTAAAGGAAAAAGATAGTCGGGTAAGGCATAGGATAGGATTCCCTAAACCCCTTAGTAGGAAACACTAGGTTAGAGGAAAGCTAGATCACAAGGAAAGGCAGTCCAATGAATGCTGGAGTACAGGTTTTTATTTGATTGTGATATAAAGATACTTGACTTCCACCTCAGGACATCCGCATTCATTTTGTTATATTAAAAAGTAGACTTGTGCTATAAACACGATCTATTCCTAACTAAGCAGCTGCATTAAAATTAGAAACACTGAACAGTCCTTCTGGTGCTCCTGGGTCTTATTGCAGGGATGGCAGGTGCAGGGCACCCATAATTTAAGCTGGGTTGCGTCTGCCAGGGTCATCCTGGCTCGTTAGCTAAAGTCTTGGAGGGCCCTCACAGAGATGCATGCCCGGGCTGCATAGGCCAGGAGCGGCCCACGATTTATTCCAGCCAAAGGGGTGCGTGTGTGGAGGGGGTGGCTCCTAGAAACGTTTCTTCAAATGAACTGCCAGCAGTTGCCTGGGGTATCGTTGCAGGTCTGCCTTGGTGGACATTATCACATGGCACTCCCCCGCGCTCTTATGGGGAGCACTGTGTAGTGTGACTGGTACGGATGATGGTGGGTGTTCCTCGGCCCAATGGGGAGCACCAGTCAGTGAGCCTGGGTCATGGTGGCGATGTGCAGTATTTATGGGGTGGTGCTTTGCAGAGTCCCGGCTTGACCCTCCGAAATGAGGATCAGGCAATCTTCAACTGCCAATCTCTGCTCTGCTGGCACTGCTCTCCTAGCTCTTTTGTTTTCTTTGAGTTCCCTGCGTGGCTCATAGCCAGGGGATTCTTCACTTTCTTTTCCCCCTGCAGGGGGTTAAATCTGTGAAATGTAGGCTTTTAGAGAATATCACCAGGCAGTTTACACGCAGAGGATCCTGGTGCAGGATGTAGGTAACCTATCTAACGAGACTGAGGCTGATCAAACTGTGTGAAGAAACACTTGCTCTTGAAAATATTACAATGACAGATCTCAGTTACGCATAGCTCTTAAGTGAGATGGACCAGAGGTCGAATTGTATCAAGGATGCATTTAATCAATTGGCCCACATACTTTCGGGAGTATATAGGGTGGCCCGAGATAGGGCTTGCTTAGCAGACCATATAGGGGAGGCCTGCGAAGAGGTAGAACTGAAACCTGGTGCACAGAAAAAAATGCAAATATATGCATAAGAATGTTGCCGGGAAATGTTATTGTATGTAAATCTAATGCCCTTGTGAAGTGTATGTTCATTTAAGGTTAGGGCCTCGATGGCTATCGGCCTACTTCCGCTACAAAAAAGTTTCACTTTTGAAAATGTGTGCTTGCAGGAAGAGTGGAGAAAGGTAGCTTGGCAATTAACAATGTATTCATTTACACGACTTCCACTACAAAAAAAAGTACACTGATAAAGTTGCTTCAGACAAATACTGCTGGAAGAAAAGTAAGGCTTAATTATTTCTGATGTGCACAGCTGTGTGAGCTGTCTCATGTGGACTCAAAAGTAACCTGGAGTTTGTACTGGCTTTAAAGAGCCAGACACTTTAATTCAGATATGACTGAAACCCTCCCTGATTCCACTCATTGCTTTCAGAACAATGTACTAGAAATGTTATTAAGAGATGTGAAGTCAGAGGGCAGGGGAACACATTCTGATATTGCATGGGGAACCTTGCATGTTTTTCTTGTCTGTGTTCATTAAGCTTTGCTGCCATTAAAGATCTGAGCAACCAGTCTCATCTGAGAGAGTTCTGATTTCTGTGGCATTACGAAGGACCCTCTTTTATGTGGGGCCCTGGATGACCTTTTCATTTTACATGGATGCTAAGATTCTATATTCTATTCTATAAACTGAAAGCTTTAGATTGCAGCTCCCCCACACTCCCCCCCCCCAACCCCCCATGCTGTGTGCACTCTGACCATGTGGGGCTTGTTAGTGGATGGCCTACCGCAATGGGAATCAGGGGGCTAGCAAATGTGCTAACCAGGATGGTTGACTCTGGGGAGGATGTGTTGGCCCACACCAAGAAAGCGTTTGACTTAGTTTGGTGCATAGAGCTCTGCGTTTAAAACATGTACGTTTCAGGGAGTATATGCTGCAGCTGATTGCCCTCCTCTATACAAAGTCTAGAGCCTGGGTTAAAACTAACGGCAGAACCCTGGTGCAGCTCGCAGTACAGATGGATACTCTACAGGAATGCCTGCTGTCGCCTCTTTTTGCCTTGGCAATGGAGCTGCTGGTAGTGAAAAAGTGAGGGGGAGATGATACGATATGTCATTTATAAAGCGCCTGTACACAAGTGTTTCTCGGCGCAACAAGACAGGGAGGGGGAAACAGGAGGATAAACGTTCTTGCTAGGCCTTGTCATTCAGATCACCCAGTGCGGGGGAAGAGGGGAGAAGTGCCCATGGGGACTGGGGGGGTGGGGGGTTGAGGAAAAGTGCAGGTGACTCAATGTGCTGACAGGGTGGCTCTTAAGTGCAAAGAGAAGTGACTGTAGGGTTACAGATATACAGACCCTTAAGTGCTGAGGGAGCTCGCAGGCAGTGCAAGGGCAACAGAACTTGCAGGAGGCTGGGTCCGAGTACAGGGATGGCCAGGTGACTAGTGTGCAGAGCGGTCGGGGACATTAGCAGGGGAGAGGAAGAAAGAAAGCGGAAGCGAAAAGGAAGGTCTTGAGTTGCTTCTGGAAACAGAGGTGGTTCTGCTCAAGTTTGAGAAAGGCAGGGAGGCTGTTCCAGAAGGAGGCTCCAGCCGCGGAGAGAGAAACCTCCCCACCCCCCACCTCTCCACCATTCTCTGCTTGGAAAAGCGTCTGACCCTCAGAATTGAAGGTGGGTGAGCGCAGAGCTCGAGAACAAAGATGTTTAAAAAGGGAGTGGGAGGTAGTGCAGTCCCAGGTCCCCAGAAAGCATTGTGGGCGATGCAAAGGGTCTTGAATTTGATCCTTGCAGCCACAGGGCGCCAGTGCAGAAATTTCAGAGCTGGAGAGCTACGATCCCTGGTCTGTTCTGGGTGAGTTGTAAAGGTCGAAGAGTAGAGACAAGCAGATTTAGAAAGAGACTGTTGCAATAGTCCAGCCTGGAGAGTACCAGGGCTCTAGAGACAGTGAGTTTATGGGGGGAAAGTGAGAAAAGGTAGAATACCTCTGAGGAGGTGCAGCTGAAGGTGTGAATTCTTAGAGACATCGGAGATATGAGGAGAGGGTAGAGTCGAAGAGAACACCAAGGTGTTCTTGGCCTCACAGGAAGGAGCAGGAAGAGGCCCCCTGGGTGGGCGGCCAGAGGGGGGGGAGAGGAAAGGAGGGAGCAGGTGTCCCGATGAGGAGGATCTCGGTCTTACTGGCATTAAGGCAGAGATCATTGGCAGCACACCATTCCTGAATTGCGGCAAGACAGTCTGGTATGAGAGAAGGGGTTGAGGTGGATGAGGGGAGCCTAAAGAAGAGCTGGGTGTTATCTGCATAAGTTGGAACAGAATGTAGCGATGCAGTGGGCTAGAGGTGCCAGGTAGTGGCTGAATAACCAGTAAGCAAGGTTCGACCCCCCAGTTGGACCTGGAACTCGGTCAGTGAGAGAGGAGGGCAACCAGGGCAGGGTCTGACAAGTGATACCCAGGTTGTCACTGAGGCGATTGAGCAGGATGGCATGGTTGACCGTGTCAAAAGCAGAGGATAAATCAAGGAGAATGAGGACAGAAGGAAGATTAGTCAAGATTAGAGAACAAGTCTTCACAGGTGTTCAGGAGAGCTGTTTCCGTGCTTCTGGCAGCTTGGTGGTCGTGGAGACGACCAACAGATTCAGTATGCAGATTAAACTGGGAGATTACCAGGAAAGGAGTGATGGAGATCGGGTGATAGTTGGCTGGCTAGGAAGGATTGGCAGAGGGCTCCTTAAGGGGTTGCACAAGGGGAGGGGGGGGAGGTTGCAATAGCAAAGGAGTGATTGCTTTGATGAGACTTTCATTGATCCGACTAGTCTAGAAACATTGTCGGGGGTGACCAGAGGTAAGGAGGAGGGGAAGCGACCGAAGACCAGCCAGGGCTGGCAGAGGAGGAGGAGGGGGATGTTGAATAAGAGAGTGGACAGAATGTCCTGAGTTTTAGTGGTTAAATGAGAAGCCGGGCCGTGCAGAGGGCCTGGGAGGGACAAGGTGAGGTAGAGACTGTAGCAGGATTGGCTAGCTCTTTGCAGATTTGGAAATGTTCGGCCGAGTTGCTGGATGTGGCAGGGACGCAAACTTGGTTGAAGTCTCTCTTAGGACAGAGAGTCTACTGCCTTTGGAGCAGTTGGCAGGCCAGTTTGTCCGAGGGTGCGCCTGATGATCACCGCTACCTCTGCTGCCCTACATTTGCATTTAAGGGTGGCGAGGTCAGAATCGTACCAAGAGTTGCACTTGGAAGTGTGCTTCAAGCGGATCCTCATGACGGGCAAGGATGTCATGAGGGCTAGAGATGAGGGCGTCAGCCAAAGGTGTAGGAGCAGTAGAGAATGTAGCGGGGAAAGCCTCCACTGACACGTTTCATGGGTCGGATGACCGAGAAGGTAGGTGGAGGTGCTGGGGAAGGCTTGATCAGAGAGAGAGAGAGCGATTTGGCCTGAGGGTATGCCCTACACCGTGAGTCGAGCCAGAAGGAAGAAGAGAGCGGGGCTCTTTCGCAACCTCCAACTCTGAGGGGTTGGTGGCATCCAGGCGGATGTTCTGGTCTCAGAGGAGTAGAAGTTGAGAGGTAGAGCCAAGAAGGGAAGAGGAAAGGTCAGCCACTCAGAGTGGAAGAGGGCGACCTGCAGATAGTGGCCACAGTGAGAGAGGGGCCAGGAGAGATAGTCTGCGGACCAGGCATTCAAAGGAGGAGTATTCCTGCATAGAAATGACAGAAGCAGGGATCCACTCCAGGAAAATCAAGGCTACACCCCCGCCGGGATGGTTAGTTCTGGATTGGGATATGGTGATTCATGTCCGGCATGTGGTGATGGCATTGTACGTTGTTGGTGTTATTCTATACATGAAAAAAAGCCAGTGAGGATTTCGAGAGGACCTTGGATATAGTTGAAGGAGTAGCTGGCTTTTGTATTAACTGGACAATGTCCTTTTTTCTTTTTGCCTAAAGGGGTACCAGGACAAGCTATAGATAACCCTCTGAAGATAGTGGAGGTGAAGAATTAAATATCTGGGGATTATTTGTAAAGTACATTGAAGCACCTCTGAGCAAAATGGAGATAGGGTTACAACAATTGGAGGGAAAGTTGAAAAATAGGTTACCCTGCCTATAGCCATGAGTGCTGTTTGCTGTTTCTGCTCGCTAACCTGTTAATAGTCCCTGGACTGAACATTGGTAATGGTTCAGAAATTACTGCTATGATGATTGGATACACCCCATGTGGACTGTTCTTCAAAAGATGTAAAATGCTCATCAATTGGTTTGTATGGATATGCCCATGGTTAAAATGGATTTCGAAAATCCAATCTTTGGGAGGATTTTGGCAGGCCAACCTATTCTGGTGAACAGATACTGAAGTGTAGCCATACCCGATCAAGGTAGGTAGCGGAGAGACCAGGCTTGTAGTCGGGAGGGGTTTGAGAGGAGTCTCGGGCTACACCGAGTCCACACAGGGCAACACCAATAATTCCATTTAGATGGAAAATATTCAGTGATTTAATAGGCCTTTAAAATGCACACAAAGCAAATGAAATCTTGAGGCCAATATTCTATCACAATTACTATATAACCGATTTCTGGAGCGTGTGTATCAGCTTAAATTCACATTCCTTGCATATGTTGCCATCTAATGGTTACTGCAGGGTATTACATATTGGTTTTTCGAATCCAAAAATGGGCGTTGACTGGGGAATACCTGCAAAACTTTATCCAACGTGTGATGGTACCCATGATCCTTCTCGTGTGCACCAACTTTTTTTTTTCTGCTGTTAACTTTGGATGCGAAACGCAGAGTATCCCTGATCCAACTTAGGTGGTCGAAACCATCAAGGCCTACTCAAGGTTAGATCCACTAAATTCAGTCATCAGCTACAGTGGAGGAGGCAGCGGCATTCAATACAGAGATCTCTCCAAAAGGCGATGCAGTAGAGAGAGTTGGGATGGGCCAAGACATTACTCTTCCGTTTAGAGAGTGCATTTAACCCAATTTGTTGTTTGACCTACTTTACTTAAGCTCTCCGTTTTATGGCTACCCTATAGAGAATGCCTTTTAAATTGTGCCCATCGTGCAACAGTTTGCAATAATTGTCTTTCAAGGGATCGCGATTCGCGGTGCAGGCTTTTTAAACTGAAAACTTTGGGTGTTGAACAAAACTTTGGTTGGCCTACACAATGCAAGCAAAAAAGTCTATTGTCTACTGTAGGCTGAAGAAGCGGGCATCTGCTTTGAGACTAATACAGAAGAGCAGGGTAGAGAGGAAGTTTCATTGCAGCTGACCCCCAGCCTCATAGGGCCGACTTCTGGTCCTACTCTATAGACGACCCCTGACATCCATAAGGCTGCACAGGACAAAATAAATCCCAAACAAATGTCAGGGTAAACATTCGTCTGAACGTTCGGCTTCAATCCCAAAACTCCGTTTTGGTGCCATGGCCATCGACCAAACAGTTGGGATATGCATAAAACATGAAAGTACGGCAGAACACTCGATGCTTGTGTCTAAACACAAGACATCTGAACGACATTTAAAATTGAGTGCAGGGAAAAACATTTCAAGAGATGTTTCGGAAACATCAAAAACTAGTTCAACGCCTACACCCATTTTGACATCTGGAGAGGGGAAAGGACAATCTACTGCTATGCAGATGAAAGGGTACCAGTACCATCTCCTTTTTGGGGTTGGAACAAGAAGAGAAGGAAATTATGCAATAAAAAAAACATTACCAGCAACACCTCTGTCATGAATAGAACCAAATCTTGGTCCGAGGAAAGGTTTGGTTCTATTGTGGGGAAAATGCAGTCCTTTAGATAAATTACCAGCGAAAAGAAAAGGGAACAGCTTTTTTGAGCCCACTCCAAAAAAACATACCTAAACAGATTAAGCAGCTACATCAGCCGGAGGATGTAATTGAGGAAGACCTTTACACAAATGAGGATATTTTGGTAGACGAGGAGGAAGATAACATTGAAATTGATACTGATGATTATACCCTTACTTCGAAGGGATTGTGTTCTCCGACGTATTCCTTATCTATATTTGTATCTCCAGCTTGCTGGCCTCGGAACATTTTTTTCCCAGTAGAGGGCGCTGTGCGTCGACGTCCGTCGAGTAGGTGCTCCTCGACGGCCACCGTATCGACGCAGACGTCATCATGCCTATAAATGGCCACGCGCAGCGTCTGTTGCTCAATTCTGTTTTTCCGTGCTTCGTGTGCCTCGGAATACCGTTACTCAGTTCGTCAGTCGATATATATTCATATTTCCTCGAAAACCGACTCGTACTCGATGGCTTCCTCCTCCGACCCGACGACTCCTCGGTCCGGTTTCAAAAAATGCCGAGACTGTGGGAAGAAAATGTCGTTGACGGATCCTCACAGGATCTGTTTGGGGTGTCTGGGAATCGAACACCAGTGTTCGGAGTGAGGAATGCCTATCCACGACTGCGAAAGCCTTGAAGGAGCATAAGGGGAAGCTCGAGAGAGGTAAGTCAGTTTTAACTTCCTCGAAAGTTTCCGCGGTAGAGTCGAGACATTCGTCTCCTCACCGTCAAAAGCATTCTCGGTCTAGGTCTCGAAGTGGCTCCCACCACTCGTCGAGGTCTAGACACTCGAAAAAAAGACGAAGAAGATCCCCTTTATCGTCGTCTTCTAGTTCCCCTGAAAGAGTAAATTGCTCCACAAAAAACAGCTCTCAAGCTGAGTGGGAGGAATTCAGAAAAAAGATGCTAAGCGTCTTCGAGAAAGCGGCCTCGACCCCCTCGAAGTCAGCTGAGGGTGATACCCCGGGTGAAAAGCCCAAAAAAATCTAAACGCCGCGAGTCGAAGCATCCGGCGAAAGAGTCGACCCGAAAGCGCCATGAGCCATCGGGAAGTAAATCATCTTCAACGCCATCGTCGAAAGCCCCTTCGAAGCATAGATCGCCGTTATCGAAGGGTTCTTCGCATCCGTCGATCGAGTCGACGCCGGCATCGACGCCGATAAAAGAAAAACCCACGGCTACTCCACAGCCAATGGTTACACCGAGAGCTTCCAACACAACGTCGAACGTCGTCGACATCCTCGAGCAGGATTCCGATCCTCTCGAGTTCTTAGAGGCCTCTTCCAGTTTTCTCGACGCCTTTGTCGGCGCCTTCGAGGATTTTTACATCGGCGTCGACGACATCGACCTTTTCAAGGCCACTGATGATGGCTCCCTCTGCCTTAGAGATGGGTTTTATACCATTTCACAGACCAGAGCATCCCCCCTTAACTTGAATTTTTGAAGAAAGGGAAGATTCTGATCAAGAAAGGCCTTTTGGGCTGCAGAGGACCACATTACCTGAACCAGAGACTTTTGCCTCTGAGGAAAGAAGGTTGAAAGACCTTCAGGATGCATTACAGGAAGCAAGTGGCCTAGACACTTCCCCAGAAGTGGAATTTGTCAAACCAGACCCAGGGGAACATGCTGATGCCCCTTATAGAACCCTAATGTCAAGAATTATGGAGTTCATGGGTTGGTCTGCGCCTTCACCTGTTTTTCAACAGGATGACCACAGATATTTTGGATAAAGGTCCACAGGAGGATCCTGTGGTTCCCTTTCATTCTGCTTTAAAAAGAAAGATTTTAACTAACTGTGAAACTCCTGAAGTTGTCCCTGCAGTTAACAAGAAGTTGTCAGCGAAATATAGGGTATCTGCTGCTGACCCTGAATACCTATCTATGCACCCTACTCCAGAGAGTCTTGTGGTCCAGGCTGCAACTTCATCAGGCAATACTTCTGCATACCCCACTGCTCCTCAGGATAGGGATGATAAAAAATATGATGCCATGGCTAAGAAAGTCTTCTCGGCCTGTAGCATGGCTTTAAAATCTATTAATGCAACTTGTACGCTCGCTAGGTTCAGCCACACTCTTTGGGAGTGTGCTTCATCGGCGGCTGACTGCATACCGGAAGAAGAAGAAAGGGACGCATTTTTAAATATCATCAGAGATGGTAAAGATGCAATGTGTGAGTCCCTTCAAACTGGCATTGATTCTGCTGACAGTATCAGCAGGGCCATGGGGGCAAGTACCACAATCCGCAGGCATGCGTGGTTGAGAAAGTCCGGCTTTGCTTCTGACGTACAGGCCAGACTTTTAAATATGCCCTTTGACAGCTCTTCCCTATTTGGTAAAAAGGCGGATGACAGTTTGGAAAAACTACAAACATCTAAAGCAGCAGCAAAGTCACTAGGAGCTGCAATCCGACAAACTAATTTTCGTCCCTCCAGGATCCTCTTGGAGAGGAAGGTCCTTTCGCTATTATTCCTCATATGGAAGAGGCAGAGGACGGCCGGCTCAAAGAGGCCAAGGAAAATGTACCCGTGGTGGACGGGGTAAAGGAAAGAAAGCCGCAGGAGCCGCTTTACCTTCGGCAACTGCATCATCCGCTCCCAAACCACTCTGAGGTCTCCCATCACAAGACACCTGTAGGGGGCAGGTTAACTCACCATCTGACGGAATGGCAGGCTATTATGTCAGATGCTTGGGCATTGGAGACAGTTGCCCAAGGTTAATGCCTGCCTTTTCTACGCATCCCTCAGAGCCATCCACCGGGGAACAGCTCTCTGAAAGTGCTGGATCCGCTCCTCTTGCAGGAAGTTGTAGACCTGCTAGAGAAAGGTGCCATAGAACCGGTACCTGTAGCGGACAGGAACAAGGGCTGGGACTCCCCCCTACTTTCTCATACCAAAGAAAGACGGAGGACTGAGACCCATCCTGGACTTACGAGAATTGAACAAGTTCCTCAGGAATGACAAGTTCAAGATGATAACTCTCTCTCAGATCCTTCAGGCCCTCCAGCTTCAGGACTGGTTGGTATCTCTGGACCTTCAGGATGCTTATTTCCATGTGCCAATCCATCCCAAGCACAGGAAGTAACTGAGGTTCGCAATTGGCAACTCTCATTATCAATTTCGAGTTCTGCCATTTGGGCTGACCTCCGCCCCGAGGGTCTTCACCAAGCTAATGTCGGTTGTGGCTGCAAGTCTAAGGAGGGAAGGGATTCACGTCTACCCCTACCTGGACGATTGGTTGATCAGAGCAGTTTCTTCGGAACAAGCTCGGATCCAAATAGATTATGTCTGTCACTCCCTTCACAGGCTGGGCTTCTCCCTCAATTTAAAGAAGTCACAGATGATACCATCACAGAGACTCCAGTTCATTGGAGCAGTCCTGGACACGTCCCTGGGAAAAGCCTCGCCACCAGAGGTGAGGGCTCAAGATATTCTGCAGATGGTCACCAGGTTTCAAAATGCCCAACGTCTCCCAGCCTACGACTTTTTGAGGTTGCTAGGCCTCATGGCATCCTGCATATCCCTTGTGCCAGATGCTCGCCTGAGAATGAGATCCCTTCAGTGGGCACTGGGGACTCAGTGGTCACAATTCTCAGGGAGGATGATAGATCTCCTCCGGATTCTGTACAAGGTAGCCCACGACCTTCAATGGTGGGCCTCTCCAGAGAACATCTTGAAAGGAGAACTGTTTTGGCAACCATGGCCGGAGATAACGGTAGTCAGACGCCTCACTCACGGGGTGGGGAGCCCATGCCAACGACTTGACCATCAGCAGTCGTTGGTCTCCATCAGAGTCAAGACTACACATCAACCTGTTGGAGCTGAGAGCCATCAGACAGGCACTGAAGGCTTTTCTGCCATCTGTACGGGCGAGAAACGTCCTGATAATGACGGACATTACAGTGGCCATGCACTACCTCATCAAAAGAGGAGGCGTAGGGTCACTGCCACTGTGCAGAGAGGCGATGCAGCTCTGGTTTTGGGCAATTCAGGAAGGAATCTCTCCGCAATTCACCTAGCCGGAGAGAAGAGCTTGACAGCGGACGCTCTGAGCAGGCAGAACAGTCTCCCACGAATGAGAGATAGCTCAGGAAGTCCTTCAAGAGATCTTCGCCCTTTGGGGAACCCCTCAAGTGGATCTGTTCGGTAGCAGTATCAACAGGAAGTGCGACAGATTTTGCTCAAGGGAATTTCCCCCGAGAGGAGCTCTTGGAGACGCGTTCGTAGTGGACTGGGAGTTCCCACTTCTGTATGCATTTCCTCCGGTCCCTGTCATTCCTCAAATGATCAGGAGGTTGAGAAGGTTTTGGAAGACCATGATCCTAATTGCCCCGGATTGGGCCAGGAGAACGTGGTACCCGGACCTTCTGGACATGTCCTCCAAGTCGTCTACCGTACAGAGAGGATCTTCTCTCGCAGAAGGGAGGTCAGGTTCTCCATCCAGCCATCAAGACCCTCAACCTTCACGCTTGGTTTCTGCAAGGTTGAGGTACAAGGATTGGGACCTTCCAGATGACGTCATGGAGGTGTTGCTCTCGGCCAGAAGACCAGCAACTAAGACTCTATACCGCTGCCGTTGGAATAAATTTTGCAGCTGGTGCAGAGAAAAGAATATCGAACCCTTTTCATGTGGTACACCTGCGGTGTTATCCTTCTTACTTTATTTGGCAAATTCAGGCCTTCAAGTTGGCACTATTAAGGGCTATCTCGCAGCGCTATCGATCTTTAAGCGCACTGCGGAGGAGTCCTCGTATTTCAAAATTCCATTGGTAATACAATACCTGAAAGGTCGAACTAATGTTTACCCTCCAAGACCATTCCAAGTTCCCTTATGGGACTTAAATCTAGTTTTAAACTTCCTAAAGGGTGCTCCCTTTGAACCACTCCACTCTTGTTCATTGAAGTTTCTCACCCTCAAAACTGTTTTATTGGTAGCATTAACATCTGCTAGAAGGGTTAGCGAGATACAAGCCCTATCTTGTAAACCTCCTCATACAACTTTTCACAAGGACAAAGTAGTTCTACAGGTGAAGCCTAACTTCCTCCCAAAGGTAGTTTCGGAATTTCACATTACTCAGAAGATTACTTTACCTTCATTTTATCCTCCTCCCCATCCGGGGAAAGAGGAAGAGAGACTACACAGGCTGGACCCTAAGCGAGCCTTGAGTTTTTATATCGGTAGACTTGCTAAAATTGGACAAGCAGACCAACTCTTTGTAGGTTACGCAGGACATAAGTTAGGATTACCAATAACCAAACAAACCATCTCCAGGTGGATTATTTTAGCCATTCTGGAATGCTACAAACTGGCAGGGAAAGAGCCCCCTCAAAATCTAAGGGCTCATTCGACCAGGGGTATCGCAGCATCCTCAGCTCTTCAAAGCGGGGTACCAATTAGAGACATATGTGCGGCTGCCACATGGTCGTCCGCACATACCTTTACCAAATTTTATAGCCTGGATTCCTCCTCGTCAAGAGGCTAGATTTGGCAAAGCTGTGTTACACTCTGTTCATTCTTAAAGGGTAATATGGCATCTCTTACTCCCGCTTCCAATCACATACCACTGCTATGGGAGTCTATCATAGATAAGGAATACGTCGGAGGACACAATCCCTTCGAAGAACAAGTTACTTCTTACCTTGTAACGTTCTTTCGATGGGATGTTCCTCCGACGTATTCCTTATCGCCCCTCCCATCCATCCCCGCAGTAACATTTCCCTTGTGGTTGCAGCTTACGCTCCTTCAAGGGTAGTAACCATTCATACAATAACTACTTTACTCTACAAAACGGAACTGAGCAACGGACACTGCGCGTGGCCATTTATAGGTGTGACGTCGGCGTCGATACGGTGGCCGTCGAGGAGCACCTACTCGACGGACGTCGACGCACAGCGCCCTCTACTGGGAAAACATTTTTCCGAGGCCAGCAAGCTGGAGATACAAATATCATAGATAAGGAATACGTCGGAGGAACATCCCATCGAAAGAACGTTACAAAGTAAGAAGTAACTTGTTCTTCACCCGACATGGCAGAGCTGGCCAACTGCTCCTTCACCTACAGGGGGATGAGGTCTTGTCTTCTGATCTTCTTAAAAGAGCAGCTGAAAGATTCAATATTCAAACGCAAAAGTCTAAGGGGAAGATGGATTTCATTGGAGATATTTTAAAGGAGAGCAAATGTCTCACATTTGATCACATTACTTAAGAGTGTACTCAAGATGATTAAACACTCATTAAGTAACCCTGTACAAACTAAGCCAGTTCATCCATGCATAGGAAAGGTACAAAGACGCCCCCATCTACCCACTATACATAAGGTGGCACCTTGAAATAGATTGTTATAGCCACCACTACATGCAAACGGGGTGGTGCTCCTTTATCAACTAGCGAGTAATGGCTTGATAAAGCAAAATACACTCTTTCGGCTGAATAATATCTACATCTGCAGCACATAAGGTCAGGATTGCAAATGCTACTGCCCTTGCGGTAAGATCTACTCAACACTTGAACAAAATTCAATGTCTCACTGACAGGTTTGTTGAACCCCTAAAATCAGCTATGATTAAAATTATAACCGAAGGGAAGAACTCTTCCAACACAGTCATCAAGAACAGTGTGGATGCAGCAGAAACGGCTGGAAGGACTAATTGCTGGTTCAAGCATAATTAAGACACACCTGGCTTAGAGGGTTTGGGTTTAAACCCAAAACGCAATTAAGCCTATAGAAGATAACTGTTTGTTTGGGGCCGTGGTAGACTACGCTCTAGAGAAGGCAAAGAAAGAGCACCACACTAAAAGGTCTGGGGCATAGAACGGGTAAAACACTCAAACGATGGTGGTCTTCCGAGTGCCTCGAGTTACCAAAGCAGGTTTCCACAGGGAACATGTGCTTATGCAGGCATGCAACAACCTCGCCAAACTAGAGCACGTAGTAGGTCAGGCCTCAAAAGGGACAGCCTCCTGCACAAAATTACTGTAAAATTCCCCTCCCATGCAACTCCAGTAGGAGGAGTCATAACCTCAAACATCCACACATGGGACGGGATAACTTCAGAGAAGGGTTTTTTAAGTACAGTCAAATACGGGTACTGCATGGAGCTGTTATCCAGACCTCATGGTCATCTATCAAAGCAAGACAAATTCCCAAAGAGCATCAATAATTTCTGCAGAAAGAGATCCAAGCACTACTCTTAAAAGGACCGATAGAACAAGTTCCAAGAGATACAGGCCAACACGGGAATTAACTGTTTATTTTCCGATTACCAAAAAAGACAAAACCTTGAGACAAATATTTGACCCAAGAACAGCAAATAAGTATGAAAAGCCACAGAAATTTGTGATAACTTTGCAAGAGGTCATACGACTCCTAAAAAGAGGAAACTTCATGACCTTCTCTATGAAATATGCATACTTTCATATTTCAAAGCCTATAACGCTGCGTCTGCACCCCATGTATTCACCAAGGTGCTTAGTCAGTGCAGCTTATCTCAGTTGCAAGAGTTCCAATGTATCCTTACCGAGACGACTGATTAAGAACAGGAAAAAATGCGCAGGTGTGCCTAGTGCACACACAACAAACTTTGTATGTATTACACAGGCTGGGCTTCTAAATCGAGAGTCAGGCTTCATACCAAGGAGAACAAAGGTTTTCCTATGGGCAATTTTAAACTCATTCCGCAAAAGCCTAACCTACACCAGAGATTGTAGAGTCATTGCAAGCCCTCATTCCATCATTCAAATGCTGTCGGGGAAAGTAAGGAGGCATCTAGGCATGATGACATCCTGTACCTTCATAGTACCCAATACACAACTCTGGATGCACACAATACAGCAGTGGCTTGCAGAACAATGGTCACAAACTGGGCCAATGGGATGATCTAGTGGTAGTCTCTCAAATGGTACAGAAAGGTCTTCATTGGTGGTCAACAGACAATATGCTAAAAGGAAGACCCTTCATTTTTCTGCCGCCAAAAATAACTAGACTCATTTCTGTCAGGATGAGGGGCACATTGTCAACTCCTCACTGCACAAGGAAAGAGGTCATAAAAGCAGAAATACAACCACATAAATTGGTTAGAATTGCTGGCAATCAAGAGGACGGGGATTTCATTTCAGACGTTTTTAAAAGGAAAAGCGGCGGGACAACTCAAAACGGTCCGTTCTTGCACAGAATATCTGCCACTGGTACATACAAAGGAATATCATTCAGGCACAGCATGTTCCAGGGAAACCACTGTCTGGCAGACTCCCTCAGCAGAGTTCTAAAAACCAAACACAATTGGGAACTCAACATCAGTACACTCAGATTTTTACAACCTGGGGATACTAGCCTTTCAAACGATTTGCAACAAGAGATATAAAATGCTGAAAATTTGCATGCAGGTTCCTGCAATCAGGGTCCCTGGGTAATTACTATGGATTAATTGGTCGGGGATATTCATATACATCCCCCACCCCTCCTTCCCTCTGATACCACTAATTCACGGTTAATTCACAAACTACATCAAACAGTGATACTCATTTCTCCAATGTGGGCAAGGCAACCTTGGTACTCGCTCCTTTTACACTAGTCTCTGTGCCCACCAATAAGACATCAGCCAGTCGAAACCCTGCTTCTACAAAACAGCAAGCAAGTAACACCCAAGCTCACAGAAAACCAACTTTGCAGCCTGAGGTCATAGAATTTGAACATTTACATCTAAACCACACAATGCATGAATATACTAAGGGATGCAAGAAAACCTCACATTCGACACTATTTCAATCATTGGAAAATGTCACCGGGTATTAAAAAAAAAACAGATCACTCCCATAGATGGCTTGGCCACAGATGTGGTAAAATATACCTTATGTATCCATTTGATGTTGTACATTTAGTGGCATCAGCTAATACATCACAACCAAACATATCCTAATGGATCATACCAATAGTTAAAGCCTTTCTGGAATGCGTCAAAACGTATACATCCTCCAGTGTCTCAACCCCCTTTACCCTCACCAGGGTGGGATTTTAAGTGCTCACAGCTTATGAGGACACTGAGTTTATGCATAAAGGCCTGCTAAAAGAACTCTTCTAAGGTGGCTTTTCTTATTGTTATCCCATCAGTCCGAAGAATCTGCGAGTTGCAAGCTTTCAGTAACTGAGCCATTTGTAACAATACATAAGCATAAGATTGTGTTGAGAACAAATCCAAGATTTTCACCAAATGTATCTCTCATGCTTGACTTTCGTAGCGCTGTAATGTACTTTGTAGATAAACTAAGGAAAAACTGATTAATTTTTCTTATAAATAGAAACTGGAAGAGATGCAGTTGCTAAAGTAATCATTGCAAGGTGGATTGTCAATTGTATTCCGATGTGCTACTGTAAAGAAAACGGTACACTTCCTTTTATCCCTAGCAGACAGTCTACCAGGATTATGAGAGCAATATTAGCGTTTCTCTCTTTGTAGGCCATTTGCAACGCAGCGACATGGAGTTCAATACACGTTTACACATTATTCTGTATATGTTTATATATATCTCCTCAAGTAACTTTTTGCACATCTTGGAAAACAATCTGAGGACGTTGGCTTATGATGGATCATGGTTACCCGCACATATTTCATAGGGAAAGTGTTGCAGGTTTCCCCTGTCCAAAGCCCATTTTAGTATTGAAAGAAACAATATGTAATATTTGGCACCAACCACTAGGTGGAGGCCTATGCAAAGCATGTGATTCTAAGCAGATACCAGCCACAGAAAGACAGTTGCTCGCACATCTGCAACATGCTTCCTAGATATCTGGGAAGATTTTGGAAATTATAAGGTTGTAGAAGAGAGCTATGGCATGACAGAAAAGGGGGATAATCCCACCAGTGACGACAGCCTAGCAAGTAGTAACCAAGTTGAAGAAAGGAGTGCAGGACAACCACAAGGCTACGTGGTATGCTGAGGAGCAGAATGAGAATGTTGGTGTTGTATTCTGCTTAGGGAATGGGGATGAAAGTTGCGAGGTGGAGAGTTGAAATGAAAGGTTCACCGTTTGTGTGTATATGGACGATACAAGGGGGGAGCAAGGTAAAATTAGCGTAAAGGGAAGCAGGGCATGTACCTCCAAAGAGTTGTTAATGTACACCATATAACTACCTAAATTGTAATGCTGAAGACTATGGCATATAATGGAAAGTAAAAGGTATATACTTAAAAAAGTAAGATCAGAAAATTAAAGCGGGTATCTGAACGCCTTTCTTCCATCAGTGTGTCTAAGGGTGGGGCATTGCCCAACAATTCCTTGATTTTGTGGTGCTATAGGCTTGGCCGGTGTTACTGCCTGCTGGCATTACCTCCCACCCACCTCCTCTGCCCTCGGTGTATGGGGTGATACTTGGTCTTTGCCGAGTGAGGTCTGGGCTGATGAGTATTTATGCTGATAAACATGTAATTTGTACTGGTGATATCTTATTCTGTAAGGGAGACCATTCTTCTTAGTGTCAAGGTCCACTGATTTTGGAGTCTCAATTCAGTTTTCATCCTTCTGACCTTGTCCGTTGAAGAACAAAATTGAGAAGATCATTAGAATGGATTAGGTTTAGAATTTTCTGCAGTCAACCCTTCAACTTGTGAGCCGTGACTAGGAGAACTGTCTCAATATGAAGTTTGGTGCACATTGGTTGACATGCCTGATGACATTTGCAGCACTAATTACCTGTGTACAGGTAGTGGTGGCCACACTCTCTGCTTGCAACCAAACGTGATGTTTGTCTACTGGTAAACATTATGCCATTGTCTTGATGGCATCCCACAGTGATTGATGGTGGCAGCCAAGGAGCGGAATGAAGCTTGCTGCTCTAATGTTGATAAAGTGCAACAATTTCTTTTTGTCCCAAAAGTCTACCCTTCTGCTCTTTTTTTTTTTTTCCTCAGTGGGGCAGAAGACGGAGGACAAAGGATGCCAAGGCATTTCTCCTGGATGTTCAAGATCAATTAATTCATAGGAGGGTCCTTCCACAGAATAAAAGTATCTTATTCTTGGGCCTGGAAATTTTTGTCTAGTTCAGTTTGCAGGTGTCTGGAATGTAACCATGATGGGCCGGGGTTGGGCTCCAAATGAATCAAAGGCTGGAAGCTTTGTTTGATGTGAAGTGTGGGATGTACCAACCCACTCAACCAAGCTCTGCAACATCACTGTGCATTGCTGGCAGCAGAAACATCATAATGGCCACTGGAAAGCATGCTGCTCGCCAGAAATCACCAGAAAATGCAGTGAAAACCTGAAAATAGGCTACCATCCACTTTTGCCTATCTTAGTGAGCACAGGAGATCACTACCTAAAACCACCATTGGGCTACCCACAAAGCAGCCTGAAACTACTTGGAAATAGCAATACTGATTGCCAAAAGAAACACACAGCTGTTTGGGAGTCCATTTTCTTGATTGTCAAATTGCTAAAATCATGGCTCACAAACGACCCTAAAAGATCCAACCTCTTGTTGGGTGTTCCACATCATTTACTACAAGGATTCACATCAATACAATGTCAGCAACAATCATATGTTCTCAGAACAAGATCCCTTTTAAGGATACTGATGGAAAGACAGCTGTCAAAATGGGTGCAATACCGGTACTCACCAATACCAGAAGCCAGCGTTTTAAAACCATATTCTTTGTAAAGTTGGACATGGAACCCCAAACTATGCCAAAGAAATACTAGCGATCAGAAGCCTAAGGGGTGGAGACAATTTGAAACTATAACCTGAAATGGCTTGAAGGAAGCAATTGTTTAATGTATGTATTAAAAATGTGGGTTATATTGTAAGTAAAGACAATTTGTAGACATTGGTTGCAGAGTTAAAAAGTTTCCCACACTGGGATCAAACCGATTCCACACCTTATCCCTGGACAAAGGAATTCCCCTGCCCCAGGCTAATAGTGAAAAACCGGTGTGAACAGGAACTAGCCAAGGCACCCTGGCATGTTGCTCTCAGTCAAGACAATGGATTCTTTGGGATGAATTGGAATATGCTGATTTGGGTGTGACTGGTCAACTGCTCTTTGAGAGACCGGACATGTGACCTCTGAGTCAGCCAGCTCTAGGGGCATAGAGAAACCATTGTGGATTCAGATGGCCCAGCAAATATGTTTTTTAAAATTGCTTATTAACAAAGTATACCAAGCTGACAGAAATGTAGAACTATGAATGGTTAAAATGAAAAATGCACTCACAATTTAAGACTAAGCTGGACGCCGTGTGATGTTCTGAGACCAAACCCCAGAATTATTAATATTGCAACTGTAGTGTTTTTGGTATGAATATAAGAATTTACAGGAACGTGCCCAGAGAGGGTGTGTGTTTGTGTAAAATTTGGTGCAGAACCAATATTTGGAAACCCACCAAAACCACAAATAAGTGGTCATTTCTGAACCCATGGCTCGTAGGAACATGGGAATTGAACAGACATGCCTTAATTAATCTGTGATGTGTATATGTATTATGAACAACTTGTGTATCTGGGAAGTATGTTATTGGGGTAAAATTGATTTTCTATGTAAAAGCAAAGGGGAGGGATTTCAGTTAAGCCATAAACATGAATCATTCTGACACGCTGATCTTTTCTCAAGTGAGGGGACAGGGAATCCTCTAACTTATCAAATCCTTAGAGGGTTGGGCATGTAGAATCAACCTTCCCACCCACTTTGAAAACACATAAATAGGGACTGCTGAGACCCAGATAAAACGCACACTTTTCCACTACTCACCTATTCCTGTGAAGCACCCTGCCGGAAGACTACAGAATCCAGATGGATCCAGAGACCAGAACATAGAATCCAAACTCTAGAACCTTGAAGCAGAGAGGCCTAAACCAAAAGCTGCACCCTTTTCAACAGGCCTCAGAATCTTTTGCAAACCTGATTCTAACCCCTAACTTCCACGGGGCCTAACCAAACCTTTTAACAGCCTGGCTGAGCTGTCTTGCTGTTCTAGCTAAGAACCCTGTGCTAGAACCCAGATCCAGACCCAGAGAGAGCAGTGCTGTATCCAGACCTGTCAGATTCAGTTCAAGAGACCCAGACCGCCGTGCAGTGCTGTGAGCAGAACACAGTGCCCGAGACCGTCCGGTGGTGAATGAAGCCCAAACCTTTGACCAGATCTTTAACGAGGCGCATTCCATTCCAAAGCCTAGGAGTGAGTATCCAGTCTAGAACTGTCCATAACCAATCTCTTAGTTTAAAGTAATCCTCTTCCATCCATTTTAAATTGTCCAGAACTGCATTATAGAATCTTGTGTCCATCCTGTTGCTTTCAAATCTGTAAAGCGCAATCTGTCATTTGGAAATCTTGACAATATTTCTGCAAAACCTACCTTCACAAAAACATCAGTAACTTTTGAACCACACGTCCTAGAAGCTAAATTTAACTGGCATTTTAAAGCTAAGATCCTAAGCTTTACAACACACCCACATTCCAATTCATTACAATTTTTTCGTTATCGCGATTTACGCACGTGGAAAAATTGCTGTGAATTGCAATTTGGCTCCATTTCACCACTTGTAAAAATAGCTGTTTCTTGTTTGCAACTGCTGAATTTCGTTTCCAATTTGATAATCATTCATGAATCATTGCTAGTGTTGACCTGAACCAATCCAAAGTAACTATCACTTATCCTGAATCTCCTTTAGTGAATTTAAATCATTTTAGCATATTTTTCACCTTCATTGCAATCACATTCAAAAGTATTTTTGCCCGTTTAAAATCATTCTTGTCTCTCTAAGCTTGCTGGGGCAACTGGGATTGAACTGCATTGATTGTATTTCTGAAACCTGTGTGCCCTCATTTCCATCTCTTCATATTGCATACTGGGGGGAGTGAGTAGTCACAGGTGAAAAAGTGATTATCTTGTTTTTTGATTGAAACCATATCAAGCTTATTTCTGTGTTGCATTTTTCCCATTATTGCATTTCCTTGAACCATAAAAGTATTCTCTGCTACCTTATCCTTCCTATTCCTACTCCTTACTGATTGAAGAGATTGTTGAGACTGCAATATTATCCATTGCTGATTACCGTTCATATTCATAAGTGTGCTATACCAATATTTTATTCATAAAAGTGTGATATATATTTAATTCTTCAAATAAACCTTTTAATTTGCAAAACAAACCTACTTCTTGGCTCAGTGAGGTCAGGGGGATTCAAAGAGGGGCGTTATATAAGGGTTCATCATCCAGATTTAAAGAACTTTGACATAAAAATATATAAATAAAGGCTTCCATTGGGCATCCCATCCTAAGCATTGACTTAGTTGGATTGCTGGATTGAAGTCACTTACAGAAGCCTCAAGCATTAGAAGTCTCCTGCTTGGACTGTAATTGGCAGGTCGAGTTTCAAGGGAGGTCTTTCATGGATGTCTGTATGTAAATGATGCCACCCATAGGAAAGACCTTTAGATGGTGAATCTGAAGTCCAAGGTGACAATTCTGACGAGTCAGACCAGGTTGCAGTTAAATGGGGTAGGTCATGTAGTTTCTGCGATATTTATTTGTGTTTTTACCACTCATGATGGTGACTGAGTGCCTTGACGGTCGAACAGTGTTTTGACTTTCATAGGTTGTAATGCTTCACCATTGATCTAGTATGCTTCGAGGTTGACCGAATGGACAGACTCTGTCCAGGCTCCCGTGTCAAGATAACACTGTGGGTGTAAAGACGTCAAGGCCTTTGCCAACGAGGCTGCTGCTGTATGGGCTGACTGAGATATTTTAACAGTAAATGCATACTGCTTGTAGGAGGATTTCCAGAGCAATTGGAATGGATAATAACACTACAGTCAAAAGAAAGGCCCTATCAACAGATGGTGGACACTATTAACATCTGATTGAACTAAGGTGGGTTTTATACCCATGGGCATTGTGCAATACCTAATTAGTAATGCGGTATAAACTGGGTGTTTGAAAATATGGGCAACGCGAGCTACAATTGACATGTGGAAGTGCAATACTATCTATAATACATTTGTAGTTTGTATAAATTGTTTTATTATGTTTAAATGAATGGTCACTTGTTGATTTATTCGATGTATTGTGGCAGCAATGATGTTTAGTGTTTTGCTGTTTTAAATAGGGTTGTGAAATATGATTAGTATGGTTGGATGTATACTGTTCGTACTTAAAGGTTTTAGGTTTTGAGCCTTTTGAGCTCCTGATAAAGGTGCACGAATGGTGGTTGTGTGAATATTGGCCTATTGTTGCTTTTGTTAATTTGTCTGGTAGGATCACATTTTGCACTAATGGTTGAAAAAACGTTTTCGTCATGCTGTCCTGTTCTTTATGTTCATATCAGTCATTGTAATAGTGATTTGCTGTTTTTAGATGGTTTATAAATAAGTGCTTGGCAAATCACTGGCAAAAGTGTTAAGTGAGAATGTGTTTTATTATTTGCCAGGGGGGGTGGGGATGAGCTAGCAATGCATAAATCATGTTTAATTTTTTTACAACCACAAGAGGAACAGATTTCTCAAAGTGACACTTTTACGGAAGGATGAGGAGGTAAAAGGGCTTAAGACTATCTTTCGCAGCAAAACTACTTCTACTGGGAAGCCCCTAGCCAAAGACATTGAGTGTAAATAGTTTCTAACCAAAAGCAATAACCCTGTTGTCAATTTTGTAGTTGCACAGAAGGGATTTCACGGGGTGGGCTAGACCTACTTTGCATATGCGAAGCAGAGCGTTTTGGTTTGGGAAGTCCTTCCTCTATGGGTTTTGTACTCCAAAGCCTCAGCAAGGTCTTGAATTCTTAAAGCTAGAGGGAAGAAGCGGCAGCCATTTGACAAAGTCTGTAACCTTTGGCTCTCCTTGGGTTTTGGGCCACAACTACCAACCCTACACAGTATAATCAATGGTGTGGGATCATGGATAACAGTCCAAAACATCTGGAGAGCCACAGGTTGCAGAATCATGAATTCGGCAAAGTGAAAAAATACTTGGGATCACAATTGGGAAAGATATGCACAAGACTATGTTGATTACATGGTTGTCTTCGACTCGGACAGGAGGTCTTGAGCCCTTCCCCCCCTTGAGGTAATCAGTGCCTTTGGTAAGGTGGTGACCATAAGATTAACTGGGGGAAATCGCAAGTCTCTTTTCTGCCAATCCCTTCCAACTGCTTTTGATCACAATTTGAAGAATGTGGGATCAGGTGGCCGAAGAACGGAAACATCTTTGTCTTTATATTCTGAAAGACCCTCGACGCTGATGACTCGACACTTGAAAAATCTTCTGGTGCTTGAGAGAGGTTCTGGTCGATGAGGTACGCTAAATTGCTCCATGTGTGGGTTAATAGTCTGGGGCAGTTGACGCTGTTAAGATGTGCATTCTACCAAAGCTCCTATATATGCCACAGATGGCCCCAGCTAGGGTTCTCTCTACAGCTTTTAAACCGGTTATAAACTGCGTACCAGGCACACCTTTACCACAGACCTCGAGAAAGGTGGATTTGGGTCCATACCCAAACTGGAATGCGATCGCATTCATGCTGTGTCTGGCTCTCAATCTTTAGCAACTGGATGTGGAGGGAAGTCTAATCTTGTTGGTTTAAGAGAGGCAAGTGATGAGACCCTACAACATGTATCAATGGCTTTATTGGTACCATTTGTACCCCCAACGCTTCCGCATACTGATTACTCTGAAAGATTGGCTGCTCGCAGGGATCGAAATTAAGATTGGCTACGCGGGAGATAAAAGCAGCTCCTGGGTATACAGCATTAACCAGTGACCAGGAGCTACTATTGGGGAACAAGGATTGGATTGTGAGGAGCCAGGAATGAGAAGCGGACAGTGAGCTCATAATTTTGGCTACAAACCTTTATTCAAAATAAAAGGGTTTGGAAAAGGCTTCACTATCCTTACTCTAGAGGGCGTTTCCCTACCTCAACCAAAACTAAAGGCCTGTTCAGTGTCAAGATGTCCAAAGCAAAATGCTGTGTCCAAAATCCTATCCTTTCCCTCACAGCCTACAAAACGACTATATGATGTGAAGGGTACTGTCTCTGGCCTTGTAAGTGCCCAATTGTTAAAGTTAAAAAGAAATGTAGAACTCCAACACAAGAGTTACCAATGGATAAAGGTCACAGTTTCAGGGGACAACACCTTTTCCCAAAGTTTCTCTTCAAGGCACTTTGAACTCCTACGGGCATGAATCTTCCTTCGGGATCTTTGTTCAACAAAATACTTGTATACAAAAAACAACTTGATACAAGTCCCAACCTCATAGTATACATGGTGTACTCCCCTACCAGGTTTGTTTCCACTTTGTTTAACTTTGCTTTCAAACTTGACTTTGCCTGGTATTGTTCCCTGCCAGGACTTCTTTATGTGATTGCACACTTGCAAACTTGACCTTGGCCTGGTGTACTTCCCTGCCAGGGCTTTTCATCTGATTTTGACTATACTTGCTTTCGCCTGGTTTACTCTCCTGCAAGGTATTTTCATCTGATTTACTTTATACAATTGCAAAATGTGCTTTTCTCACAATCGTCTGTAAACCCCTTTGGTGTGATATTGGATTTCATATTCCTTTTCTTTCACGGCATAAACTTTTTTTTTTTGTCTGTCTTTGGCAGCGTTGCCGAAGCACCCCGCTGAACCATTCTCTCTAGGACTCACTGGTTTCTTGTGGCATCCTTTGGATCCCTCGTGGTAGACCGGAGGCAGCACTCCAGCTCACAGGCTCCTCTGCTTCACTGAACAACTTCCACATGCTTTTCGGTTGTCTTTCCTCTGGGCTCTTACCATGTTCGGGTGGCAGTGAGGCTGTTTCCAGGTTCCTGTGGCCGCTAGGAAATTTCTTCTTCCTTACCAGTCCTCTGTTTCCTGCCTTTCTCCGGAGTCTGCCGACTCCACGGTCGTTTTGATATTCTCTCAGTCCCTCGGTCAACATAGAGGGCTCTGCGTTCCCAGGTAGAGTTCTCGCACTTCATGCTGGGTAAAGCTTTTAAATGTACCGGCACCTATCATACGCTCACAAGCACTAAGAGCGTATTTGGTGCTTCTCATTCCTGATGACTTGCATTTCTCCATTCAGCCTCCTCGTCACGGTATTTCTAGATGTATAGGAGATGGAGGCAGTTCTTGGTGTTTTATCTGTTAAGTATTGGAAGGGGTTACCAGTAGGTCTTGTGGATGGTTGAAGGGCAGCGACACAATATGCCATCAAGGCCTGCGGAATGGAATGAGTACCCCTAAAAGGGGATACCATGACTCATCTGATGGATCACATTCCCCCGCCACCCCTAATGGTCGCATCTCCCACGTGGTCCTCCCTCATGTAACTGCCCCCAGGGTCGGGATCAGGTAATGGCTGCTGTCCCCTGGCCTCATGGGGAGAGGTTACCGCTGGGAAAGGAGTGATGACATCAGCATACTACATAGTTCCGCACATTTAACTTCCAAGTAAGATGCAAAGATATCCCTTTGTTGATTACAACCACTTTATGCTTTGTCGTTTGACTGTTTATTTATAGATTGCCCCAAATGCACAGAGTTAAATTCACATAGGTTTGTTAGGCCAACTAATGCCAGAGGAGCCAAAAATAGTTCCTGGTAGCTGTTGTCAAGCTAACCAGGCTCTTTCAGGCCCTATCCACAAGCTAAATAGTTCCCAGCTCCCCTCAATTTCAAACCCTGCACTGTCTAATAGGGAAAAGTTATATATGTACTGCCTTGCCGGGCTCGAAATAGACTATTGAAACACAACCAGTGCTTGGCCAGACATGGGCGTCCTTTAAATGGAGAACACTTGGTGTAATAACTTGGCTTCCTCCTTTAACTGGCTTCATAATAACTTCACTTTGCTGGAGTAAGAGAGAGAGTGGTTATTTTGGATATATTGATAAAGATATGGGGTAAGATACGACTCTACACCTTTCGAGTGGAAAAGAGGATGAACCCCCTGCTGTGGCAGTTTGTCTTGAGACTGACATTGTCACACTTATTCACAACGTAATTGGGAAGGATAGGTATTTGAATGCATCCAGAGATCATGGTGGGAAGGTTCCCAACTGAGTTCTGTCGAATGAAGATTGGACAGAAACATTAAGGCAGGCACCCAATATAGACTAGCCCTAGGGCTTACCCATCTAAAGATGGACCACAGGCTATATTGGAGTCCTAGGTTTACAATGGTATCAAGGCCTCCCATTCCCACATTCTACAGTACTGCCCTGCGGTTATGTTCTGGGCATGATTTCCGCGACAGGGTGGAGTTGCTACAACCAATGAGTATGAAGGGGGGTGGGACTGCTGAAGAGGTTGTCAAGGGTGTTCTTTGTGGCTAGCGAGCACATTCTCAAACTGAGGAAGTCTCAGAAAAGCTGAAAGTCAAGGAATGGGTGGAGGGTATGCAGAGACTGGCTTGAATTGAAAACAAGACGGTTGAGAGATTGGGGAACAATGAACAAATGTTACATGGCGAATTAATGGAGCTCTATGCTGGAGAAATCCAGCTCAACCCTCTTTCTGCCACAAATGGGTGTTTCATTTCCTCATGAATTGCCATAGGTTAAGATGGATTTTCAGAAACCACCTTTTGGTAGGTTCTGAGAGGCCAGTGTCGCAAGCCAGAAGGACCTAGTTGAATAAAAGGAACACTCCTCACTGACCATATTACTAATAAAACCGAACTAAGGGGCTTGTTGATAGTCAGAAATAAAATAGTCCTCAGTCCAAACCTAATCACTGGCACTATCACTTAGAAAAACGAAAATTTGAACGCTCTCTCCCTGGCGTCCCAGGAATTCCTCCTTGGTCTGGATCAAATAATTATTAGTGAACAGTTCCCCTGAAAGAAACCGTTCTTGGCAGTCTATAAAGATTCCTCTAAAGATTTCCCAAAGTTCGAACAAAAGTCTCAAGTCCCTGAAAACAACAAAATGCTAATCTGTCAACATTGCACCGCCCGTAACTGCGTCAACGAAAATGTTGATGCCAATTACAGCACAGTGATCAGATAGATCACCCCCCCAACCCGCGCAATTCTCCAGCCCCACCACCTTTACCGCGGCGCATTTCTGTGTGCGCCGTCGACTCCTTTGTTCCCCTGCGGCGTTGGTTCCTCCCACTTGCGTGGGGCGGTGCTGACACCGCAGGGTCTTTTATTTAAAAAAGGTTGTTTTTCTGTCCCTCCGTTTACCGTAATGTTAAGCTGGGGACACCCCCGCAAACCCTGACTCCCATTACTGTGACCTAAGAATGGGGAACACCCCCACTTCCCTTGGGCGCAGTAAAGGAGTCTACATACTCTAAAATGCTGACGGCTCAGTCTGCATTCTAGAGTCCGTTTTAGTAAGATTCCAGAAATGCTCAAACCTCTTTAGGTGGAGGGAAATTTCCCTGATGCCTCTCCTCCACTTTGGTTTATCTCGCCCCACTTTAATCACCTATCGGTGCCTCCGTGCACACCTTATATTTGCTCTTCACTTTGCTTATTTGGGTCGCTGAGTCTCCGTTGGGTTTCTCTGTCCCAATGTCTCACTTAACTCTCTGGAGTTTCGGTGACCTCTGTCCGTCTGGCTCGTGTGGGTCCCTGTGACTCTTCTGGAAGCTTGTAATGCTAGGGTTTCTGGGGCTCCTGCAACCCTTACCTTGTTTTCCCTATATTCTCAGGTGCCTGTGACACTTGGATGTATGGGTTCGGGTAGTCTTCCCCTCTCCCCCACTTGTTCGTTCCCCTCCTCCCTCCGACCTGGGCAAACAGCGTACCTGCTATGTTGCAGGCTTTGTTCCAGTGAGGGTCTGTCTCATCAGTGGCGGTAGCACTTTCTACAGCTTGCCGCTCTTTCACGGTGTACCAGCGTTTTTTGCCTGTCATTCATCTTTGGCGTTCTGTCACTGGTTGGCTCTCAGGTTCGCAGATTCGGGGACTGCTTGTGGGTTCCTGGCCCCACCACCGTCTGTACGTGGTTGTGCCTCCAGGTACGGTCCCCTTCGCACAGCGTCTGCCTCAGGACCGCACGCTGCTTTGCTGGACGGTCAGTGTCTTCTTTGTGCGTCTGCTTTTTTCCACGATGCAGTCGACTGAACTAGTTTTGTGCGTCTCTGCCCCTCACCAGCGTTCTCAAGTTGGAGGCTCCTCTCAATGTATGGTTCCTCCTTTTCCATTCAAGAGTCGTTTGCCCTTCACTCTTGCTTTGAGATGAAAAGTGGGGACCGGCTGTCAAGCCTGTAGAAAGTTCAGCACTACCTTGAGCCAAACACATGGAGGTTATGTTTGTTACCTTGAGTACCTTGAGACCCGGATGGGGGCGTAGAGCAATTACTCTACCTTGGAAGCCCAGCAACCTAGCAAACTTACTCCTGTACAATACTGTGATTACTATTCTCTGCCTCCCTCTCCCACTATACAGGACTCTCAAATCTAACTGTCTTGTACTCAAATTGCATTGTTGGTTGTAGGCCTCTCTCCCACTATACTTGACTCTCAATGCTAGCTGTGTTCACCTTATACACAAAGGTATTTCTTTCCTACCTTTTACTCAAACACAGTCAACTACGCGCCATGTCACTCACAGGCTACAACAATGCAGCTCCCTGGTGCACCACTAGCCCCAACGAGACCCACCGCAGCCTTTCACTACCCCTGCCATCACACAGCCCACAACCCTTCCACAGCACACCTTCAACCCACATCCTTCACCCTCTGCTTTCCCCCACACCTGCCCGCCTCAAACTGTCACTCTCCCCCACCCGTAGATCCCACTGTGCGCAAAGAAGAGTGGCAAGATGGAAAGACTGATTAGAGAGCATCCCCCACGGAACACACCAGAGAATGCAGCAAGACACCTAAAATGCCTCACACTCTAACCGCACCAGCATCCAAACCCGACTCCTCCCACTCACATTCTCCCAATTCAACTACTCACCACCCCAACTCCCAGTTCCCCACCCTTCGCGCAGCAAGAGAAGCCCTAGCCAAAACCTCATCCACCAGAGAACCACCCGCTCTCTCCCATACATCCATGACCGCTCATATTGCAAGGAAAGGGCGAGACCGCATACACCTAATTCCCTCCCACCCGAGCATCCCCCATTCTCCGACACAGTTCGCAACCAGTGCCACCGCAATATAGGAGCGGAACCTTACCGCCCGCTCCTAACCCAGTCCTAGCTCTTTTCTCCCACGACCCCTGTCCTCCAATCCAACTGCTCCATCTCCACACCCCACCTCCACATTGCCAGTCACCTGACCCCCCCCAGCCCAACTGCTCCCTCATCCCCACACTCCACTTCCCCCCCTTCTCATGCTCCCCCCCCCCCTGCCAGTCCCTACATCAGACCCTGCTCGCCCCCTCCTCCACCTCCCAACCATAACCTCTGCCTACCCACAAAGGCATCCCACCAAATATCTTGCACCCTCATCAACGCCAGGTCAGTCTCCAAAAACAAACTCCACATCTATGACCTCACACAGAAGAAAACCCAGACATCCTATTCCTGGTCCTGGTTCTCGGATGACTACAAACTCCTCACACATGAGACCTTCCCACCTTGTTACATTCTAACCGTCCGAAACAGATCACGAAGGGGAGGAGGGCTTGCAATATTACACAAAGACCAATTCAAGCTAATAATCAAGCACACCTCCACCAGCACCACAGACTACAAATCCCTCCTGGTAAAACTCCAACTCGCACCATCTGCCTCACACGGCTTCCTACTTATCTACCGACCCCTCCGGCTTTAACAAACTTTGCAGACACATTTGGCGACGCACTGGCCACCAACCTCGTCTTACACCCATCCCTCACCATCCTAGGAGACTTCAACATATTGTTTAACTCCCCATCAAACCCTATGACCAGGTCACAGACAGTTTAGAACCACTCAACCTGAAACACCACACCTCCACTCCCACCCACACGAGAGGCCACACCCTTGACGCACTATTCAGCACCGCAAACCTATCTACCCAGCCTCTTTGCCCCCTGTCCTGGACGGATCACTCAGCACTCTGTTTCACCATACCCCTCAACACTGGTCAGCAGCAAACGCCCCACACGTCCACCACCAACCACCGCCTCTACTTTCCCACTATGGAACAAAGTGGTAATTACCCCAGATATTGAATTCTCACTTCGTAACTCCCTCAACTCACTCTTCCTCGCGGAAGGACCCCCAGCAATAGACTCCTTTTGACCTCTGGCTGACAATGCCCTCAAACCCCTCTACCCATCAAATCAACACCGAGGTGGCTCACCCCCAATCTCAAACCTCTCAAGCACCGACGGGAACAGACCTGGAGAGCTGACCCTTCAGCCCAAAACAAAACCGCCCTAGCGAGGACAACCAGAATTTACAGATCGGAAATCAGAAAAAGCAAGAAATCATTCTATGGGAACCAAATCCAAAATGCTTGCAACCAAAGTAAGGAACTACATAAAATCATAGAGGAATTCAAATCACCCTCATGCTCTCGCAGGTCCTTTCCAAGCTCCCAAGTCTTATGCGACACCCTCTCGCTCCACTTCTACAATGCCGCCAACGAAAGACACAATGCCGGCATTGCCAAACTAAAAATTCAACCGCCCACTCGCTCGCAACTCCCCACCCAAACCACCCACAATCACATTCTTTTGACTTTCTCTCCCATCACACACCAAGAGTTCTTCTCGCTGGTAGCAGTCGGCTGCCCGTCTGGCTCCCCGGAAGACCCGTGCCCACCCTCGGTGCTCTAAAAAATACTAACCTCCACCTGTGCAGGTAATGTCCCACACAAAATTCTTAATCACTCACTCGCATCAGGATCCTTCCCGGAAGCCCTAAAAACATCCTGCACCAAACCCATTCTCAAAAAAACGACTTGACCCACTCCTCCCCCAAAATTACCTACCCATCTCCAATGTGCGTTTCATTGCACAACTGATTGACCGCGCATTTACAAACAATCTGGCCAATTTGCTGAAGCCAACAGCCTCCTGGACCCAGCGCAATCAGGTTTCAGACCACTAAGGGGAACGGAATACCCCCCCCACCTAGTCTACATCTGGGACGACCTAACAAGAACAGCCGACGCAGACTGTTGCACAGTTTTCATGCTGCTAGATCTTTCCGCTGCCTTCAATACCATTGATCACTCATTAGACAGACTACAAACACTAGGAATCAAAAACGCAGCCCTTGCGTGGATCTCCACCTTTATCTCTAACTGGTCGCAAATCATGCACCTTGACCAGTTCACATCCATATGACGTCCACTTTGTAAAGGTGCCCCCCTCAAGGAGCGTCCACGTCACCACTAATTTTCAACTTCTGCTTTCAACCGATTCCTGCAATCATCCGTTCGTACAATCTTACCTGCTAAAACTGTGCAGACGATACCCAGATCATCCTCAAAATCCCAAAGGCTCTGGCAGCCCGGACCTGTCATCCTGCCTCTGACATTGATCACTGGATGACAACCACCTCATCCTCAACCCTGGGGAAAACTGAAATCCTAGTCTGCGCGAGAACATCACTCATCCCCAACCAATCCTGTGGCCCAAATCAGTAGGACAAGCACTGGCGCCATCTAACCTGGTTAAAAACTTTGGATGCAAATTTGACTCGGATTTATCCCTTACCCAACACACCACCAGCGTATCCAAACCCTGTTTCTTCCACCTACGTATCCTCTGGCGGATTTTCCCCTAAATCACCTATCCCAATCGTTTCCCGGCCATCAGCTCCATCATGCTTTCCCACCTAGACTACAGAAACTGCCTCTACTTAGGAGCATCAGCATCCCAACTAATGAAACTCCAGATAATCCAAAATGCGGCAGCACGCCTGCTCATTAACCTGCCTGCCAGAGACAAAAAACAGCCCTACCCTAGCCAGTGGCACCCTATCGCTCGACGCAGGACCTTCAAAGCCATGTGCATCACCCATTGCGCAGTTCACACCGGCCTTGAATTCCTCAGACAGAATCGTCCCCTACCAACCTTCCAGGAACCTCCGATCTCGCACTGCATTCCGCCTAGTGATCCCACCCCACAGCTCCATAAGACTTGGCAGTTCCTTCTCCGTCCAAGCACCAATCATCTGGAATTCCCTTCCATTACACATTTGCAACACGGAAAACCACCTGAAATTCAAAACCTGGCTCGTCACAATAATCTCCTAATCCACTGCTCCCTGTGAATACAACACTAATAAACTCCCCCGCATCGATCACAATTCGGGGGGCTGCCAGCTCTCGTAGCGGTTTCAACTGACACACCACCACATATTGCTCAGCAAGACTCACATCCGACTGGTACTCAAGGTAAGCCAGCAGCTTTCGTTGTGGCACACCTGATCCACCATCAACCCACCCATAACACCCACCCAATAAGCACTCCAGGTATGCCAGCAACTTTCGCTGTGGTACTCCCTACACTCCCACCGTGCCCCTGCCCTTCGGCCCACATGAGAGACGACTAACAATGAGATGGCCCAGGGTAGCATACACCCATCACTAAGTAATTCACTGCCACTGTTAACCTGCATCGCTCACTCGGAGAAGCTCTCCACACTAGCAATCTCCCACTACAAAGGTATTCCCAAATCTAGGTACAACAAACCACCAATGTCTGTTACACTACGGAAACCTACTGTACTATAGGCTGAAACGTACAGCACTGTGAAGCCTAGCCCCCCACACCCAACTGTGATGATTCTTGAATCTAGGTGTTGCCTCCTGTGTTTATTATATGATGAGACCTACTGCATTTTGAGACCTAGGCCTCTTGCACATTATACAGGATTCTCAAAGATAGGTGTAGCCTCCGTCTTTACCGTATGCCTAAACCCACTGCTCTGTGAAACGTAGGCCTTTCTCCCACAATACAGGATTCTCCATTCTAGATGTAGCCTCCTTCTTTGTTTAACATATGCGGATACCTGCTTTAGTATTAAACGAATGTCTATTGGTATAGGACACTCAATTCTAGACCTGAACAAATATTGCCCTAGCCGAGCAATCTCTCAGCCTATGGTATGTATATCTCACACCACTATTGCGGACACAGGCTGTAGGCCTGGCCAAGCATCCATGCACGACAGAATACAGCTATGGCCAAGCACATCCGGTCTAGTTTCACACATAGCAGTCCAGACTGAAACACCTGACATACCTCAACACCTCTGCCACTAGCATACGACCACCACCCGAAAGGAATCCGGTATAGCTGGCCTCACATAGACACTCTCAACAATAGCAATCTTTCTCTAACCCTCAACAGCACCTACCTATGTGTCTGACCTCTCTTGGGCTGCTTAGTCGATCCTTGCCAGCCACCCAAGACTTAGAACGGCAACATGCACACCTGCATCTCCTAAGCCAAACTCCCTAGAATTTCCAACCACATCGACTACGGTCACCAAGGGGGTGCCAACCAGATAAAAAGCGCATTGAGGCCACATATGGGGCAAAGAGCGCTATATCAATAACCAAATACAATACATAGATGCAATGTCCGTCTTTCTTAATCTCATGAAGACAGATACTACTTTACGCATAGGGAGTTCCGAATGGGAATCCCAAACGGGAGTCCTTGTCCCCTGAAAGGGAGTCACTCCTAGTGAGGTCCCGCTTTCCATAACCCCTAGTGGAGGGTTTTGCTGAGTGTTCTTGCCTCCCTAGATACAAAGGGGGGTGGCTTCACCTAGGGAATAAGGGACGAAGTGTCCAGATTCATCTCGAATCCCTATTCTGGTGAACAAGAAAAGACTAATGTTAAGGCAAACTCTTACGGTAGTGTGAGTAGTCCGGCTTAGACCTGGGAGAGTGGGTGTGGTAAAGTGTTTGGTTAAGCACTCTTGATAATTCAAGTTATGCACCGATCACAAGCAGGTAATGTAGAGGTAGGCTTATGATTTTGTTGTCCTGTTAAGCTATGGAAGAAGGGGGCAGGAACAGGTATGTAGACTCACCCCATGTACTCTCAATCTGTCAACCCACTTGGAAGCCTTCATGGATTGTTTCCTTTGATGGGGGTCTAGGGATCACTGGCACAGACATCAATTTTGGAGTCAGGATTTGGGTCCGGCAAGTCAGTGGTTATGCCTTCTGGTTGGACGATTCCTGTGACTGGATGTTAGGAATGATTTCTCTTTACTGCACCTTTCCTTCCATTGTTTATGGATCTCCAAACTTTATACTTTTTTAAAATCTTGACCTGTACATTTTACAGTGCAATGAAGCCTTAAGCTGCACTACACTGTCTTTTGCCCATCTGTTATGGGGAAACTGACATGTCCTTCAGGCTGTCAGTACTGAGAAACATGGTTTCCCTTAGTCTAGTTACTTTGTTTCTACTTTTAATAACTTATCACTTGTGGTAACTTTTATTATAGTACAATGCATCTTGCAATGCAGTACATTGGGGCACACTTTGTTTTTGCCCTAGACTGACACTCAAAGGATTTATGGTTACTCTAGGTGTGCTAAATGGACAGGCTGGGGGCAGAAAATCCTTATATGGACTTCCAGTGCCTGGGAAAGCAGGGACTTCTGACGGGCTACTGGAGGGCTATGTGGATTTGCTGGCAGGATGTGGGCTGGGACTATCTGGTGCCAATCCACAAACTGGTTTCAGTGTGTGTGTGTGTGTGTGTGTGTGTGTTTGGCATGAGTGTTCCCGCCAATGGTCCTGATTGGACCACTGCTGGGGTGTGTGTATGTGTGTAGGGCTATTTCTGCTATTGGCTAGTGGGAGTTTCGACTCTTACTTGGCTTTTAGGATGAGCAGGGGACCCCTGCACCCATTCTTCAGATATCCTAGAGTAACCAGAAGGAGCCCAAGACCCTTGTTCAGCTATGAGACCCGTGAAGAGACCGGAGACCTGTCTGAAGGAGGCCCGGCGACCAACTTCTGCTGTGGTCCTGGAGGAGTCATGTCTTGCTATTGATCTTCATCAGTCCTGTGAGGGAGCTGCGACCCGTTGAGTGGAGAGCACATCCATTCCTGACGTCTGCTCGGTACCCTGCGAGGAAGAGCTGTCGGAAATGTCCCAGGACCGTCCTGTGGCTGACCAGCTCGGAGTTTGGGCTACCGTGCTGCCAACGTTCCACATTGAGGCCTGGAACTTGAAGGATCCTCGGCTTGTCCTAAACAACTTAACTCGGTGTTTCGGAGTCCTAGCGTCAAGGAGACCCGTTATGGGCGGGAAAGTCTGACCGTGACAAATGAGTCCCTTTGCATCACTGTGCTGCGGTTACCACTGTCCGAAACTGCTTACCAGAGTCTAGTCTTGAGAGGGGCCTTACATCGAGTTTTGGTGCATTCTTCATCCGAGAGTCCTTGCACCAGCTAAAGACACCGAACGGAGATCTGCTCAAACCTGCGAATCAAGGACTGAGGCTGTTGGCAGAAAAAGCGACCAAGGGCCATCTTCCAATGACCTGCCAAGTCCTGCGAAGAATCTGGGTACAGGGGGTGAGTTACAGTGGTTTTTACCTGCCCCTAAAATCCCTTTTAAAAGTTTTGATAACTTTTTTATAACATTTTCACTTTAATTTAGTTTTGCCACTGCTTGCGCAAGCCTTCTGAAAGTTGGACACTTTTGTTAGTTAGAATAAACTGTCCTCTAACCCTTGGAACCGTTCACTGGACCCCAGACACCCTACCTTCATTTTCCAGCTTCACAAACCGTTGAAAGCTTTTCCTGAACTTTTGAGCATAAGGCCCCAGACAACTTGGGAAAGGACTTTTGAAGTTGGGGTTAATTCTCTGTGGACCTGTAGTGCATAAACTAATATGTACTTTCCTTTACAGGATTTTGATTTGTAGTATGCCCTACTCTAGTGACTGTATATATGTAATCTATTATTAGTGTGTGTGATAATTCTACTTGTTGGTAGTCATTTATATAGTGATATTTGGCCATAAATAACTATTTTCATACATACTGTCTAAGTGTAATGTGTGATTCCCATTGTGTGTACTCATTGTGGACCCTTTGCAAGCTCACTACCTCTTGAGACTTAGCCTAGACCGCTCGTCACTGCTACCTTGAACTGGTTTGGCTACTGCCAAATCATTCCCAACACTGGACAGCTGGGAACTGGCATAACGAGAAGGCCTGTGTGTTTTTGTTCCTGTGGTTATTAAACACCACTTGGAGGAATACTAATGGAGAACCTACACTAACAAAGGAGACTGCTCACAATATTTGAAGCTGTGCTACTTTAATCTTTTTTGTTTTTATATTGGGTCGCTAAACAAGAAAATTAAAAGAACAATCATCCTGTATGGCCTCCATCACACACTTTGGTACACTACTGACTTCCCATAAGAGTGTTTTTTAACTCACCCATTGCCTGGATTAGGTAGGGCAAGCCTCTCCTGTCGGTCCCGTAATCCTAGATAAGTGGCACACCAGCGCGATCTGGGGCACAAACATCTCAGGAGGGTATAGTTAGCATGGTTGAGGGGCAAGATAGGTTCTACTTACGGGCAGCATCAAATTGACAATATATAAAGTGATAGACCTGTGTTTTGTGTGTCAAAATGACAAGAAGACCACCACGATGCTGACTGCCCGAGGGGACCGCTAGGACACGCTGCAGGTGGAAGACGGCGATTAACTCTGCGATCAGGCCCCTCTTTCTGCTGGAGGGCTGCAACTGCAGGGGAAGGCCTTTTATCTCACCAGTTGAGTATGCGCAGTCCCAAGTCTGAACTCGGGACTATGACTGATGCACAGAAATAGCCCTGGAGGGAGCTAACCAGTTCACACAGTGGTCCGAGGACAATTCCGATGGCTTCCAAGTGCAGGATCCTCGAACCGGGGTAGAGACTAGTTGGTCCCGTCAGCCTAGCAATGAAGCACCAATGAAGGTCTTCAGGATACCCGACAAAGGAGCAGGGATTCATCAGGACTTGGTTGGATGCAATGCTTGTTGGCTATAGGAACACTTAAGGTACCGCTCCTCCAACGATCTGCAGGAGTTTAGCCTAAATTTGTGATGGCGTTGCCCCGACCACCCCAATTCCCAATAGCAAGTATCTGAACTATTTAGATTGGCAGGGGCTGTTTAACCATGGTTAATCCGTGGCCAGTTTATCTGTCCGGCATAGACACTTTGGCCAGTATATGGACTGGGGCCAGACAGTCACAGCCCCCACATCCTATCCCAAACTCATACTGCTGCTTTGTTAGAAAAAGGGCTACCTGTATATGACATGAACTACCCTGATGGGGCAGAAGAAAGCAAGCTGGACAAGGTGACATTTTGTGGCACAGGCTTTTTAGACTATATGGTACTCTAAATGGCATTCTGTGCTAAAATGCAAAAGTGCATGTGAGAAAAGTAATAGCCACTGTAGATAAACATCCACTGCCATCATCAGCCCATCCATGCAAGTAACAGATGATGCTAAAAAACAAAAGAAAAAAAGATGCAAATTAACTCTGCTGCACTTCCCTGTAAGGTAATGGGCAGATTAAACCAAACCAGGAATTTCATAATTGGTTACAGCGCTCCCCTGCACGGATAGCCATAGTGACTGATCAAGTCCCACAAAATAGAGGCACTAATCCAGCTAAATAAAGCAAAAAGGCTTTGCTTATCTTCAAGACAGGACCGTTTCAGAATAGCAGCAAAATGTTGAGGGCATCTCATAAGTGTCTATGGAGGCAAAGTAGCAAAATTAGTTTTCCTGTGTTCATTGTCTGTTTTGTGCATGTGTGGTCCATGATCTCTACTGTGCGTTTGCCTATACATTTTGTTTTAATTGAGTCGCTAGATGTTTATTTTTGTCAATTTTGGGGTCTGGATTTCTTTTCTGTTCAATGAACTCTAATATGATACTCGTTTGGTATTGTTTTGACTACTGTGAATTTATAATTTCAGACATAACAATAAAGTTTGTTACCAAAAGATGTGGTCTAAAATGTAAATGCGAGGAAAGAGTCAGTTAAAATACTTAAAATTAAACTTCTACTGAAATGGACTTGGTAATAGCTTGGGCCAGGTATTTAAATATTAGCACAAGATTACCTTCCGAGTTTGTGCGGTCTCATAAACCGGCCACAACTCTGTAGAATGCTTGTTTCTATTGATGGGTTTTTATTTTTAAAATGCATTTGGGGGTTCTTGAATTTATAGCAGAATAATTCGGAAGTCTGCTAGGGCATTTGAGGTGAAGTTTGATATGTTTTGATGCATCCTATATATATTCTGCACACACTTGCTATTTCCTAAACTAATTGTGTCATTAAAATTCCCTTACTAGGCATTCCGGGTCCTATCTGATCCAATAAATCGACAGTCCCGGAATGAGGCAGACAACCAACGTGCCTGGAGGTGCTCTACAAAACCAGAACCTGCTATTTGCGGAATCAGCCGTATTTGGGTCTTCAGTCTACTGCGAAGAAAAGGCATTGCAAGTCGTATGATGGATACTATTAGGTAAGTAGTCCAACTTAATATTTGTTGATGCTCTCAAACATTGGGTCCTTTTACAGATTGTCATGATCATATCCGCTTTCCTTAGGGTAAGGCACCTTATCAGACTTTGCAATGACATTTTTTTAAAAAATGTTTTAACTTTTTCAAATGGCATTACCATCCCCAAACCCCACCCCCTTTAGCAGTGTCAACATTACACATTTCAATAGTTCAAATTGGCAACAAATATTCTTTTTTACATTATATTCAATAGCCTTAAATTATGTGGACCCCATTGTTGCACAAAGTCACTGTTCAAAAAGTCCTAAACCACTGCCCATTTTTGTTTACATTTTTCCTGTTCCCCCTGGAGATGTTATCCACTCCAATGCTATAAAACCCCCTCAGTTTAATTAACCAGTCTCTTACCCCTGGTGACCTTTTCTGTTTTTAAGCACCTGCAATAATCAACCACACCACTATTACCAATAACATAAAAGCTTTGTTTTGGGCCTTAGTAGGTAAACAATCCTCTGGATCAAACAAGCCACACATCCATTCCCTTGGTGTCCTAGTTACTGCCGCGGATACCAACTTTTATCTGGTTCGTGACCTCTTCCCAAAACCTCTTCAGAATTATGCAATCCCACCATATATGCCGCCAGTCTAATCTCTCCACACCCCCGCCAGCATCTATCCGTAATAGTTGGGAACATTTTGTGTATTCTTTCCGGGGTATAACGCCGTGGGTACTATACCATGCTTCCCTTATGTGAATAGACCTTATCAATTTAGGGATGTGTTTTGATAGACATTCCCAATGATTTCTCGGAAGGTCTATTCCTAAGGTCTTTTCCCATTTGTACATGTATCCCCAAGCCTGTGCCCTCTCCTCTTCCTTCAATATCGAGTACAGCTTTGATACCATTTGTCTATTCTCTGTATGTGTGGTAATGCATTTTTCAAATGTGAGCTCTCCCCGCTACCGCTCGCCTCCCAGACCCAACTAGCCAATGTCTCAGTTGATAATAGTAGAGGCCAACTAGCTGTTTGCATTCCTCAAAAGAATAAATGTGCCCTCCCTGCATCATGGTGTGCATCTCTGTACAACCTACTTTCCGCCATTGTTTGAAGGTTCCCTGTATCGTCCCTGGATAAAATTGTGGGTTGCGAAATAGTGGAGTAAGTGGGGATGGGCGTGTGGACAAAGATAAGGGAGCTATTAACGTTTGTTTTATTGTTTATATTGCGCACCAGACCCAGAGGTATTTGGGCGCGAAAGCATAAGAGGGTTGTTAAGCTTAGGTTACACAATGTACAGAAATAGATACAGCTAGGGTTACAATGCTGTATACATGAAACGGGCAAGGCGAGAAGAAAATATACAGTAAGTAGCATTAATGGGTGTGAAGCACATAAATATAACTAAGACAGTGAGGTCTCATATATACAATAGGTACAAAATGGATGCATGCGAGGTAAGGTCAGACTTCATGATCCTTTAGCCAGTGAATGAGACTAGATCTGAATTGTAGGTAGGGTAGATCTTCCCTTAAAGCAGGGGGGAGGGAATTCCAATATTGTGCTGCTTAAACGGGGAAGCTACTCCCACCGGACTTGGTGAGCTTGAATCTAGGTACTAGTAGGAGGTTAGAGTTGGCCTTTCTTAGTGGGCGAGAGGCTGTTTGTCTAGTGAATCTGTGAGTTATTGTGGGGCTGCGTGGCTAAGGCATTTGTGTCAGGGATGCAGTTTTAAGGAGGATTTTATCTTTTGTGGAAAGCCAGTTGACGGATCTCCTAAGGTCCGATATATGGGCATTTTTAAGGAGACTTAAGGCAGCTCTCAGGGCATTGTTTTGAAGAGTCTGAATTTTGGATGTGATGTATTTGTTACTGCCTATATATAAGGCTTTACAGTAATCCAGTTTGGATAAGATTAAGGCTCGCGCTAAAATGATAGTTAAGTGAGAGGAAGGGCTTGGCTGCTCTGATTAGCTTGCAGGTATAGGATGTGGCTGAGGCCATAGCATTTACTTGTTTGCCAAACGAGAGCGTGGAGTCTATGTAGAAGCGAAGTGTTTTGACTACCTTGGCCACAGTGATGATGTCAATTATGAAGGAGGCGTAGTTGGGACCTAATTTTTTGATGTTGGAGGGTGTACCTAGAATGAGGAGTTCTGTTTTGTCGTCATTCAGGCATAGACCGTGAGAGGCCATCCATGCCTGGATGATGAGGTAAACTCTGTTCACAAAGGCCAAATCCTTGTCATAATCTGTGTATCAGCAGAATTAGTGTAGATGATACCTAGACCATCTAGATCATCAAAAAGGGGCTTTGTGAAGATGTTGTACATAGTGGGCGATACGCAGGAGCCTTGGAGTACACCGCATGATGTAGGTGCAGGATCCGCAGCTGCTACGAGCGAGAAGAGCTATGAGCGAGAAGACTCGCATTGTCCTGTTATCAAGGATCCATGCGACTGCCTCCTGGGGGAAGCAGGCCGTGGAGACCAGGTGGTTGCAAATTATAGAGTGGTCTACCAAATCGAACGCAGCTGAGAAGTCAAGGAGTAGTAGAAGTGCTGTCTTACCTTTGATCTCTGTGTCTCTATTTGTGTCTTAAGGTCTAAGAGTGCAGTCTCAGTACCATGCTGAGGTCTGAATCCTGACTGACGAACTCGTAGGAGGCGATTTTGTTCCAGATGGTGCTGAATTTGTAGGTATGCTACTTTATCCAAGATTTTAAGTAGGAATGGCACTGTAGTTATGGGGCGGTAATTAGTTGGGACACCGGGGTAGAGGGTTTGTTTTTTAAGGAGAGGGAGGACCCAGGAATGTTTCAGGTTGCTAGGTATGGTGCCTGATGTTAATGAAGCGTTTGAGTTTAGTTATGAAAGGGGAGAGTTCACGGGCAGCGTCTTTTATAATTTGGGCTGGACATGGGTCGCCATGACAGTTGGATGTTTGATGGTGAGGATAACTTTCTCAACTTCTTTGGTAGATACATTGTGAAAGTGGAAACTGGGGGTAGGTGGTATAGGTGGAGTTGAAGTGGATTGCGGTGGAGATGGGAGGTTTGTGGCAGTCTTCGAAGCAGTATCATAGATATCGGTCTCAGAAGTCGTACTGGTATCTTTTTTTTATTGTTAATCTTCACCTGGAGCGTTATCTTGTTGGCCAAAGCATTTTGTATAGTCGTGCACCAAGGAGTCGGGAGCTTGAATGAGGGATTCTACCTCTTTAAGGATGGCGAATAATTCTTTGGTATTAGATTTGGCTTGGGAGATTCAGGTGTTGTAAGAAGTTTGTTTGGCTACGATAATTTCTTTTTTGTAGAGGGTGAATAGTTTATTCAAATTAATTTTGTTGAGGTCTGAGGGGTCTGTTGTTCAGATTTTTTCGCTTGGACGTTTTTCTTGTCTAATGGCTTTCAGATGAGGTGTAAACCAAGTGTTTAAATGTTGGCGGGTTTGCTCTTTCTGACCTTCAGCGTTGCATTGGTGTCTAGTGATGCAAGCATCTTCATTGTACAATTCTACCATGGTGGCTGGGTCAGTCTGAGATAGTGTAGGGAGGATGAGGGGGATAAGATTTTCAGGAGTAATTCTTTTGTTTCTGGTAGGTGCGACAGGAGCTATCTTGCTAGTATTCGTAGGGGGTGTGGCTTCTAAGGTGAAGGATATCAGGTAGTGGTCAGACCAGGGCTGAGGCCTTATGGAAGTAATGGAGGTTTGGCAGTTGTGTTCAGCAATCCATTTGGATTCACTGAAGAATATCCTTTTTTCTTCTTTTTTAACACTTCTGCACCTGCCTGACAGAGAAAACCCATTAAAGATTCCAGTTCTTTTCATCTAGCAAGCAGCAGACACATGGCCCACTCTTTGTTGCCCAACATGTGTTTTTTAGCACGACACAGTGCACTCACATATGCTTGAAAGCCAAGCTAGAGACACGTGCTCACTCGAATCATCTTTTTTTAACAAAGAAACTGTGTGTTTCCCAAGTGTGACTATTGAATTGGGCAACCCACAGTAGGCAATCCCGAAACTGTCCTTGTTATATATGAAATTGTTTGCCCGACATACTCGAGGACAAGCTCTGGACAATGAATTGATATCACTCGGGGGAATCTAGGCCTATTAACCTACATTGCAACCTTCATTCGTTTCGTAGCCCAAACCAACTGGCCAGAAGAGAAAAGAACTACGCTATTTTATTGTGGGGAACTCAAGGATGTGTTGGCTCAAGTTGTGAACTCACCGGAGGGGTGTGCGGACTAAATAGACCGAACAGTGCAACTCTATCATAGGTTGCAGAATAGGAAAATGGACCAAGCCAGAACAGAAGGAAGGGCAGTTTGTGTGACCCTGCAAGACCCAGGCCAAACCACAGGAACAGTCAGAACCAATGCAAATCAGTGGGTTACGGAGGTCTCTAACCAAAGCGGAAAGAGAAGAAAAGACAGCAACAACTCTGCTTATATTGCAATAAAGCAGGTCATTTCCTCCGTGAATTCCCAGTGAAACCCCCCAGGAAAATGGTTGGGGCAACGGACAAAAATAACGCAGTAGTACAGGACTCGGGGAAACTCCAATTCCCCGGCAAGGGTAGGGGGTCCACTTGTTGAGCGAGGAAAAAGGAATGCGTACAGACCTCACATCTAGTCCTTCTGGTACTTTTGGTGAATAACAATGTATGCCTTAGAGGCATACATTGACAGTGGGGCAGTAGGAAACTACATTGACCAATATCTGGCGATCCGGATAGGCCTTCCTCCAACAAAAGCCAAAATCAGAAAACTTCACTGCGGTGGATGGATCTCGGCTATCATCCGGCCCTGTGACACAATACACCGAAAAAGTCAAGCTTCTGTTGCAGGACAGGCATCAAGAGGAGATTACCTTCGATCTCATCGGCACGCCTCAGTTCCAGATGATATTGGGAATGCCTTGGCTGGAGACCCATAATCCTAGAATCGACTGGCAAAAACGAGTTCTGACCTTTGCTCAAGATTGTGCCGACACCTTTTACAACAAAGACATCATTAACCTGAAACCCAAGAAAGGTATCGTGCTGGGCCTCACTGGCTCTCTACCACCTGAATATCTGGATTACCAAGATGTTTTCCAAAAAGAACAAGCCAATGTTTTGCCCCCACACAGACCCTACGACTGCCAAATAGACCTCATGCCTGGAGCCCAAATTCCATGCAGTCGGATTTACGCTCTAACGGAGCAAGAAAATCAACATCTTAAAACTTACCTGGATCAGTATTTGGCAAACTGTTTTATCCGCCCATCCAAGTCCCCTGCTTAGTCGCCCCTCTTCTTTGTGCCCAAAAAGGAGGGGGACTTAAGAACCTGTATTGACTACAGAGCAATCAATTAGATCACAGTAAAAAACCAATACCCCTCACCACTTACACCAGAGCTCCTGGATCAGGTGAAACATGTTCAGATTTACACAAAGTTGGATTTGCGAGGGGCCTACCATCTTGAGAGTCAAAAAAGGAGACAAGTGGAAGACGGCATTCCGCACAAAGTAGCCCCTGCAGCGTTCCAGTTCTTTGTTCTGCCCATTGGAACAACTGTGAGCGTTTGCATTGCATGTACTATTGAGCACAAGGCTCCTCTCTTCCTAGGGCTTGGACTGCCTCTTAGTTAGGTGAATTGTCGATGTTGAACTGGGCCTAAAGACTATCTGCACTGCCTGTTTACTTCCTAGCTAAATTGTCTACATATTTAGTGAATTTAACCCTCTAGACCCCAGTGGTCTTGTATATACATTGTATTGATAGTGTTGTGTTGGTTTACTGAGTTTTACTGTGATTCTAAGTGTCTATATTTTTGATGTAACACCTGTCTGGAGTAATTTGTAAGTGTCCTTGCTCATTGAGGTCCTTCAGTCACCCTCACGCCTCCTGAGACTTAGTCTTGACCGCCTGCCAAAGCTACCCTGATTGGTCTGGCTTGTCCAGAGGTTACCCTGTTCCAAGAAACTAGGTTGACCTTCTGAACCTATGCCCCTCCAGGTCGGAGTTGAGAAATCCATCTTAACACCTCCCAACCTGCACCACAGTAGAATTTCCCATGCTATTGCAGCTTTCGTTCCTTCAACCGAGTACGGTCATTCCCATGGTTCTGCAGGTATTTCTGCTGCATAGGGGGGAAAAAACAGTTGGAGGCGATTGGGTCCTCCGGCGTATTCCATATCTATGATAGTAATCACCACAGCTGTGCTGCTTCGGAAAATCTTTCAGCGTCCTGCGCCGATGACATCGATGCGCTGTCCTCAAGGGCCTCTGTCGAGCCGACGTCACCGGATGTTAGAAGTAGGACGCACGACGCCCGTAGCCTCAGTTCCGTTTTTTTCCGCAAATGTGTTCGCTTTTGAGATCTCGGCGCGCCTCGATTCTACTGAATCCTGTTCTTTTGGTTCTTCGAACCTGTTTTCTTCCTTGCTAATTGTATGTCGTCTTTGGCTTCTTCCACCCCGCGGTCCGAGTTTAAGAAGTGTCGGGTGTGCGGGTCCAAGATGTTGCTGACGGACACACACGACACTTGCCTCTGCTGCCTCGGGGAGGACCACAATACGGATGACTGTGTCGACTGCCAATCGCTCACATCGAAGGTCTTGTGGGAGCGTAAGAAGAAGCTGTCGGTGGGTAAGGTGGCAAAGCCTCGGAAGTCGCGTTGCACTGGTCTTTCGACGGATGATTCGAGGGGCGACTCTACGCATTGTTGTCGTGAGTCTGGGGGTTCTCGGTCTGGTAGTCTGTCCCGCCATTCCTCTGCCTCATCGAGGCACTCCAGGAATCGCTGTCGTAGGTTTACATCCTCGTCAAGGACTCTGCCCGTCAAAGCAGGCGTCGTACCCTACCATCCCTCCTGATGGGGATGACAAACGTTTTGACAGTTGGGCGAAGGTGCTTTCTTCTGGGGGTATGGCGCTTCAGGCTGCCAACTCAGTTTGTGCCTTGTCTCGTTTCACGCACTCTCTGGAACTGTATTTCCTTAGCGGCTGATCATATTCCCGAAGGGGAGGAACGGGATGGTTTCCTTGCTATCGTGCATGATGGCAAGGATACCATGTGTGAATCCGTTCAGTCGGGTCTGGACATGATTGATTGCGTCAGCCGATCCATGGCGGCGAGCACCGAATACACAGGTTTGCGTGGTTGCGCAAGTCTGGGTTTGCTCCTGATGTGCAAGCCCGGCTCCTCACCATACCCTTTGATGGTGAACATCTTTTTGGCAGCAAGGCTGACAAGTCTTGAGAGGTTGCAGACCTCCAAAGCTGCAGCAAAGTCGTTGGGCGCTGCAGTTCGCCAACCTCCACCTTTTCGTCCTAGGGGACAGCAATGGAGGGGGAGGTTCCTTTCGATATTACTCGTCCTTTAAATCAAGAGGAGCTGCAAGTCAAAGGGGCAACCGTTGGAGTGCCAGAGGTGGAAAACAAGGTACTCGAGGTGCCAAGGCCGCTCGAGCAGCTGCCTCTTTGCCCTTAGGCGCAGCCGCTTCGGCTCAGTCATGAGGCCCATGCTTCTCCGTTTGGGGGAAGTCTGGCGCAGCATCTTGGAGAGTGGCGTGCCATTACTTCAGATGTGTGGGTTCTGGAGAACATAGCCCATGGCTACTGTCTTCCTTTCCGGCAGAGGCCTCACGACAATCCACCAGGGAATCTCTCTTTGAAGTGTTCTGATCCGCTGCTTGTGCAGGAAATTCAATCCCTGCTGGAGAAAGGCGCCATAAAACTGGTGCCTGTAGCGGAGAGGAACAAGGGATGGTATTCACCTTATTTTTTGATTTCGAAGACAGACTGGGGATTGAGACCCATCATGGACTTGCGCGGTTTGAACATCGTGTGCCGATCCATCCAAAGCACAAGAAGTGCCTGAGGTGCGTGGTTGGCGACTTGCATTTTCAGTTTCGGGTCCTGCCGTTTGGATTGACCTCCGCCCCAAGGGTCTTCAAACTCATGGTAGTGGTGGCAACGCATCTCAGGAAAGGGGGGATTCACGTCTACCCCTATCTGGACGATTGGTTGATCAGGGAGCGCTCTCCTGAGCAAGTCCTGGATCATCTGTCCGTCACCTGCCACTCCCTCCACAAGCTGGGCTTCTCCCTCAACTTGAAGTCCCACTTGACGCCAACTCAACGGCTCCAGTACATCGGAGCAGTGCTCGACAAGTCCCTGGGGCAGTGTTTTCCTCCCCAGGTGAGGGCTCACCACATTCAGCAGATGGTGCACAAGTTTCAACATGCCCAGAGTCTCCCAGCGTTCGAGTTCTTGAGGTTGCTCGGCCTCATGGCATCCTGCATTCTTCTGGTGCCAGAGGCTAGGTTGCGGATGAGATCTCTGCAATGGGCTCTCAAGCTCCACTGGTCTCAGTCCTCCGGCAGGATGTCGGACCCAGTTCAGGTGCCGCCCTCGGTCACCCAGGACCTTCTGTGGTGGGCCGTGGAAGGCAATCTGATGAGGGGGTGGGGGGGGGCTCCATTTTGGCTTCCCTGGCCGGAGGTGACAATCGTGACGGACGCATCCCTCATGGGATGGGGAGCTCATGCCAAAAAGCTGACAGTCAGCGGTCGTTGGTCTCCGTCGGAGTCCAGACTTCATATCAATCTGTTGGAGCTGAGGGTCGTCAGGCTTGCCCTGAAGGCTTTTCTGCCGACTGTGCGAGGAAAGAATGCCCTGATTCTGATGGACAACACAGTGGCCATGCACTACCTCAACAATAGGGGGGGGGCGGATGGGGTCAGGGTCACTTCCTCTGTGCAGGGAGGCGATGCAGCTCTGGTTCTGGGCCATTCAGCAGGAAATTTCAATCTCGGCAGTTCATCTGGCCAGAGACAAAAACAAGACTGCGGACGCTCTGAGCAGGCAGAGCGTGATCTCTCACGAGTGGGAGTTGGCTCAGGAGATTCTCCTGGAGATCTTCGCCCTTTCGGGGACCCCTCAAGTGGATCTCTTTGCCTCCAGTGTCAACCAGAAGTGCGATAGGTTCTGCTCGCGGGAATTTCCTCCAAGAGGAGCCTTGGGAGACGCGTTACTGGTGGAGTGGTCCTTCCCACTGCTGTACGCGTTTCCTCCAGTCCCCGTCATCCCGCAAGTGCTACATAGGTTACGGAGGTTCGGTTTCTGGATGATCCTCATTGCTGCAGCATGGGCCCGGAGGACGTGGTACCCGGACCTTCTCGACTTGTCCATCTGCCCTCCACGTCGTCTTCCCTACCGAGACGATCTGCTCTCACGGGAGGGGGAGTCCGGTTCTCCATCCAGAGGTCAGATCCCTCAACCTTCACGCTTTGCTTCTGAAAGGTTGAGGTATAAGGATTGGGACCTCCCTGAAGACGTGATGGAGGTGTTGCTTTCGGCCAGAAGGCCGGCAACAAAGTCCCTGTACCGTTGCCGTTGGAGAAAGTTCTGCGACTGGTGCAGGGTTAAGAATGTGGATACTTTTTCATGTGACATTCCTATATTTCTGTCTTTTTTGCTTTCTTTGGCCCACAGTGGCCTGCAAGTGGGTACCATAAAAGGTTACCTGGCGGGGCTGTCTATATATAAGCGCTCGTCTGATGAGTGTTCTTATTTTAAAATTCCTTTAATTTCTCAGTTTCTGAAAGGGCTCACTGTGTTCCCTCCGTCATCTTTCCAGGTGCCCGGTTAGGATCTGAACCTTGTTCTGAAATTCCTAATGGGTGCTCCAATTGAGCCATTACATTCTTGTCCTTTGGGACTGTTAACCCTTAAAACTGTATTTTTAGTTGCGGTCACTTCCGCCCTCAGAGTGAGTTACAGGCACTTTCAGTTATGCCACCCTTCACTGTGTTTCATAAGGATAGGGTTGTCCTTGGAGTTCGTCCTTCCTTTCTTCCGAAGGTGGTGTCGGAATTTCATTTAAGCCATAAGGTTATTCTTCTGGCATTTTATCCTCCTCCGCATCCTGGTAAGGACGAGGAGAGGCTCCATAGGTTGGATCCTAGGAGAGCTTTAAGTTTCTACATTTCACGCATGTCCCGGGTCAGAGTGGACTTTGTCTAGATGGGTTATCTTGGCAATTTCTGAATGTTACCGCTTGGCGGGTAAGGACCCTCCGGTAGGCTTACGGGCCCATTCTACTAGGGGTATGGCAGCCTCTACTGCCCTGCAGAGGGGTGTTCCTATTCGTAACATCTGTGAAGCAGCCACTTGGGCTTCGGTCCATACTTTTGTATGTCACTAGTCCCTAGATTCCATCCATGGGCAGGATCTGGTCTTTGGCAAGGCCGTCCTTTACTCTGCAATTTGATTGGGCATTCTAAATTTGTATATTCTAAATTCTTTTCCCACCTCCTTACGTTGGTACTGCTTTGGGAGTCTGTCATAGATATGGAATACGTCGGAGCACCCAATCCCCTCGAAGAACAAGTTACTCTTACCTTGTAACGTTCTTTCGATGGGAGGGTCCGAAGTATTCCATATCGCTGCCTACCCCGCTACAGAAGTTCTTATGCGATTGCAGCTTATGTTTCCGCAAGGCTTTCTTTGGTCATACTGGCAGAAGATTGGTGCCACACGTTCTGGGAAAAAACTACAACTGAGGCTACGGGCGTCGTGCGTCCTACTTAAAACATCCGGTGACATCTGCTCGACAGAGGCCCTCTAGGACAGCGTATCAACGTCATCGACGCAGGATGCAGGCGCCGAAAGATTTTCCGAAGCAGCACAGCTGTGGTGATTACTGTCATAGATATGGAATACGTCGTCGGACCCTCCCATCGAAAGAACGTTACCAGGTAAGAGTAACTTGTTCAGCTGAAGCAAACGGGCGCTGCATGTGGTATATAATCCTTTCATGACCTCGGAGGCCTTCAAGGAATATCTAGTCCACGCCATCGGCGCACAGCGCCCTCTGTTGACTTTTATTTTCCGAAGCAGCTGAAGCTGGATATATCAAAGACGAGTAAGTGGGAGGAACATCCAGTCGAAAGAAAGTTACCCGGGGTAAGTAGCTTGTTCTTCTGGACATTTGGGAGGAAGGTCTAGCCCTCATGAAGAACCCATGCACGGTTCCAACCAAATGAGACGGGTTGGAAAAGAAATATAGGGTGCCAGACTCCGCGCCCAAGTGCTTGAGGTCAGAACCGTCGCCGGACTCTCTAGTATCGGCTCCCGCAAGGAAACGTTTGGCTAACCTGGCTTCATCATCGGTTCCACCAGACGACGGGAAGAAGATGGACGCCATGGGGAAGACTCATTTACACGGCGGCATCCACGATCAAGGCGGCTAATGCTCTGGCTATCTTGGCCGGATACGACAGGGAGCTTTGGTACAAACTGGGCCCGATCCTGGAATTCCTCCCAGATGACAAAGTGGAAACTCTCGCCCTCCTTCAGGCAGGGGAGGTGGCATTGGACCATACCATTACGGTGGCAGTGTACATCGCCGACACGGGTTTCCGAAAGATGGAAAACAGTCTGCCTTTGTCGGCCACAAACTCATCAGGACGTTCATGCAAAGGTTCTGGACATGCCCTTCGGATACAATCTGTTCGGGAAGGCGGTCAACGAATCCCTTCAAGCCCTAAAGACAGATACAGAGACAGCACGTTCACTTGGCACTCTTCAGCAGCATCGCTCGTCTTTTTTGCTCTCAAGGAGAAAATCGAGCAGATCATCCCAGGGATTCTCCACATTATACAGGCAACTCCCTGATCCTCCACACAGGAAGCCTACAGGGGTCGCTCCTAGGCCTACAGTAGCAGACGTCAGCGTCTGTTGTCCGCAGGGGGCTGCACCCAAGCATGCCTGAACCAGCCAAGATGTCGGGGGTGGGTGAGGCACTCGTGCACCCCGGTGGGAGGCCTGTTGCTGAGGCTCGTCAGCAAGTGGAACATCACCACTGACGGATGGGTGCTGGGAGCTGTCGCCCAGGGACACACCTTGGAGTTCCAATGCAGGTGCCCATATATTCCACCGTATCCCCGTCGGGAGCTTCACATCCCTCTGCTCCTGGAAGAAGTGCGAGACATGTTACCGAAAGGGGCAATAAAGCTTGTTCCCCAGCGGCTCTGGAGTCTATTCCAGATTCCTGCTGGTAAGAAGGAAGAGTGGGGTTGGAGACCCATCCTGGACCTGCGCCGTCTGACCAAGTACCTGAAGTCTCAAAAATTCAGGATGGTCCCGTTGCAGCACGCGCTCTCCCAACTGGAGAAAGGGAATTTCTTGACGACGTTGGACCTAGAGGATGCGTACTTCCATGTCCCCATCCACAGGAAACATCGCAAGTTCCTACGGTTCGTGGTGCAAGGCCAACACTACCAGTTGAAGGCCCTACCATTCGGCTCGAAATCTGCCCTAATCTTGTTTACAAAATGCCTGGACCTGGTGGCGGCCCATATGTGTATGCAGGGCATACACGTATACCCGTACCAGGACGATTGGCTGATCCACGGCCGCTCTCGGCAACTGGCCTACGAGCACACAAAGGAGACCGTCCGACTACTGATGGAGCTGTGATTCTCCATAAACTATCCAAAGTCCTGCTTAACGCCATCGCAGAACGCGCTGTTGTGGGTCCCAGACTCAACACAGGTGCTTGCCTAGCGTTGCCCTTGGAGGAGATGCTAGCAGCCATTCAAGGGAAGGTGCGGCGACTGTCAGCGATGACCGCCACAGTGCGGGCCATCAAGTCGTTGCTGGGCATGATGTCATCCTGCATCTACCTCGTCCATCCCTGCAGGTTCAAGCCCCTACAGGAATTCCTGGATGCACATTGGATACAAGATCCCAGAGTTTAGCGGACAAGATACCTCAACGAGTTCCAGCGGACCATAGTTTTGGGGGGGTAGGGGGGCGTACTCCCACATCGCCCATGGGACCGGATTCCAAACCCTGTCATAACACCACGGATGTTTCGCTGGAAGATGGGGGGGGGGGGGGGCGGGGGGGGGCGGGGCCTAACAATGGTTGTCTACACGCCACAGGTCTGTGGTTTCCAGAGGAGAAGGATCTGCACATTAACATCCTGGAGCTACGGGCAGGGTTCTGGGCCCTTAAGCCTTTCCTACCGTTTCTGAAGGGCAAGGTGGTGAGGATCTTCATGGACACCACCACCATGTTCTACATCAGGAAGCAAGGGGGCACTCGATCCCCAGCGCTGTCCATGGAAGCTCAGGACTTGTGGCAGTTAGCCATTGGACAAGGGAATGTTACTCGTCCCGCTCCACCTGGCAGGTGTCCAGAACACCATTGCAGGCGTCCTCAGCAGGGAACTGCTCTCCTGCTACGAGTTAGAATGTGGTTGGGATCTGGTGAACCGTCTGTCAGATTGGCCAGACCCCTGATGGATCTTTTTTGCAGGACGTTGAACTCCAAATGCCAGAAGTTCGTCAGCAGATTCCACCAACTGAGGTGCTTGAGAGACCATTCTCCTTCCCGTGGGAAGGTCTGTTTCTACACGCTTTTGCCCTGCTTCCTCTCCTGCTTCGTCTGAACACAATCAGATTGTGCCGATGCAAGGTAATCATTGCCACGTCTGTGGCGTTGCCTCAAGTCAAGTTGCTGGTACTTCTGGATCTGCTCACCAGAGAGGGAGGCACAATCCTCTATCACGACTCAGGATTGCAGAGCCTGAAGGCATGGCTCCTGCAGCCTTAGAGTTTGGAGGATAGGTGTTGCCAGCGGACTGCAGGGAAGTCCTTGCCAAAGCCAGGGTGGTGTTGACTCTAAAGTGCTACGGCATAAGTGGAAGCGTTTTGCTACATGGTGCCGGTTGCAGAAGATTACCCCTCCTACGATCACAGCTCCACAGATACTTCCATACTTTCTGCCCTTGGCAAAAGCTGGACTAGCTTGCGCTTCCATCAAGGTACACCGGGCAGCCATCTCGCACTACACCAGATCCCCGGGTAGATTCTCGCTGTGGTCCCACAGACTTGTCAAAATTTCTCAAGGGGCTTTTCTGATCTTTCCCGCCGGTGAAGGCTCCTGCCCCGGCATGGGAACTCAACGTGGTCCTGACTAGGCTCATGGGGGGCACCTTTCGAACCCATGCATCAAGCCCCACTTAAGTTTCTCTCGAGGAAAACTGCTTTCCTTCTGACCATCGCCTCTGGCAGATGTGTGGGTGAGATCCAGGCCCTATCCTGCAAGCAACTGTATCCGACTTTCCACGAATCGAGGGTGGTGCATACACACCACGTTTTCATGCCGAAGGTTCTGTCTGAGTGCCACATCAATAAGCCCTTGGTGTTGCCTGATCTTCCCGAAACCTTTGTCGGTGGCGAGGGCCTTGCATTCGCTGGACGTTGCTTGTGCCTTGAGGTTCTACTAACACCCACAGAGGTTTCAGAAGACTTCTCAATTGTTTGTGAACTTTGGTCCTGTGAACCATGGAAAAGCCTTGTGCAAGGCTTCCATTTCAAGGTGGCTCTCCTGCTGCATCATGCACGGTCATCGGCTGGGAACCGCCCTCTGCCGGGCCATCTCATATCCCATTCCACCAGAGTGATCGCGGTGACAACATTATTCCTTTATGGGGTGCCCCGGCTTGATGTTTGCAGGGCTGCAACATGGAGGTCCATTAACTTTCAAGACGTTCGACTGCGTCAACAGGGTTTGCAGGGAGGAGTGCAGAGTCTGCCAAGCAGTGCTACGCAACTAGTTCACTTGAGGCGAGTCTGTACCAGGGGCAAGTGTGAATACCTTCTGTTGAGCCTTACCACCTCCCGTGGTTGTGTAATGTGATACTGCTGTGTATTCTTGATTCATGTGCATGTGATTCCATGCCAGACCCCATGCTGGAGAAGGTTTGTTACTTACCAGACATTAAAACAATGACAAAAATAACTCCAACCTCGACCGCTCTCAAATTGGACAAACCCTCAAACCAAAGAACCAACCATTCGACAGAGCATAATGCATCATGGAAAATAGCCACAAAGGAAGGCTGCAGAGACTGACCACATACCTAGACCCAGATGAAAGCCCCAAGTGACACTCCCACTCGTACGTACCGGACAAACATATTCAGACCGGCAGACGCATCTAGATAGACGTTGGCCTGCGTCGCATCTGGATAGGATCGATTGAAGGATAACATGCCCGCGCCTAGGAAAAATGTGAATGCTAACATGTGCCACACCTAGAGTTGTGAACGCCAGCCTGTGTGGCGCTCAGATGGAGTTGTGAATGTTAGCATGCCCACACCTGGACGGGTCTCTAGACACTAGCCTGCGCCGCATCTGGATGGGGGTGTGAGGGTTGGCATGACCACACCTGGATGGAGTCCTAAACATTGGCCTGCGCCGCGTCTAGATGGGAATGTGAGGGCCAACAGGTGCCACACTCAGACAGAACCATGAATGTTAGCATGGTAGAGGTCAGGTAACCCGCTAACCAATATAAGCTCAAACTCTGCATACTTATCTCACTCAAAAAACCCACACAACCATCTCTCGCACAACAAGCCACACGCACCTTACAACACTGCAACAACGCACAAGCCGGAACAACAGCACACGCGGACTGACTCCGATCCGATACCGGCACCAAAGCTCAGCACCCGGTGTATACTGAGTTGAAGCTGCCAACAGAACACCACTCCTCTCACTATCCTACTCCCTCCTTCACCTTACTAACCCATCCCACCTTTATCGTTTACAGATCCGCCTGGGGACCAATCCCGTTGGTGACGGTGCGCGGTACAAATACCTTTAACATTTATTGTTCTCTAGCATGGATTCACATGCAAACCCTCCCTCTGGCCTTTCTGTTGCTCTTCTTGGTCATACTGCCACTTCACATGCTTACCAAATCTGAAGATGGTTGGCAGAGGCGGGGCTTAGGGAGAGGACTGTCATTGGATGAGGACAGTATGATCCAGAGGAGAAACAGTTGTTTTAAAAGTAAGTGAAACTGTTTTTTCTTTTACCGATGATTCCCAGCCTGACGATGGGGAATATTCATGAGCGTGTGAATCCATGCCAGACCCATGACGGAGAACAATAGTTACAGGTAAGTAACTTGCACCTTATTTCTCTTCTTTCCATTGATTTGACTCCCCAAACATTTTCTGCTTTGCTCCCTCGTAGGCCACTTCCTCTGCTTGTTTTGATGTTCATGATTTGTCTCCTGACTAGTCCTGTGGGTAGCTCTTGATCTTATATTGTAGCAGTGCTGGCCATGGGAGTGTGAGGTGCAAAGGTGGAGAAGGCCTTGTAACTGGTTTGAAGCTGTGCAAATTAATGTGAATTGGCAGACACACTTGTGGCCCCACACGCTGAAATTATATTACTGCCTACCACCATCATGAAATCGGACCACGTTTGTTTCCGCTGGCTGACTCCATGTCTGTCCTGTTGGGATCTGCTGTGGGCCAAGGTCTCCTGGGGTATGGTGTCTGGTTCGTTGTTGCATGTGCCAAGAGCATCTTTAGTCCTCGCAATCAGCTCATATTTGCAATTGACAGCCAATCTGTCACATAAACCTGCAAACGAGAGCCCTTGAACCTCCCATGTTTCTTAAGAATGGCATACTTCCGAGACCCGAGTTGTGCACTTGGGGCAATTTGGTACCGCAACAACACAACCAGGGCCGTCATCATGTAGTGGCTGTCGTCCCTGCTCACAGGGTCTCCCATTCCTAACCTCTTTCTTATGACCTCTTTACAAGACCTACCACTGTGGGATGGTGGTGGGTAGCCTTCAGTATGGAGCAAAGGGAAGTAGAAGTACAAAAATTACTCGGTATGTATACTGGTGGACAGACTCCTATGTATGCAGGAAAGGGACTATGGACTGGAAGTCTATTAGACTATGATGCATTGTTTTTGCCAACATACAGGCAGGTAGGAACGTGATCGGTCTACCATGAAATCCATCACATAAAATAACTGTCCACCAGAATGTATTCCTCCATCACCACTCCAAGCTTTAACAAAATCAAAATCATTGAGACAAATTCAAACTGGCCTGTGTGTGGGCGTGACTATGTAGCATACTAACTTCTATGCCCTTAGTGCAGCCTTTGACCATGATGGCTCTACCTTTACCATTGGTTTTGTGGTCTACTGTTTGGGATATTAGGTGGCACTGAAGAGTCACCTATCAGTCAAAGCTAATGCATTAGAGTACAGCTAGGTGAGAGGCAGCATGTGAGGAGGGACACAGCTTGTAGGTATTTGGTTATTTAACCACCCATTGACCGCCCAGGGCCATGCTAATCCTATTGTCATTCCCACCCACCACCTGCCTCTGCCAGCCCAGAACACACCCTCTTGGGAACTCTTTGGGCTCATTCTATCAAGCAGCACATTGAACTCTAGTTATTGCTAAGCAGTCTGCTGAGAGTTAATGGCTCAGTTGCAGCAATAAATGGCTAATGGTGTATTAAACATGTCTTAACCCACTTGGCCTTCAGCCACTTGATTTTCTGTTCTTTACACTGATGTTCTGTTAAAAATGAGCATTGACAAAGCCAGCAGTTGGGGCTTATGAATAGGTATTAAATAGGCATTTGTCGAGCCCTGATATCCTATTTCCAGGTAATCGCACACTTTTCCAGCTATTGTGATCTTATGACCAGGTAGTACCGGAATATAAGTGCTTAGCAAATGTCTACCACATAGCTAAACAAAACCCCCAAACTGTTGGATGTGGCAATGCTTGTTTCAAATGGAAATGTTTGCAGTTTTGGGATTCACAAATTGCTTAGGGAAAAGCTTCAGTGAAGCTTTCATTTTCTTTGGAATACTTGCCCATTGCCAATTATGTGTCCCACCCCCCCACATTCACCCCCAACCTTCACAACTTCAGTTTTCCAACCGCCATTTCCTTATTTTCCCTGCATTCTGAGACTAGAATGTTGCTCATTGAGCTAGCAAGCCGACTTGGAGAGTGCACCCTCCCCCCATCATCTACACTAGTCTATCCTGTAGTAGCAAGCTGCTTCAGGTAAATACCTGCAAAGGCCATGCCCCACCAATTCCCATGTCTATTAGCATTGGTAGTACGCTCCCTCGTGTTGCACTTGAAACATCAACAGCCTAGGAGACAGGTGTGAGCATAGTTGGACCTTTACCTTTGCCCTTTCGCGTTGGTGCCTTATTCTGATGTATTCCACACCACCCCGGCCTATGAAATCATTACCCAACCAGGAGCACATGATTTATAAAAATTGAATCAAAGCTGGCTCGGTCTGCCCGAACCAAAATCACAAAATGCTAGTGTGGGCCACTTTGTTGGCCCATGTGGTCCATTTTGATAAGTTACTTCAGTAGCACGGGTCAAAATGACTAGCCGCATGGTGAACAAATATTCTGTGAAATGCAGAAATTGCATCACATTTTATCAAAACACTCCCCCGTGGGTACTCCTCAAACAAGTCTGTCACAAAAGGAATGACTTGCCATTTGAAACTGTGGGTCACTTTTTCATTGGTGCCCCGGATGTTAAACCCAGTCTGACCCTGAATCAAATAAGAACACCACCATTGCCACCTGGAATACAAATACATTCTCCACCCATATCAATCAGATTTCCAGGCTACCCATGGGACAGAGACCGCCTTGGTGGACCTTCAGACCACAATGCTGAGCATTGTGGAACTGGGGAAGGAGGGTAAGCTGATACTTCTCGACTTGCCTGCTGCTTTCGACCTGATGGACCACTCCTGCCTCATGAGTCGGTTGACCTCCCCAGGCCAATGTGCTGAGTGCCACCAACTGGATCTCCTCTTTCCTTGGAAACAGGACCTTGCGTGTGTGTTGGGGAAGGGCCTCCTCAGGATCTGAACCTATAATGGAAGGGGTACCTCAGGGTGCATGTTTATCCCCAGTGGTGTTCAACCGATTTGTTAGGCCTCTGTGATCTGCTGACATCACTCAAATTATACTTTTCCAATTATGCTGACGACACTCAACTCATCTTTGAGCTGAGTGGTAATTACAATCAAGATCTTGCTTGGCTAAAGCATATACTTTGTATTATTAATGACTTGGTGGATTTAAACTCCATGTGCCTTAGCCCTTCTAAAACTGAATTGTTGGTATTCAGTTTGACGCATGCCAGAGGTGAACTCTCAGATGAGTACTCCTGCATGCTCATCGACAACCTCACTGCCCGTCCGGATAAAGTGAAACCTTTGGCGTCCACATGAACGCAGTTGTAAACTCCATAGCTCATATCGACTGGATCATTCACGGCACACAATACCACCTCAAAGTGCTAGGACATGCCAAACCCCTCCTGTCACAAAGAAACAGAGCTACTCTGGGCAGTCATACTGCCACGCCTGGCTACGGCAACTCGTTGCTACTGGGGGCCTTGTCTCGTTGCATTGACTCTTTGCAGATTGTACAGAACGATGCTGTTTTTGTGTACGATCTTTCTAAAAGAGAGCACATATCCAGTACCCGCAAAGAATTGCATTGGCCTTCTGTTACATCTAGGATCTGCTTTGAAGCCATCACCATGACTCACGTGCATCTCTGGAAACGCCCCAAAATACTTGAAGGAGCACTTTACGCCACACATTCCACTGAGGCCCCTCTGTTCCAGCATCAAGAAGTTGCTTGTGGTGCCTAGAGCCAAAAAGTGTAGGACTGGGAAGATCTTACCCCTTCTCGCAGCCCAACTTTGGAACCCCATTCCACTTGGACTACAGAAAGAAACCCACTTGCTGTGTAATAAAACGTCTGAAACTCTCCCCCCCCCCTTTACGTAGGCTACCCTCAGAGGCCCAGCCTTTTATGTGCGCCACGTTTTTCACAGTCCTTGTGGCGCCCTAATGCGTACAGGCTTTTGGTGCTTGATAAAATAAATACCATATCAATAAAAAAAATAGCTCAGCTGTTGGTACCTTATTTTGCATTTGGGTGTCTGTTTTGAATGGTCTAATACGGACAAGTTCCAAATCTTCAAGCTGAGGTCCTCTTCACTGTGAGCTGCCAGAAGTGAAAATTGTAAAATGTCACTGCTTCTTCAAGCTCCATTACCAGAGTGGTTACTTGACAAGCAAATCCCATTACTATTGGGATTTGATTTCTGGAATGTGATTCTCTGTGAATCAGGCTTATATTAATCTTTGATTTCACCAAAGATCGTTGAAGGTAATGTGTCATCAAAATGATTTGATGCACACATATTTGGTTTTGTCAGATTCATTCCTTAGCTGAGACGGAATGGAACATGAGGGCATCACTCAGTCTGGTTTCACAGTCACCTCCAGGGGGGACCTACTCTGTAGACCCTTAGAGTTGGCTGTTAGGACATGTTTCCCTAATAATATCTCCACAGAAATCCAATCTGCTCCCTCTGTCTGTTATTTTGCTTGCTTGTTGCCCCTTCAAGAATGGTACTCTGTTTTCAAATTTAGTCATGCAATTAACTTGCCTAGAGTTGCAGCTTGTTAATTTCTTGCTGATGTAATGTCTGGTGCTGTGCAAAAACGCTCTGCTATCCTCGTAGTGTCAACCCATAGTGCAGAGACTGCCTTCTGCACCTTTATTGCCACAAACTTCTCTTGGAGTTAATCAAATAGTGACCCCAGATCTTTCCTGATGAGTGCGTGAGTGCCCGCCTATGGCTTCGTTGTAGAAAAATGTGTCTTGAGACCTCTTTTAATTTCTGCTACAACCATGCTCCTCCTGTCCACTGCACGCTTTTTGTGGGCTCAAGCTGAAGGGGATGATCAGTTGAATGAGTCCTACAGCCTCTTACAGGTGTTTAACAAGTTCAAATGCAGCAGAAACTTCCACCTGATTCTGTTGGACTTGCAATGTCTCGTCCGATCCTGTTTTCTGCAACTGTGATAGTTAGCGAGACTTCTACTATGGACACTAATCACTTTCTGATTCGAGGGGCAGGTGATTATTCTTGATCCCTACATCAATGTCTTCAGCTGCCTACTCATAGTGAACCTGCCTTGCGTCAGTCTAAGTTAATTGGACATGAATGTTGGGATCTTAAAGTGGACAAGGAAACAGTCACCAGACTGCAGAATACTAGCAAGTGAATGAGGTTCTTTCGCTGGTGTCTGCTAGAGTTCCTTGGGAACGCGCAGGCATCAGGGCGCACAAGTGGACAACAAAGTTACAGGACAAAGAGCTGAGCAGTAGGCTGGGAGGCCCTGGGATTACTTGGAGCACCGTCTTGAGCGATCCTTTTGAAGGCTCTGATGGTTTCTTGTTGCAGGGGCAAAGTATTCCATGTTTTGGCTGAGTATATGACAAGATTTTCCCAAACCTCTGGTCTGCTTGAAGGCTGGACATTTCACCTGAGTCAGGTTAGATGATCAGTGATCTGGTTGGCTCTTGGAGGGTCACTAAAGAGGTCATATAGCTGGGGAGGGATGGCTTTCCCATAAAGACACTTGGGCACCAAAGTGGCCGCCTTAAATTGTAGTCTTACCTTTACAGGGAGCCAGTGGATGGCCTGTCTGTATAGTGAAATGACTCCTTGGGACCTTTTTGATGATGCAGACGGCACAGTTCTGAACAATCTGGAGCTTCTGCACACTCATTTTGTCATTGCCAACGAGGAGGGCATTGCAATAGTTAATCCTTGACATGATGATCGATCGCGCTATGGTGGTACTATGGTCTTCGGTGAGGTAAGGACGAATATTTTTGGGAAGTTTTAGTTAGTAGGGTTTTTATGCCCCCATATAGATGTTACCATTTTTGTAAGGGATCTAAAAAAAACTTTGGTATCCGAATGGGTAGTGTCTGAAGGTAATATAACAACCTCTGCAATATTGTCATCTTAACTTCTGACATTCTCCCCCACCATGTGATTGTGAGGGGGTTCCACTTCATGAGATCAACTTTAATTATCTGAAGAAGTTAGAGGTAGTTGGTCCCCTACAACAGTTTGATTGATCTTGGAAAGATTATGCCCAAGTACTTAATACCTTCCTTTGCTATCTTTAATGGTATATTGGAGCCAAGCCTGCCCAACAAATCGCCCTTTACCAACTGGTTTAACACTTCAGATATCTTTCTATTAATTATTGACCCAGACATTGTCCCATATAATTCTAATTCTTTCATCAACTCAGGCAGGGATTTCCTTTCGGATCAGACAGTGCTACCAACATATCGTTGGCAAATGCTATTATCTTATGTGGCTCTCCTGCCATTCCTATTCCTTTAATCTGGGTTGTTCCCCAATCCTGACCAACAGGGGTTCCAAATAAATGTCATATAGCAGTGGAGATAATGGGCACCCTTGTTTGGAAGCCCTCTGTTACCCTTTGTGATACCATCCTGTTAACCGCTTTACGAATCAACAGTGAATTATAATTGGCCCTAACCATTTGAATGAACCCTGTGCCAAAGCCCATATATTTTATTATACGAAACATCAGTGACCATTCCACCTTAGCAGAGGCCTTTTCTGCATCGTGACACCAGGACTGCTGGATTTTGAACCTTGGGCGTTTGTTTGATTAGATGACACACTCTACGGGTGTTGTCAAACGTCTGTCTGGCCTGTATAAAACATGATTGGCCCAGTCAACCAATTTTGGTAGCAGATTCAATATCCTGTCCGCCAGTATCTTTGTATATAATTTGGTATCTAAGTTCATCAATGCTATTGGGCGATATGAGCCTGGGAGCACGGTAACCTTGCATAGCTTCAAGAATGCCACCTTTTGAGTGTTATTCATCGATGGTGTAATTGCCCCCTTCTTTTTAAAACTATTAAAGTGTTAAGCTTGGGAATAAAATGTCTTTATTGTTTATAAAACCCCTCTGAATACCCAGCCCGGGCTTTGTTGCTAGACAAAGTTCTAATAGCTTTTCTTATCTCCTCCCGGATATCTTCGTCTAATCGCTCTGTCGTCCTCCGCTTTTTGTGGAAGTGATAACCCTGCTAAATATTCCTCCTGCTTATCCCACTAGGGGTTATCGGATGTGTATAAAGTTTGATAGTATTTCCTAAAAGCTTCACCCATATCCTAATTTGTCGTTCTGTCCTCCCCTTGATTATTCTGAATCTTCATAATTGTCTGGTGCGTCTGTTATCCTTCAACTGTCTTGCCAAGAGCCTATCCGCCTTATTGGCCCTCACATAATACCATTTTCATATATAACCACACTTCCTCTGCCTTCTTGGTACAAAGTATCTCTAATTGGCCCTGCATGTGTCAACGACCTCCTTAATTTGTTGGTAGGACGTTTTGCCATTTCCCCTAAGATCTCTTATCTTTCCCTCTAGCTCTCCCTCCCACGGTCTCTTATCTTTCCCTCTAGCTCTCCCTCCCACGGTCTGTCCATCCCTCCCTGCCTTGATTGCCTTCAGGTTTCCCCTCAAGACCACCTTAAATGAATCCCATACCATTTCCGGAGACTTGTCCTCTACCTCATTGTCCTGTGATTTCCTCAATTTGTTTAACTTGGGCCTGGTCATATAGCACAGAATTGTTATATGACCCCACCCCCAACATTCCCCAATGCGATGGTCATTGACAACGGGGCATGATCTGATGATGAAATCGAGCCTAGCTCTATTTTACTCACCAGTTCTGTAGATGTCAAAATACAATCTATCCTAGACTGACTAGAATGTACATGGGAGTAATATGTAAAACCTGCTCCTGGCCCTTTATTGCTAAGTGCCTAAGATGGTGCATGTGCTCCCATCTGAGTACTCTTGGTCCTATCTTGTTTGGGCTCCCATACCATGTTAAAATCCCCTGCTAGTATTATATCCCCTACTGCAAACTCTTCCAACCTCGTCAGCACCCCTCTCAGGAACCTGTCCTGTCCTACATTTGGAGCATAGACCGATGCCAAAGTAACTTTATGGGTCCCCAGGGTAGCATTCACAAATGGGAACCTCCCCTCCTTATCTGCATGAGACATCTGTATTTGTGCCCCCGACCTATTGTGTAATGCTATTAGCACTCCAGCCTTCTTTTCCCCCGCATTTGCCTGATATAATTGCAAATACCATCTAATACGTAGCTTCCCCTTTATCTTTGTTGCTTGTGTTTCGTGATGCATTAATTTATCCTGCTGTCCTTTCCTCGCAAACTTTTCATTTTTTTTCCTCTTGATGGGGGTATTGAGCCCCCTTACGTTATACATCAACACCCTAAGGATCTTCATGTTGTTGGTCCTCTCCTCCATTCCCACCATTTCCTTGGTTCAGTATCTCACTTCTTCCCACTTCTGGTGGTTCCCAACCCCAACTCCCCACAACAATCGCATTCCCAATTGCCCTCCCCCTGAGGAGGGCCCAGGATCCTATGATCGCCCAGAAGTATTGCCAGTCGCGTCTGGCCCTCATCTAATCACAGAGAAACTATGCAGGGAATGCTAAACCCGACTTTAGGATTCAAGCCCAATTCCCCCCACCCCTCCACCCCTTCCCGCTGCTTGCCTCCTACCTTAGACAAAACGTGAGTTTTTCTTTCCCCACCGCGGGGTACACAGTCCTACCGCAATTTTTATCCCTCCTTGATGCGAATCGTCTTTAATTTGCACCATCATACTTCTTCATTCCTTTTCTCCCCCTTCTTCCTCTTGATATCGTTTTCCATCCCCACAGTTTCCTGTTTCCCTTTTCTTCTCTTTGTAGACCTCCTCGATCCTCTTCTCCACCTCCTTGCAAATTCAGTATCCGTTCCCCTTTATCACATGAAGCTATCCTGTTCTGGCGCCTCTCCTATGTAAAAAAAAATAAAAAATAAAAAGGCCAAATGGGAACATCCATTTATATCTCACTTGTTTCTGCATCAAATATTTCACCACTGGGCCGATCGCCCTTCTTTTTTGTAAAGTAGATTGGGCCACATCCTAGTACAACTGTACCTCCTCACCATTGAGTCGGTGGGCCCAAAGTCATTGCCTTTCTCAGTATCTGTTCTTTCTGGCCGTATGTTGTAGTTGCCACCACAAAGCCCTGTGGTTGCGCACCCGATTCCATTGCTTTATTTGGGCCCACCCTATGTATACAGTTGAACTGGACTGCTTCTGTTGCACTAGCCCAAATGTGTGTGAACTGCTGGACCGTATCTTTCAAATCTCTATCCGCTATGTCTGAGGTTTTTATTCCTTACATTCGATCTCCTTGAACGATTTTCCTAATCCTAACATTGGATCTCCATGTGTGTAAGGCGCGATAGATGTTCCAGGGCTTCTGCACTTTTTATGTTTCTTCCAAATTTTGGACTACCTTCTCCAATGTATCTGTTCTTTCTTCCAATTTCGCCACATCCTGTTTTTTTTAAATATTTTTATTAAGTTCAATTTTTGTTAATTACCTTGCATTTCAGATCGTCAACAAAGCAAATAGGTGAACAATTTTACCTTTTTTGAATAACAAACTCCCTTCTCCCTCCTGTTCCCTTCCTCCTCCCCCTTCTAGGATAACCATATAGGGGGTGGGGCATGAGTTTGTCTTTAAACTATGACAACCTCAGCATTAAAGTGAAGCATTATCCTTCAGTCACATTAAAGTCCTAACACTTTGTCTGCCAGGGTACCAGGCTCAGATCTCCTCAATCCCTTCCTAGGCTGTTGGCGCTTTGACATGGCTGGGAAGCTCACAATTAAAGCATGTCCCCAGAGCACGAAGATGTTGAGTTGTCTACCTCGCTTTGTGGTTTTGTGCCGCTCCCAATAATCTAGGAAGGGGGTCCATAGCATGTCAATGTGCAAATGTGATTCCAATAGTGCTGCTGTGAGGCTTTCCATCTCATACATTTCTTTGGCCTTGCGAAACCATTCTAATTTTGTTGGCAGCATGCGCCCCTTTAATTTTATGGTCGAACATACTTGTGCTGCTAAAAGCAGGTTCCAGGGCAAATAAGGAAGTATTAGGTGTTGGTCTTCAACGACTTCAACTCTGAATAAGACCAGGAGTGTTAACGTCCTCTGTATGCCTTCTACGTCGTGTATCCACCCCAAGATCATCTTCCAGTATACCTGTGCACTGGGGCACTCCCACCATTGGTGCCCATAGGCGCTAATCTGCCCACAGCCACGCCAGCAGTAAGGGCTAATGCCGACATACATTTTTGCCAAGCGCTGTGGGGTTAGGTGCCACTGCAGGAGTTGTCTGCTATTGTGCATCTTGTATTGGACTGATATGGTTGAGATCAGACCGCCCTGAATATGGCAGCCCATCCCTCCTTGATTTTCTTCCAACCCCAGGTCTCTCTCCCACTTTGTTTGGGTGTGGGGTGTTGGGAGGTGCCCCTTTTCTAAAAGTCCACAGTAGAGTTTTGCTATCAACCCGTTGGTGGCAGAATGTGTGTTCAGTATGGCTTTGAACGTAGAGACCTCTCCGGAGACTGTCCTCCCATCTTGGGTCTGTGAGGGCCCCCTTTAGTTGTAGATAAGGGAGAGGTTGGATTTTTAGGTCTTGTTGTGCTGCTTCGAATTCCTCCCTCAAGAATGAACCCTCATCCACATCTGCCCTGCCCTTATTAGCCCCTGCTCGTACTGTGACTGAAGCAGATGGGGTCTATTATGTTTCTGATCGGGGGGGCCATAGGCAATTTAGGGGGGAGGGCCAGGTGGTGACCCCCTGCTTGTCTGGTCTGTTTTTTCCATATTGCCCACAACACCCCTAGGATTGGGTGATTACATGCCCTGCATGGGAATGTTTTCAGGGGGACCAAAACCGTGCGTCACTCCCACCCCCCGCCTCCCCCGAATGACCGGGTCAAAGTAACCATTTTCGAGATTAACCCCTTGTTTGATTCTCTGAGGTGATCTAGGAGTACCCTCAACTGTGCTGCTCTGTAATATTCATGGAAATCAGGGTATGTCATGCCACCCCTATTTTTGGGGAGTATCATTGTATTATAAGCGATGCAAGGTCTTTTCCCCCCTCCCACAGGAAAGCTAATAGGAAGCACTTGGTTTCGGTTTGAAAGGCATCGGGGAGGATGACTGGGAGTTATTGGTAGAGGAAGAGGAGCCTTGGCAAAACATTCATTTTTATTGCTGTAAATCTCCCCGCCCAAGAAAGATTTAATTTAGCCCACTTCTGAGTCCTCCTTGATTGCCTTCCAAAGCAGTGTGTAGTTTGCTTGATACAGGTCTGCTAAATTCTTGGAGATGGTAACCCCCAAGTATCGGATGCTCTTGTCCGCTTTCTTTATGCCCCACATTATAGATTTCAGGCTTGGGCATCTATTTGTCTCACCCAAGACTAGCGCTACTGTTTCCCTTTGTTCACACGGAAGCCTGAGTGGGTTCCGTATTCCTCTAGTCTGGACAGGAGTCTCGGGACAGTTTGATGCAGGTTCGTCAGGTAGACCAGAACATTGTCTGCGAATAATGCTAATTGGTATTCCCTACCGAATTTGCGGCCCTGATGGTGTGGTCCTGATGAAAGCTTTGCGCCAATAGCTCCATTAAGAGCGTGACAACTAGGTGCGATAGAGGGCCCCCTTGCCTTGTTCCCTTGGTCAAAACAAAGAAGGGGGAAGCCACGCTGTTTACGATCACCTTGGCCTTATTTCGATATAGGGCTTGCGCCCCCAATAACCAGCAGTCACATTGCCCAGTATCCGATGCATGAACTGCCATTCCACTCTGTCGAAAGCCTTTTCCACATTGACAGACATCAGATTGGGACAGAAGTCCTCTGCATCGATGGCTGCAATGAGATCTAAGGTCTTGCGGACATTATCTGAGCCTTGACGGCCTCTTCCGTATCCCACCTGGTTGTTAATTAGTGCTGGGAGGACCTCACTAAGCCTACCGGCATGTATGCTAGTGTACATTTTGGCATCTATGTTCAGCAGCGAAATTGGCCTGCAAGACCCGCATTCAAGCTAGTCTCTTCCTTCCTTGGGCAGCACAATGATCCTAGCCTCCGTAAAGGAAGGTGGGGCCTCTCTCGCCTAGGTTCAGCTCAACATTAACCATATTGTGATCTGACCAACCAACTAGTTCTATCGTAGCACTCTCAAGGTCGTGTTCTAGTGCTGCATCTATGAAGATGTAGTGTATACGTGAAAATATTGTTTTTGGGGAGGGGGGAGAATAAAACGCATATGCTTTTTCTTGCGGTTCGGCCCGCCTTGCATCCACCAGGAAGTATTTTTGTGTTAAGCTGAGGAAGGACCCCTTTTCTCTTAGGGGGGTTGCACCCGCCCTGTACAATACCTGGTCTACTGCCTGATCTATCACCATGTTGAAGTCTCTGCTGCAGATCAATGCTCCGGTCCCCTAATTCTCCATTACTGCAAGGAGTTCCGCACCAAATGCCAGCTGCTGGGTGTTAGGTGCGTACGCTGAGCACAAAGTGATTTCTTCGCCCTGATTGTACCGATCACGATAAGGTATCTCCCACCCAGGTTCCTGTGTACCTTTGCAATCTGCAACCCCAGGGCTGCATTATACATAATTCGCACCCCACCAACGCCCCTTTTTTTTTTATCTGGCCCCGATGCTCATAAGGCACCACCTAGCCATCTGCCTTGGGAGTGATTTCATCTCCATTTTGTAAATGTAGTTTCCTGTAGGAAGAATGTCGAGGTTGGCCTGTTGGAACACTCATCAGCATTGATCGCTTCTGGGGCGAGCGGAGACCCTTCACATTTGGATTCCCATCCTAACTGTGTCTAATGTCATGTTTCTGGAAGCCCTTGTGCTCTGACTTGCTGCCCTGTTTGTTTAGCCCCTTTGTCGGGGGTTTGAATACGTGAATGATTGATTTGTTTGGCTGAGGTGACTCTGCGGATTGTGGTGTCTCTGTGCTGTCTTTTTGCTAGACAAAGTTGTCTGCTTGAAGGCTCTGTGCTCAGCCCCCCTGTCTACCCCATTCTTAGAGTCTTCCCCTTGCTCCCCTTCTTCCACCATCCCCTACAAATAACCTACAAAGAACAACCAACAAGGGATTCCCCTTAAAACTGGAGATGCCCTAGAAAAAAACATAGGGCCACTCATCGGGGGACTCCCCGAAAGCCTGTAACCTTGAACTACATGTCAGCGATTGATAGGTGCGAATGCGCAATGACTACGGTCTTGGTCGCCCAGCCCGGATCTCAGTGTTTGGTCGGGTCGCTGCCAACTGCCTAACTTTGGGCAGACAACTTTCTGCTTGCTGATCTTGTAAAATGTCCCTTCCACAATCCTGTTGTCCTCCCCACTTTCCTTTTCCTCCACTTTGTGGCGTGACATCCGCTGGTATGTACCTCTCTTCCCTCAGGGAGTGTTGAGTCTCTTGAATTTTCTTGTGCCTTTGGAGCGTCCTCTCTTCGGCCAATGGCCTATGGGTTTCCTAATCAGCTCTGAGGAGGACGGAAGTTCACTCGGCTCTGTGCCCGCTGTCAGACCGCGCAAAATGCTGCTCGCCTCTTTGCTTGAGGTAACTGTGTACTCTTCGTTATTGTGTTCGAACAAAAGTGCAAAGTGGAATCCCCATCTGTAGCGAATGCTGTACTCACGCAACCAAGTGGTTAAAGGGCGGCAGTCTTTTCTTTGGACGAGGGTGGTTGTTGACATGTCTTGGTAAATTCTGACTTGCGAGTCCTCAGTCAATGTTTTCACGTTCTGTATCTCTACCTTGTGTCTTTAGTGTGGCATTTGGCCAGTACTGATCTTGGGCCGTTTTGGGGGGGCCCTGGCTCTATGAACTTTCTCAAATTCCAGTTCTGGGGCTAAGGGGGTTGCGAAGAGCAAATTCACAAAGGCCTTGACTCTCCTCTCCAGACTAGCCAGGGTTTCGTTGGGCGTTTCCTTGAGATCTTGTATCCTAATGTTGACTCTCCTCTCCCTAAGTTCATGTTTTTCTGCTCCAGGTCCTGAAAGCGACTTTCTGACCTAATTTCCATGAGATCTGTGACTGTTGATAGTTCTCAAGAGCCTCCACTTTAGCTTCTATTTTAAGGACTCTTTCCTGGAGGGCGCTTACAGTCATGGTCATACTGCTGCGCAGGGGCTGCATTTCGTTCAGCAGGAGACGGATGTCTGCTTTTGTTGGACTCTTGTGGTCCTTGCCATGTATATGGGGTGCTTCTGGGGAGCACTGTTGCCGTGGCTGGTGTAGCTCGGCGGTACCCCTGTAGCTTTTGGGCTGTTGAATTGATCTCGTTTCGCATGTGGCCTGGTTTGCCCTAGGGAGGACCACTGCTCACTCTGCGTATGCCGCAAAGGACTTTTGTGCCTGTCCTCCCATCTGGCCCATGGGGCGGTCCGAAGTGGGGCCTGGGGGTTTGGGGACATTTTGTGGCACTCCGGTGACATTAGGTGGTGGGCCGCTGTCCCACACAAGGTGCTTCTGCAGGGCCTCTTTAGTGCGTTATGTCCCTGTGTGATGCCTGTTTGCATCTGGCTTGCCTCAACCCATGGATGTTGCTATGCGGGGCTTTTTGTCGCTTCCTGCGTTCCACTCCACGTTCCTACCTCTTGCCCTGTTATTTTGTGCTGCCTTTGCTTTGATCACGGCTGCTGATGGGCTATGTCACCGTTAGTGCCTGATTGGGGGGGGGCATTTGCGCACCTGCATGGGATGTCTTCGTCTGGCGTGCCGTTGTGCCTCCCTCCTTCAGCCGGGCAGAGCCGGGATTCTCGTTCATGCGCTGTCTGATGCTTCTTGTGCTTGGTTTGCTGCTTTGCTAACCCCCCAGGCTGATTGGCCTCCTGTGCCCGTTGGGTTGCTCCTGCTCTCTTCTGGGGCGGGTGGCTAGCATGGTTCGAATGCTGCCTGGTTGTGGGACACCTTCTCCTGTGCCCTCTCCTTGCTTATGTCTGTTTTGACCTCCCCCTCGCCCTCCTGCTTGTTCCTGCTTCTTTTTCCTTCTCCCCCACGCCCCTGCACCGTTCCTCAAGCTGGGCTCTCATTTGCAGTGTTTTCACTGGGGCCTGTCTGCGTGGGGGAGAGGTGTAGCTTTCAATTGTTTTTTGCCGCTGCCTGCTTTGCGAGGGACCGGCAACGGCACTCAGAGGTTTGCTCGGGCAGTGCTGGGGCTTGGGTCTGTTGCTGCACTGTTTACGTTTTTCTGTCCCTCCCGGGGCGTGCAGGGTGCGTGACTGGGCAGTGGCCTGTTGGGGACTCGCCTCCCTGCTCCTTCTAACTCTCCTTACCGATGTGCTGGCTGCCAGCTGTTTCCACGCTCCGGCGGCTGTGTCCCTCTTTGTGGCGGGGCTGCTGAGCATTCTTCTCCTTCACGCTGCCGGACTTGAACTCCTGCTAAAGTGTGTCCGCTCAGAGGGGCGCTGCCCTCGCTTTGTCCCCTTGTTTTGCGTGCTGCTCCTCCCTCAGGGCTGGAGCCGTATGGCACCCAAGTGGTCTTGCCGTTACTCCGCTCCTGGCAGCGGTGCAGTCGGAGCAGGGCTGCAGGGTGGCATACCTTACAGGTCTGAATTCTTCCTGAATGCCGTTCCAATTTCTTTCAGGACTTAAGGTGCAGCTCAACAACTGCTTTCCATGCCCTCGCGACTGCTGTGCGTTCGACGCGGGCTGGGCTGAACGCACAACGCAGCCTTTCTCTGCGGGGTGGAGAGGGCTTAGGCTGCCATACGCCTGCGCCCCCTGGTAGTCTCCCCACATACGGTTTAATCTCCTGCATTGATTGCTTAATTTTTGATTGGAACAATGCCATGAACTGATCCTGCAATTCTTTGAACCAGTTTTGCCTGTCTCCTTTGTACACTGCCATCATCCCCTCTTCCTGGGCACCTTTCTTCCGCTGTTTCTTGGCGTCCAAATCCTTGCTTATCTCGAGTGATAACTCTGCACCCCACAGTTGCTTTATATTACCTTCCTGATGTGTTTGTGGTGTTTTTATACCTTCTAGCGCAGTCTTTCCTCTGTTCTTTGACATGTGTGCACTTTACTGTACATGCCGGCAGCTTCCCTTGCGCTCCTCCCTATGCCTTCGTTTTTTCCTTATGCTGCTATCCCTGCTGTGGTGCCGAATCCACCCCTAAACTTCCTCCAGTAGCAGTGGATATTGTTTTTTGTGTCACTTGGCCCAGGCTGTCTCTATTCCGTCCTTCCACACTGCTGCATCACACTGGCGACCTCACCTTGATGCACTTCCCCAGCCAGCCACTTCAAGGCCCCTCTGTTCTCTATGCTTTCCCGGGTTTAGGCTTCCAGCAATGCTGCCAACCACCCTTCTCCTCTATTGTTGGACAATCTGAATAGGGTCCAGTAAGAAGGAAAGAAAATCCAAAGTACATGCAGGTTTCAAAATACCTAAGGTATGTCCTCACGCTCTATACTGTTTACCTTACTCTGTGCCTGATTAAGCACAGCCGTGTGGTGATGGCATGCTGTGTTATAGTTGTGCAGTTCACTTTGATCTTCTGTGCGGGTCCGTTCTCCAGGGATATTATCGCCTCTTCTTTGCCGTACCCGGGGAGTCTTGTTGTACTACTCACTTGTTGCTCTCTTCCCGGCACAGGTCGGCCCTGCACGCCCGCCAACACTCTGCCTCTGCTCCTCCTCCTCCGCTGCAGTTGTTCTCCTTCTCTGGCGTCATGTCCACCTTCCTCCCCTCGGCGTTTGCATCCGGCCTGCGCCTCTCTTGCATGCTGTCTGAGATCCTCACTGTTGGGAGTCTGTAGGGACCCCCATAAGCGATGCCCGTAAGCCCCCAGCACCGACAGAATGAAACACATCTCGGGCTTCCTGGTCGCACTTTCGCGGCCAGGAACGCCCCCTTTATTTATAATGCACGTGGCGGCATGCAACGTCACACTGCCGCGTGCGCGTCCCTTAAGGGGGCAGAACCACACTCCTCCTTTTCCATGAGGACAAACAATAGTTCACTAGTTTATAACACCAACAACATAACATTTCAACATAAACATAAAATCCCCCCAAAACCCTTATTCTCAACCACCCTGGATCCCCTTAATTAACACTGTAGGCCCAAGGGCCAATTATGAAACATGTCCCAATACGTAATCGCTGAGGTAAGTGGGTTTCCCTTGCCCAGCCCTCTGGCGGTACCTCCTGCTTACCTCCGACACAGGCAGTCCATCTGGTGGCACTCCCCAGGCGGGGGACGTGGGCATGGAGGTTTGGCCTCCACCGTCATCGGGCACTTCCGTCCGGTTCGAGGGGAGGCTCCGTACTGGGGTCCCCTAGCTTCTTGAAGACATCACATTCCGGCCCTAGCTTCTTGAAGACATCGCATTCCGGGTGACGGCTGCCCTTCCGTCCGAGGCCGTCACCATGGACCCCTTGACAGTCACCACATCAAGTGGCTAAGGTTCGTAGGGGAGAGAGCGCTTTCCATGGGGATGTCTGTTCCTAATAAGCACCTCATCAGCAGCCCTCGGGGGCACCGTCTGAACAGGGCCTCAGCCGGCGCCACTCCCGTGGATGCATGGGGGGGGTAGTGCGATACACTCACAAACTGGTAAAGGGCCCTCTGCAGGCACTGTCCCTGGCCTTGCACTCTCCGGAAGGTTTTTGTTCAATGTCCTCATCAGCCTCTACGCCTCACCGTTCGCCCGCAGCCAGAGTTGGGTGATCTTCCTATGTTGGACCCCATACTCCTCCATCAGCTCCGAGAAACGCTTGCTTTGGAACTGTGCCCCATTGTCAGAGCACAGAGTGTGGGGGAACACGTGGGCAGCAAACACTTTCTCGATGGCCACCACCATGTGCTCAAAGCCCACTCAGTCTACGAACTCGACCTCTGGATATCGAGAGTACTCCACGACTACCAGGAAGTGGGTGCCCAGCATGGTGGATCCAAAGTCTGCATGCACCACTTCCCTGGGTCGCGTCCCTTGGGGCATTGCTTCAATTGCCGGCTCTTTGTAAGGGGGATGCTGCCTGACACAGGCAGCAACAAAGTCATTGACATTCCGCTCCAGCTCCGGGAACCACACCTAGAGGCGTAGCCGGGCCTTGGTCTTCGCGGCGCCTTGGTGTCCATGGTGGGCCAGAGTGATCACTTCCTTGACCTTTGACTGGGGCACGACTATCCGGTCGCCCCTCAGCAGAAGGCCGGAAGCCGAGAACGACGACTCCTCCCTCACCTTACAAAGTTGCTCCAGCCCCACCTTGGCTTCCTGTGTGCGCCCGGCCAGGGACTCCGTTATCGTCTTCCACGAACCCTGTTGCATGGCGTGTTTCAAAATTTGGAAGCACTCCTCTGCCGCTGCCTCCTGATCTTTGAGGGGCATGGCATTGGGGGTAGCCGCCTCCACCACCATGCGAACGTGATCGCCTGCCTCCTCGGCACAGGTGTCCTGCTCCTACCCGCCGTTCACTCCAGGATGTCTGGACAGATAGCCTGCCGCGTTCACACCTGGCCAGTATATAAGGGTAAGCCCGTATTCCAGGAGGGCAAGCATCCACCATTCTATCCTCGCCAGTGGTTTGGATGAGGACCCCGCCAGTATGGGAAGCAAGGGCTTGTGGTCTGTCACAAGTCACTGGGCGGCCCAGGACGTAGAACCTGAAATGCCTACAACCCCATAGCACTGTCAGAGCCTCATGTTCAATTTGGGAGTACCGATGCTCAGTGTCGGACAGTGCCTTACTGGCGTACGCCACTGGGCGGACACTGCCATCCCGACCGGCTTGTGTCGACACGGCCCCCAAGCCAAAGGGGCTAGCGTCCACGATGATTTCTGAGGGGTGGGGTCAAAGAACGCCATGGTATCTTCAGCTCTTGATATCTTCTAACGCCGCCTGCTCGAGGGGGCCCCAATTCCCCAATGCCAGGTTGTTTCCTTCTTTTTAAGGGCCCTCAGAGGCTCAATCTTGAAGCAAGGTTCTGAATGAATCGTCCACAGTATGTTACCATGCCAAGAAAACTCCACATCCGACACCGACTTCGGTGGTTGGGCCTTCTTAATGTCCTGTACCTTTCTTGGATCTGGCGACGCACCACCTTCCTTGAAAACAAATTCAATGGTCTGACGCAGAAACTCTCACTTCTCCCTGTGGAGCGTGAGGCCCAGTGATTGCCGTCTTTTGAAGGTCCTGGCCAACTTGCGCAGGTGGTCCACCTCAGTTCTGGCAAACACTAGGATGTCATCACTGAGGTTTAAGACGCCATCCAGGTCAGCGAGGGCACCTCGGATGAGGATCTGAAACACCTCCACTGCCGACGAGACACCAAAACTGAGTCTCTTATATTGGTAGTCCGCGGTGGGTGGTGAACGTGGTTATGTACCTTGACTCCGGGTGTATGACGACCTGATGGACCTCCGGGCCGGCTACCAGTTTTGAGAAAAACCAAGCACCTTGCACCACCGCAATGATGTCGTTGGTTGGGCTGAGGTGTCTCTCCCGTTTTGGCTTTATTGGGCGGCTTCATGTCGACACAAATGCGGACGGAGTCCGGTTGCTTGGGCTTTCTTGCCACGACATTAGGTGACACCCACGGTGCCGGACCCTACACCTTCTCAATGAGGTCCAAGTTTACGAGATTGTCCAGTTCTCTGTCCACCTGCTCCTGAAGTTGAAAAGGCACCCTCCGATGTTTCAGGGCTATGGGCTGTACCGATTCGTCAATGTGTACAGCCTCACCGGGTCACCAGCCATTTTGGCAATACCATGGAACAGAGTGGAATATTTGTCCAGAAGATCATTAATGTCCTTGAGATACACCGAGTAGGCAAAGCAGACAATGCCGAGGGCCTCTGCTGCAGCACAACTCAGGAGCGTGTTTGTGCTCACCAGTGTGACATAGAAACGGGCGTTGATCTGTGAGCCATTATGTTCCACTTTTGCCACAAAAGCACCATCCAAAGGGATGGGTTCCGACCCCCCCCCCCCATGCAAAGATACGGGCCTTCAGGCTGACCAACCTAGGAGGCTTGCCCATCGCATCATGTCCACGGGCCATCACATTGACTGAGGCACCCCTGTCCACGAGTACTGGGACCAATGATTTGTTTACCTCCACCACACACCTCGGTTGGCGTCTGTTCTTCAACTTGAGGACCCCGACACTCGACACGAAGAAGTTCTCTTCCTCTTCCGCTGGGGCACCCTCCTCACCCTGGTCGACGTTCGGGGGGTGATTTTGACGGAGGAACCGGACCGGGCCTCTGGGCACCATCACCGGCAGGGCTGCCTTGCACACATGGGAGTAATGATCTGCGAGGCCACACCTTCCACAAGTTCTTTCCGCCGCAGGGCACTCAGCAGGGTGGGGTAAGTCATACCCACACTTCTGGCACGACTCACCAGCTCTCCAGCACCTGTCGCAGAGGCTGGATCCAGGTCTTCTGACACCTCTGCCACCCCGCCACATGGCACATACTTCCTCAGTCTTCGCCAGGCGCGAGCCAGCCTCCATCCTGGCCGCCCGGGCCTCGGCCACTTCATGGCAGCGTCCCAACTCCAGGATACGAGCAAGCGTGGTACCCGGTTCCCTCAACACCTGCCGTTTTAGTTTACCTGATGAACACACCTGAATGAGCATAGTCCGAATCATGTCATCCACATCGCCCATGCACATGCTATCGATAGGCGTCTGAGGCAGCCATAAAAGGTGTCCAAAGTCTCATCCTCCTTCTGCCGTGCTGACAGCATCACAAACCTCTCATAGTCCGCATTGCGAGGGGCAGAAAGTGAGCCTGAAGCGCAGTCTTTGCAGCCGCATAGGAGGCGTCGGCTGTTTTGAGTGACTTAAAGATTTTCTGCACTGCACGTCCAGCCGCATACAGCAAGGTGGCAAGCTTGCTGTCATCATCCGTCTCCATTGTGGCCCTGAAGTACATGCCTAGACGGTCCACCCACCTTTTCCATCTGGGCCCCAGGCTGGATGGTGGGCCTGGGATCGAACTCCGGGAAAGGTTGCAGCGCCGCCGGGGCCCGCATTTGCGCCATGACTGGAGGGGGCTGCTGCACAACCGGTTGCGCCACTGGTGAAGCCTGAGGTGGTTTTGGAGCCTGAGGCTGCGCTCAAATCTGTGGCTGGGCTTGAGGTTGCTGCAGGTCCGCGGACTGCCCACCATCCTGGTCAGCAGGCACATTCATAGTTTAGAGCGCACAGGCACCCCCAGCGTGAATTTGGATGCTGCAACTCACCCCCACCACCAGAGTTCAGTCCCCTCCAGGGATTCTGATTGCCAACAGTCCAGAAACACACAGGCAACACAAGTCCAAACTTGGTGGTGATGATGACGATGAGTGGCAGAACTGCACACCACAGTGTGCTCCACACACACACAGCAGCCAGGTATGATGATGAAGAGGACGATGAAGATGGAAGTCCTCAGCTGCAGCAGTGCTGTGTTATAGCACGGATGTCCCAAAAATTGAGCCAGGGAGGTTCAAGGGCAGCAGGCCTGGGCATCTCACCCCTTCTCCTCGCCTTCACTGCAATCAGTTTTCCCAAAAATTAGACATGGATGACTCTCACAGGTCGAACCGGAGCTCTGTGAGCGTCCACTGCCCGAAATTCGAAATGGCTGCCTGCCGCGTGGTATCTGCACAGCCTCTGTTTCGGGATGAAAAATTGAAGGAACTCTCACCGCCGGGCCCAAGCATTACACTGACCTCATCGCCACTGTTGGGAGTCTGTAGGGACCCCATAAGCGATGTCCTTAAGCCTCCAGCATCCACAGACTGACGGACACGTCTGCTCTGCTCGGGCTGCCTGGTCGCACTCTTGCGGCCGGGAACGCCCCCTTTATTTATAATGCATGCGGCGGCGTGCAACGTCACGCCGCCGCGTGCGTGTCCCTTAAGGGGGCAGCACCACACTCGCTTGTCTCGGGCACTTCCTCTGCTGCTCCGATCACTTCTACGAGTAGAACCTTCACCGAGGGAGAGAAAGGAGGGGGCGGGAGGGGCTTCTTCAGTTCCCGACTTCACCCCTCACTACTGCGGCACCCTCACTCCTGGTTCCTGCTCTCACATTGCTTTATTGCCTATCACATATGCGGCTTGATTGGGAACGAGAACGGGGACTTTTTCCCTGGCCGCCATTTTGGAATCTCCTTTTTTTTGCCTTAAGTTTTGTTTTCTCATGTTAAGCGTGAACCTGTCAACATGGTTTCTGTTTCGGCTCATTTCAGCCCTGGTTCTCTGAACAAACTGCTTCCTTATTTTACAATAACTTGCATTATGCTTTCAAATTAGTCTTTTCCCGGACACTGCTTTGTGATGCACTAGTCCTTTGGACGAAAGACTTATGCTGTCTTTAGACTTGTGACTTGGGCGGGGGGGGGGGCTGCCTTGGGAGAGCTTAACCCTGCTGACGGAGGAACTGTTTAACTTCCATAAAGACATGGTGGCTTCCTTACAGTACCTGTTTTCCCAAAGTGAAGGAATGCAATTTGAACCTGGAGGTTATTTTCCTTATCCTGTCTCAAATGTAGACTAGATGCCCGTAAAACCCTAACGTATTCCCTGGTCTGTCATCTTTTGGAATGCTTCTTTGGTAGAGGCCACCAAGATTCTAAAGTAATTATAAGCTTGAAATGATTTCCTGTCTTCGTGGTAGCCAAGCTTAATAAGGGCAGTGTCTGCATCTGTGGCAAACCAATGACCTTTCTTCTTGAGTGCACTTGTAAAGTGGCAATGTTGTCCGCCCCACAGGCATTTTGCAATCATCACCTGTTGCAGCACACAGCCAGTTTCGACAATATGTTCTCAACAATATTTTTTCTTCAATATATATTCATCCTCTTTTTGTAGGCTGCTTTGCAGTCTCCCAGAAGTATAGAGTGATGAGGACAGGGCATGGGAGTAACTAAAACATTAAGGACTAATTTACTTTTAGTTAATAGATTACCTTGCACCATATGGCCCCACATCCATCACCTCTAAGGTCTAACCGCTGGTTGCTAGTTTGTACTCGGAGCATGTGTAAAGGAGGTCCCTTGTGAGGCGCGTGGCGTGCATGCACCATGACATGCTATTGTAATAAATTCTGTTCCCCTGATCCAGCAACGTTTGATTTGTACAAGTAATGGGTAATATGGACTTTTAGTACACTAGTCAATACATTGACTAAAGTTCTCTGTGATTTGAAATTACTGAAGGTTTTATTGTGAAGAGAAGACTGGTTTAATTTTAAATATTTTATTTCGGTGGTTGAGTATTTGTACTGTTGAATGTCTAAGATTTATTTTTGTTTTTTAGGAACACCTTCATGTACGGTGCTTTCCTCAGTGGAGATGAAATTGCCTTTTCAGATCCAACACCAGATGGAAAACTGTTTGCAACTACTTACTGCAAAACTCCCAATTTTCTGGTTTACAACTTCATAACTTAAAATGTTAAACTTGGACTCAACTGAAGTTGTTTGTGTGTTTTGTGTGGAAAGTTATGTAAAATGTTTATAGCACAGAGTATATGGTTTTAGATCAGTAAATACATGAATGCTGCTCTTTAACAATTTATAGTTTTATTGTTGGTTCTTATGTACATACTGTGTATTTGTATGATAGTGTATTTGAGGTTATCTACTTTTAATAAAAGATTCATTGGAATTCTTGCTGTGTTTCTTAAATAGATGGCATAACTGAATTTACAGTCTTGAAATGTTGTAATTAAATGCTTGAATAGAATCTTATGCTCAAGATTTTAAAAAGCGTAATAAAACAGTTTAAGAAAATTAAGTTATTCTCGGTCATGGACTTCATAAGTAACAATTACTCGGGCCTAGTGTGATTCCAAAGTTAAACAAGTTTCATTTTCAAAACAATGAAGGGTGTGGGGGGAAACTTGTTTTCCATTCATTGCAAAACATGGAAAATGCCATGTAAATAGGTCCACCGACTATCTAGGGCAGTCAGCCGCCCATTAGCATGTGATTTCTGCTGGTTTTAGAGGATCAAAGAACACTGTCGGTAGGCTTTTGGTAAGCCTGGTTTTTGTTTTTCCTAGATATATTTTAATTTATTTTCTGAGGTATTGATGACGACACTGCAGAAAATGCATTGACAAGATGAGAAGGGGCAGTGGCTACAAACTCTTATTTTGTATGGACTGTTATTCAGTTTCAGGCTGCACCAGCTTCTTTGGGGAAACAAGCATTTTCTTACAGAAAATGAAATGGAAATCTAGCCTTTTTCACTGGGTTCTCCTGCCATTTACCGCCCGAGGCAGGCATTGCCCCTTGATCACCAGCATGCGCACATGTAAAAATGTTGTGCCCATTGCATGGGAACACCATGGATTTGGCCCATCTTATTTGCAGTAATCCATATGGATTCTTGCATCTCTGCATGCACCAAAAACATATGCTGGTTGATTACTGTACAAGGGAGGTGCAACGTGCTGAGCGTCTTGCCCCACTCAGTCTGTGGGAACTTGACCAAAATAGTCTTGAGGAGGATATAACCTGCAGGCAGCTTGTCCCTGCATGGTTATCCTCTGCTGGGAAGTGTTTCAGTGTAGTCCTAAATTAGGGAGCAAGCTTTTACTCTGCTTTTCTGATCACCAGAATGCATGTAGATGACTGGAGGCCACTCTTTGGGTTGACATTCAGAATTAGCTGTTTGGGCTCTAGTTCCAGGCAAGGCTGCCTCCCTGTAAAGAATTTGGTAGATACAAGACTGGAAAAGAATTGAGCACAAAGTGATGTAAGGATGAAGATTTTATTTTTCTCCCCTTTGGATCTGCTGGATAACCTCAGCAGCTCTACCGGAAAGGTTTAGGAGTGCTCATAGTTTGAGTCACACTCATAAGTAAAATCAGATGTTGATACCTTAAGACTGGGGTCTGCAACTTTTGGCTCTTCAGAAGTTTTGGAGTCCTATGATCCCTCACCATTGAGGTGTGGCGGCTAGGGCTGATGGAAAACATCGTGAGAGCCAGAGGTTGCAGGCCCCTGCCTTAAGGTCAGGAGGTTTAGAGAAAAATACTCCCCACAAGATGTGTGCACAGAAGTGTTCCAGAGAGGTGTGACCTGCTTGTTTGACATTTCAAATGAATATCAACATAATCAACTACTAAAAGCTAGCAGATCCGGTTCCATGATAAACCTTTGAAAAGGTCTGCTTGGAACACCTGTGAGGAAATATAGGCACTCACATTTTTTTCTGATTCAAACTAAGCCTCTGGCTTGAGGTAAACAAACTAGATTGGATGTAAAATGTGTATATCATTTGAAATGAGAAATTCAAAATGCTTGCTCTACAACAAGTGATTTGGAAAAGAGATTATGCATGATAGGTCTAGGAACAAATGACTACGACAAGGAACAAGATATTAGAGGAAAGTTCCTAGTACTAAGTTGAGATTAGGCCTGGGGCAAGTTACTGGTGCCTAGGAACCAGCATAAGGCACTAGAGGGACAAGGACCAGTATGAGTGACTAGTATGAAGCTCTATGGATGAGGGACTAGTACTGTATGAAGGATTAGGATCGCCACTCGTAAGGCATTTCTCTGTTTACACCCCGAGACTATGGAACCTCTTCCTCACCAGCATTAGACTCTCCCCCAACGCTCATACAATTCAGAAAATAACTGAAGACCCACCTCATCAAGGAGTCTCTCTTCCTCAACACCTAGGCCATCACATCGCCTCTTGCTCCACCTGACTCGCTAGTCACCACCCTCCCGCCACTTGGTACCGCTGTACCCCTCCTCTGACCCTATGTATCCTACCCCCACTGTATCGCTTCTGTTGACTGAAAAAGCGCTCCCGTTATGCATCTGTACTGTTGCATACCCCTGTAAAGCGCTCGGTTATGTATTATTGTATACCTCTGTAAACTGCTCCATTGTTTCGCGAAGAATACCATAATATTGTCTAGAATGATTGGCAAAAATGAAACTAGAACATGGATTAGAGATTGGGATTAGGATAAGAGTGAGGGAGAACCAGGACTTGGGACTGGTGGTGGTTTGTGCGCTTGTGCTGAGACATGCTTGTAGGAAGCATGGTGTGCTGCAGGATGCAAACGAACCAAATATTCTGATTCTCAACTCCTTGTCCCTTCTTACTGCAATGCATTATTTTCACCACAAGGTGGTGTTAAAGTGTCACCATAAAAGCTAAAACCAAACCTCTATGCATCACTCAAAATTATACCAGTTTTGACACCCGCCAAGAGGGACAGGAACGAGAAGAAGTACAGAGTCCCCGATGCCTCCCCCCTGTGCCTGAGGGCCCAGCCCACGCCGGACTTGGTCGTCTCGGCAGCGGCTAAGAAGAAGGCAGCGGGCACGGCGGCTTCCACTTCCCTGCCGGACAGCGAGGGCAAGAAGTTGGACTCTATGGGACGACGAGTCATCTCGGCGGCGACGACGATTAAGGCGGCCAATGCCTTAGCGATCGTGGCCTGCTACGACAGGGAGCTCTGGTTCAAAATAGCTCCCCTGCTAGATTTCCTGCCTGATGACAAAAGGGCAGAGGCCCTAGAAATTCTGCAGGAGGGCGAGGTGGCGTCGGATCACGCCATAACGGTGGCGACGGACATCGCCGATACCGGATTTCGCCAACTGGGCAACTGAGTTTGCCTCCTCCGACGGGGATGGCTCAAGGCGACAGACTTTCGCCAGGTTGTCCAGACCAGGGTGTTGGACATGTTGTTCGACGGCAACAACCTCTTTGGTAAGGCAGTGGATGAGTCTCTACAGGCCATCAAGACCGACTCAGAGACGGCCCGGGCCCTTGGGGTGCTTCAGCAGCGACGGCCCTTTCGGGGGCCCCGGAGGCTGACAGGGTGCCTCCAAAGGATCCAGTGGCAGCCCGCTCCTCTTCCCAGGAGGCCTACAGAGGTCGCGGCAAGCAAGGTGGAATCCCGTCGTCAAGGAGGCCAAGGCGGCAAGACCTCCTCCAAGCAAGACTGACCCGGCCGTGTCGTCGGGCCCCCATCGAAGCACCCCGGTGGGAGGCCGGCTGACGAAGTTCGTCAGCGTGTGGGAGTCCATCTCCACCGACCATTGGGTGCTGGACACCCTGGCCAACGGGCACTCGCTGGAATTCCAAAAGAAGTGCCCTCACATTCCTCCCGTGGCCAGGAAGGAGAATCCCGTCCCTCAACTGCTGTTGGAAGTAAAGGCGATGCTCAAAAAAGGTGCCATCAAGCTCGTCCCCAGGAGGCTCCAGGGCTCCGGAGTGTACTCGAGGTACTTTCTCGTCAGAAAGAAGACCGGCGGTTGGCGCCCCATCCTGGACCTGCGTCGGTTAAACAAATACATCAAGGCGCAGAAATTCAGGATGGTCACCCTCCAGCACGTGCTGGGACAGCTGGAGGAAGGCGACTTCCTATCGTCGTTGGACCTGGAGGATGCTTACTTCCACATCCCCATTCTAAAAAGGCACAGGAAGTTCCTCAGGTTCATGGTTCAGGGATTCCACTACCAATTCAGAGCCCTACCGTTCGGATTAAAGTCGGCACCCAGGGTTTTCACCAAGTGCCTGGCACCAGTGGCGGCGCGGCTGCAGGGAATCCACGTCTACCCCTACCTGGATGACTGGCTAATCCGGGCAAGGTCAAGGGAGTTCGCCGTAGATCATACAGCGAGGACCGTCCGGTTGCTCATGGAGCTGGGGTTTGCCATCAACTACCCCAAATCCCACCTGGTTCCATCGCAAGTAGCTCTGTTTTTGGGGGCGAAGCTCGATACTGTGGGGCAATTGGCCTCCCCTTCAGAGGAGAGGACCAAGACCATCCTGGGCAGGGTGCGGCACCTGTTAGCCACGGACGTGGCCAGGGTGAGGTCTATCAGGTCCCTTCTCGGAATGATGTCCTCCTGCATCTACCTTGTGCCCCTGTGCAGACTTCGGATGCGTCCGCTACAGGAGTTCCTCGACGCCTGCTGGTTTCAGGCCAGGGGTTGCTTCGAGGACAGGATCCCCCTCGACGAGGAGTTCCGTCGGGCGATCCTATGGTGGGGCACCCGGGCTCACCTCACGACGGGCACAGACTTTCAAACCCCTGCCTATCAAGAGACCGTGACTACGGACGCCACTCTGGAGGGTTGGGGGACCCACACCAGAGATCTCCACGCAAGAGGCCTTTGGCTCCCGGAGGAGAGGTCTCTTCACATCAACATCTTCGAGCTCCGAGCAGTGTTCTGGGTGCTCAAGTCGTTCCTCAAGGACAAAGTGGTGAGGATCTTCACAGACAACACCACCACGATGTTCTACATAGGGAAGCAGGGGGGGCACCAGATCACCAGCCCTATCCAAGGAGGCCCAGGATCTGTGGCACTGGGCCATTGCCCAGGGGATGTTTCTGGTTCTCTTCCACCTGGCAGGAATAAAAAACACCATTGCCGACTCACTCAGCAGGGAGCTGCGCTCGTGCCACGAGTGGGAACTGCGCCAGGATCAAGTGGATCGGCTCTTCCAACAATGGGGCAAACCCCAGATCGACCTGTGCGCGACGGCGACGAGCTCCAAGTGCCAGAGGTTCGCCAGCAGGTTCCCACAGCCGAGGAGCATGGGCGATGCTTTCTCGTTCCCTTGGGACGGCCTGTTTCTGTACGCGTTCCCTCCGTTGCCGTTACTGCTCCGCCTCATCAACCAGCTCAAGAAGTCCAGGTGCAGGATGATCCTCGTCGCACTGGCGTGGCCGAGACAGATCTGGTTCCCGACCCTTCTGGACTTGTCAACGTCCCCGCCAGTCAGGTTGCTGGCGGACGCGGATCTTCTCTCCAGAAAAGGAGGCACCATTCTCCATCACGACCCACAGTCGCTGAACTTGCAGGCCTGGCTCCTGCAGCACTAGAGTTTGGAGGGTACGATATCCCGGCTGATTGCAGAGAGGTTCTTGCAAAGGCCAGGGCGTCCTCAACTCTCAAGTGTTATGGTCATAAATGGAAGAGGTTCTCTGCCTGGTGCCGTGCACAGAAGATTAACCCTCTGCGGATTACGGTCCCTCAATGGCTGCCGTACCTACTGTCGCTGGCCAAAGCTGGTCTGGCTCACGCCTCCATAAAAAAATGCATCTGGCTGTCATCTCCCGATATACCAGGACTATGGGACGGGGCATCCTTGTGGTCTCATCGCCTGGTGAAAATTTATGAAGGGACTATTCCAATCATTCCCGCCGGTGGCAGTTCCTGCCCCGGCGTAGGAAATTAATGTGGTGCTGACCAGGCTCATGGGACCCCCATTCGAGCCTATGCATTCGGCGCATTTGAAGTTCCTGTCATGGAAGACAGCGTTCCTCGTGTCCATCACCTTTGCACGACGAGTGGGAGAGATTCAGGCCCTATCTTGCAAGCCTCCATACTTGACTTTTCATGACACGAGGGTGGTGCTAAGGACGCACCCCTCCTTCATGCCCAAGTGCCGTCGGACTTCCACCTCAACGAGCCCTTGGTGTTACCAGTTTTCTTCCCGGCCGAGAGGACTTTGCACTCGCTGGATGTAGCTAGAGCGCTGAAGTTCTACGTGGTCCGCACAAAGAGTTTTCGGAAGACGTCACAACTGTTTGTGAACTTTGGGTCTGTGAATCAAGGGAAGGCTCTATCGAAGACTTCAATTTCCAGATGGCTCTCCGGCTGCATCATGCATTGTCACCGGTTGGCAAACCGACAGCTGCCCGGCCGTCCGAGAGCCCATTCGACCAGAGCGATCGCTGCTACCACGGCGTTCCTGTCTGGTGTGCCCCTGCTGGACATCTGCAGGGCTGCTACGTGGAGGTCGACGCACACCTTCACAAGATTCTACTGCGTCGATCGGGACTCCAGGGAGGAGTCCAGGGTCGGCCAAGCAGTCCTGCGCAACCTGCTCGCTTAAGGTGAGCCTGGTGAGGAGGTAAGAGATGCTTAATGTTGAGTTGTTGTATTGCTTAATGTTGAGCCTGTTGCCACCTCACGTGGTTGTGCATGTGTATACTGCTATGTATTCTTTTATTCATGAGCATGTGAATCCATGCCAGACCCCATGCTGGTGAAGGAACAAGTTACTTAGCTGTAACTTTTGTTCTCCAGCATGGGTCTGGCATGGATTCACATGCGAACCCTCCCGCCTACCCCTCTGCGGCTCTTCACTTAGTCATACTGCCACTTGGCATGCTACCAAATCTGAGGATGGCTGCCAGAGGCGGGGCTTAGGGAGAGGGCAGTCATTGGCTGGGGGAAGTATGACCCAGAGATCAGTGATTGGTTAGTACTAAGAAAGACGGATCAGAAACAAAATTGATACTGATTTTTTTCTTTACCGAGGATTCCCAGGCTGACGACGGGCAATATTCATGAGCATGTGAATCCATGGCAGACCCATGCTGGAGAACAACAGTTACAGGTAAGTAACTTGTTCCTTATCCTTCAAGTATGTTCATAGGGGAATACCTAGGTTTTTCTGTGCATGAAGATAATCAGTAGGGTTATCAGCACTTTGTGATAGTTGTGTTGTTTTTTTATGACTGTACCTTCCCTGTATATGCTCATATTTGTGTACCTTGTACTCACTACTTTCCTTAGGGTCCACTCACATCATGTGATACATATACATAGGGGAAGTAGCAGCTTTGAAACAGAGCAATCATTTCTCTGCATAAAGATAATCAGTTAGGTTATGAACACTTTCCGGTACTACTGCTGCTGCTTTTTTGCTTACTTCACTTTCCCTGTATATACTCATATTTGTATGTGTTGTCTGTTTGTGTTGTGTCTGTAATAATGCAATTATGTAGTAAGTGGGTTTTATTAGCTACTTAGTACGTTTCACAGTACGCAAAACTCTAATAAGAAAGCAGTTAGCATTTCACTATTCAGCATGCAAAATTATGAATATTGCACCTCCATCATGTATGCTGCACACAATGCCCATTTACTAGATATAGTATACTGGATAGAACTTCATAATAGAATGCTATTTATATCAATGCATTGCTCAATGCACTAACTAGCTCATTATATTTATTCCAATGATCCTTGACACTTTTTTGTGAACATTATAATAATCCCTTGTACAGACATTTCATGAACGGTAAATGCACATGTGATGTCATCAATGAGATTTGTGATGTCATCTTTGATGTCCTGGGTGTTAGTCTTAGCAGTGCACGGTGGTGGCGCGAGTTATGGTTGCTTAGCTTATCATAACTGGCGAATTTCAAGGTTTTTTTGGTTTTACTTCGAACCATAACGTCCCTTTAACAAAGTTTTTTTTACTAAAGTTCATCGGTTTCTAGTAGTGCCACGTAACCATAATGTAAACTAACATCTGACTTCATTGCACACCTTGCGGAGAATGCCACATGACCATATGCTGGCGCACAGCACGGTGACGTGTCCGAGAATCCGTACACACTTAACAAGATCTATGCCTCGTGGACAGTGTGGAAATACATTTACTGATGTAGGAACTTCCAACTTCAACATTTCCCTTGCACAGCTCCAACACCTATTCGTACTCCGCCATTAACAATGTAGTAAACAGCACATACTTTTAGCAAAATTTATCTGAAAACAGTTTCCTCCCCAAGAAACAGCACCACTGCTGTAATGAAGGAGCATGAGAAACACTGCCCCTACCTTACAAATAACACACTCGCAACATTTTCCCCCGTCCACCGACCCACCCCATATTACTGTTTGGTGCCTCTTAGCTCATTTCCGTCCAACTTTCCTTCTTAGCTGTCCTTCCAAAAAAAAAGCCATCCGTAAACAAAGTAAATGTTCGTTTAAGACCCACCTTTCACAGTTTAACCCCTTAAGTGCCAAGGACAAGATATCTCGTCCTTGGAATTGCATGTGCAGTGCCAAGGACGAGATGGCTCGTCCTTTTTGGCACCTTGTTTTGAGTAATTGCTCAAAACTGTAATCCAACCCCCGGGCTATGTGAGGGGGAGGTCCCCCCTCACTGCCAGGGGGCTGGATTACCTTCAGTTTCACGTCGGCGTGCGTAAAGCACGTCAGCGTGAAACTGAAAGTAAAATCACTGCAGCAGCCATTTTCAGCTGCTGCGTTGAAGAAAGGTGAGTGCCCTTATTTGTCAGCCTCGATCTCCGGCTGTATTTCAAGCTGGAGATCGAGGCGGGTATCGTTGGAAAGGGGAGATTCTCCCCTTTCCAACGATACCCATTGTGTGGCATTGCTGCTGACGGATCGGGCGCAGGGCACGCAATCTGTGGGCAGCAATGTCACTGGATCAATAGAGATCCGTTTGTGACGCGGGGAGGGGGCCTGCTTGCTAGGTAAGCGGCCTCCTTCCCCCTGTGGCCCCAAAGCATGGGGCCACAGCGCTGTAGACCCCTGGGGGCAGATGATCACTGCCCCAGGGGTGAAAAAGAAAAAAAATATATAAAAAAGTCGAGAAAGTGGGGAGGGGGTTTGGGGCCCACTAGCCACCAGGGATATTGGCGAATGTGGTGTCGTTGGAAAGGGGAGATCTCCCCTTTCCAGCGACACCATATATATGAGGCATTGCTGGTCACAGATCAGCGCAGAGCGCTCGATCCGTGACCAGCAACCCACTGGACCACAAGGTATACATTTGTGACGTGGGGGGCAGGGGGTCTGCTTACAGTAAGCAGCTCTCCCCCCCCCCCCCTGGCCCCCAAAGCATGGGGGCACATATGTGCACAACCCTGGGGGCAGATGGCTCATCTGCCCCCAGGGAAGGGGGCAACAAAAAAAATAGAGGGGGGTGGGGCTTGGATTTGTTTGGCCCCATGAAATGGTGGTGGCCCTCCCACACCAAGTGGAAAGGGGGACACCCCTTGTAGCCCTCCCTGGGGGCCGATTTATGGCCCCAGGCAGGAGTACATGAGGTGGCCCCCCATCCCATTGGCGGGTTGGCTACCAGGAATTAGTGTGCAGGCCTCCCAAAGGATGGGGCGTGCAGGTTAGCCAGGGAAGGGGGCAAAACAAAAAAATGAAAATAACAAAAGGGAATTTTGTGTGGGATTTGGGGGACACTAGCCACAGGGATATATTTTACAGAAATGGGTGGTGGCCCTCTCCCCATCACCCCAAGGGGAAATGGGGGCACCGCTTGTAGCCCTCCCTGGGGGCAGATATCTGCATCTAGGAAGGGGCATCTGCCCTCAGGGAGGGCTGAATGAGATGCCCCCCCTGCATTTGGTGTGGGGGGGTAGAGGGTCACCCCCCAGTACATTAGAAAATTACCTGGCGGTTTAGGGTGCTCCTCAGCCCGCCCTAAAGTGTAGTGTACCTTTTCCATTTTTTTCTTTGTTTCCATTTGGGGTGAGCGGGGGGGTACCATCAAATTGTGGGACTGGCCCCCCAGTGGGTGGGGCAGTAAGGGTTGGGCACCCTGGGGCCAGATTGGCACACCAATGTGCCCCTCTGCGCCAATGCAAGTTTCGTAAACGAAGAACAAAAAAAAATGGAAAATGGTTGAACGCATTTTAGGGGGGGCTGTGGGGCACCCTAAAGGGACGGGGAATTTTCTAATGGGATGGGGCGTTGACCTCCCCACCCGCAATGGAGTGGGTGCCATGTCATGCAGCCCACCCTGGGACCAGATATCTGCTCCTAGGAAGGGACGCCTGAGTCCAGGGAGGAGTGCAGGACAGGCCTCCCGCCTTATCTGCCCCCAGGGAGGGCTACGTTTTGCTGGTGTGACCGTAGGTAACACATGTTTTTTCTTTTCTTTACAGCTTTTTCTACCCGAGCAGCTGCAACGTTATATGAGTACAATTTCTTTCATTCTATGGTTCGGGCCCACTGTCAGTGGGGTGGGTGAGACTGGGGCTGGATTGTTGGTGGTGTGGTTGGGAATGGCCTGTCTGGGCAGATCACCTCCAACTGTCCTGGAGTTGCGGCTGGGTTGCATTATAGCTTTTCCCTTCGGGGAGGTATTGGCACACTGCCGAGACTCCTTGGTGGGGAGAAGCTGTAACGCAGGGCAGGCAGGGCTCCAGCAAAGTCGGCGGTAATATCTCTGGCCTTGGGCACACTTCTTCCATGTGTCTTTGCCGGGGGTTCTGGATAATAAATTCCGGGCCGTTTTGCGTAAGTCGGACCTCTGTGGATTCCCACGGGTGTCCTCTTTTGGGAAATGCATGGGGTGCCTGGTTTCCCTTGCTGGCTTTGACACACTAGGCCCAAATCTGTAGGTTGCCCACATGAACAAAATGGGCAGTGGCGAAAGGCTTGGGTTACCAGTTGGTTACCCTTTTCCTTTTGCGCCCCCGGTAGGTGCACCCACACATGTGAGGTACCGTTTTCATCCGGACACGTGTGGGGGACGCGGGAAGGTAGGCCATGTGGTGTTGGCAGTGTTTCGGTGGGTGGCCAGAGCGAAATGTCTGAGAATTGTCTTCATTTCCAGCCAATTTCAGAGACATTTCCCTGTGTCCACTCACCGAAACACGTTGCCAACAACAGATGTCCTACCTTCTCGCGTTCCCACAGGTGTCCTGACGAAAAAGGTACCTCAGATATGTGGGTGCACCTACCGGGGGCGCAAATGGAAAAGGGAAACCCCAAGCCTTTCGCCACAGCACAATTTATTCATGTGGGCAACTCCTGTGTACCATGGCTCAGTGTTTGGCTTGTGGGATTGCTTGTTTTGTAAAACACTACAAAAAATGTGTGCTTAACTAACTGCAAGAGTCGGGAATGTAGCGGAGCATTGCTTTTTTTCAAAATTCATAGAAGCCATTGCCGTACCAAGCCAACCAGGTCCAACACATACCTTTTTTTTTTCGGTCATTTTCCTGCTTTTTTCCCAATCTATGGCATTTTCCCCAACCTAGTTGTTGCCTGACCTACGCAAATCACCCCTTCCTAAACTTGGAATTTTGGCTACTTTTCAGAAATATGCCTTTCTGTCCTCCAATTCGGCTCTTCTACCCTTTTCTTCCATTCCGTCCATGCATGTCCAATTGGCAAAAATGGCCAAAATCGCCTACCACTCACAAAACAGTTGATAACCACATAAAAATATTTTTATTTTCATTGCCACTCAACCTGTTCTTGAAAGCCAGGAAATTGGGGAATTCAGCACAACAAACCATTTGTTCCTAGCTCTTACAAGGAATAAAACACAGGCGTCTTTGTACATCATTTTATTGGCATTTTTTGAAAATCCCACATTTTTCGCCCTTTTTGCTTATTTTCTCACCCCCCTACAGCAACCTAGGATTACTGGGTGGTGTTACGACCGCCTACATGTGGGAAAAAAAGAAGCCAAATTTGTCCGAGATCTCATGTAACAAAAAAGTTACAAGGCATTGAATGGCCACATACCGAAATCACCAAAAAAGGCCCTGGCACTGGGGGGGAAATACCCATGGCACTTAAAGGGTTAGAAAAATAAAAATCGCATACACTCAATCTACTTTATATTTCTCAGTAAAGGACATAGACGCAATACAATTTTTTAACATTTCCATTTGCAGTTTGTGTTATGCTAATGGGAATATTGTAGCGTTCATCCTCCGTTCCAGGGACTGGAACAGTGAATAAAGTGCCAGCAGGCCAAGTGCTAGGCAAAATCCTGTGCAGTTCCCTTAGGGAGCACTACAGAAGATTAGGACTACAGGTGAGAGCAATAAATCCCCTTTGGTATCAGTCTGTACCACAAAGATTTAGTTGGTAGCTGTGGCTGAGCAGTCAAACTTATCTCAAGAGGGAGATGAGCAGTATTCAGGGTTTACACAATAGGCCTACAATACTATGGCACAAGGAAACACTGACCAAAGCTTTGTATTAAAAAGTATATATATATATTTATTTTTATACACTTCTAGTAAAACACATTGACTTATTTTAACTTGCTTGATGACTGTGATCAAAGAAAAATATACACACTCCCTAGTTAAATTGTAGACCAAGTGAACCAGTGTGAAAACTGAGCAAAACGGCACAGTCAAAAGCACACAGAAGGGATACTCTAGCAATTTCTCACAAGGGAGGGAAAGCACAGGTTATATAGAAATAGCTTCTTACCCTAGCAACACTTCGCATAAGTTTGTGAACCAGTTTAAGCAAGACAGTTCATCAGTATAGCAAATACTTAAATGAAAACTGAGCAAAATGGCATTTCACAAGGTTTAGAAAGGGGAAGAAAAGGGTAGTTATAAGAAGTAGGTTCATCAACACAGTTCTAGTTGAGAAGCAATCTAAAGAAGGCAGTTCTAACAAATGTAGCCAGAGTCAGTAGGCCTGTGCCAGAGTTAGTGGTACAGGGCAAGGGCCCAGGAGCAAAATGTTCTTGTAGCTGCAGTCAAGTCTTTGGTTAACGATTTTGAAAAGGTGGATGCAGAAGGTGGAAGACAATGTTGAGAGGGGCGGCCAACCCAACAGGTAGGTAAAGAATTTAAAACACCTTTAGTGCTACCGCGAAGAAAGGGCGGCCTGGCGGAACAATGTACCTTTAAAATGAAGAAGTGGCTCCTGTGGTGGCGGTTGTTCCTGGTAGTTCCTGCAGTTCGGGGGATCCAGCAGAAGAAGAGAGGCTCTCGTTGTGGAGGAAGGTTCGAGTTACTGCACTACCCAGGGATGAAACCAGCCGCTGTGCTGCCCGACGAATAAATGGTACGCTCCTTTAAATTGCGGTCCGGTTTGACTAGTGCCTGGCTATCAGGCCTCCGAGTACAGGGTACTGGCGATTTGACCAAGGCAGGTCCGGCAAGGCGATTGGCAAACTGGTTGGCCCCACCAGCTCAAGGGAAGAAGGCTCTTGCAGAAGAATATCTTCTCTCGTAGTGTGGAGAAAAGTGGTGAGACGCTGCAGCAGGGCTTCACCGGTGGTTCAGTCATTGCAGATGTCTTTGGCTTCTCTCCTCTTCGGCTTCTTAGTTCAAGTGGCGACGTCTTGCTTTTCCAGTCCTCGGGACCCTGCTTTTATGCAAAAAGATCCCCATTCATACAGACTAGCTGTCACTCACACAGTGCTGTGGTCATCTTGGTGGGAGACCCTCCAGCCTATCAGGATAGAGTGTGACATGGGTTGCTGAGGCAACCCTGTCCAGGGGTCCTACTCCCCCCCCCCCCCCTCCCACACAATGGACCCACCCAAGAATCAGTTGCGCCGAAAGGAGGGCTTCTTGGCAGTAGCCCGCCAAACGGACTGTTGGGTGTCCTGACCCACGTTTGAGCTATCATGCTGCAACAATTGGTGCTGTGGGCTTAGAAAATCCAAGATGGCCAAAAAGCCCACATGTGCGCCAAAATCCAGGAGAACCACACAGTTTGTGCACACTAAAATGGTTGCCTAACTTGCCACCCACCAGTGCGAGCAGGATGGGCCGGGGTGCCATGAGTGAAATGTGTGCCAAAGGAAAAACCGCACTTTAAAATTACCTTTGGTTTCTCTGAATGCCAGCTCAAAATGCCTATTTTCAAACATTGCAACACATCCAAAAATCTCACTGAACACCAGCGGACATCTGGCAGAATGAAGTATGTGTGCATACTAAATCTGGGAAGTTGAAGAGCCCCAAAACAATGTTCATAACAAGTCTGGCTGAGCTCTGCAGGTCTGCAGCAGCCTAACTGAAACTGGATTTAAAACTACCAAAAATCGAAAATGTTTAAATTAACTGAGTGACCTACTTTTTGAGTGTCACATAGTTTGTAACTGTTAAAATGTCATAGTTTTGAACTTAGAATCCGCATTCTAGCTGCATATGTAAAAATTGTCTTGACTTAAACTGGGGAACAAAAAGTGACATTTTACTTGAAACCTGGCTTAAGGAAACTGGAATTCTGCCAGACAGCTACCCCCGACAGGAGTGGGGGCTTGCCCAACAAATGCATTCCCAGGCCTGGCTGCATTCTGTTGCTCCTGCCAAAAGGAGGTCACACACTCTCTGATTGAATTACCAGGGGATTGCAAGAAACTAAAGAAAGGGTCCAGGCAGATGGTTTATTAGGGTGGTCGTAAATGGCTTCCTTTTGAACAAAGCCCTGCCTTGACTCAGGCAGATGGTTTATTGGGGGGACCGTAAAACGGCTTCCTCTTGGCAGAAGCTGGTAGGGGCAGGGTCTCTGAGCTTGGCAGAAACTGGATAAACTGGTTTCTATACCATGTGACCTGAAAAGACACACCCTAGTTGGCCAGAATAGGATTCTAAGAAAGATGTATAACTCACAGTGCAGACTTGTCAAAATTATTTAAATGATACCATAATTCTTGTGATTTTTCGGTGCACGTTTTAAGACGCGTTGGGAATTTGTGTGATGTTCTGGGGCAAAACCCCGCTATTTATTGACACCACAGACTCTGTGTTTAAGCTAGAGACATGGGAATTTACTGGAGTATGTATGGACAGGCCGTGTATATGTGTATAATCTTTAATGAAAAACCAATGTTGCAAAACCAGTTAAAAGCAAAATGTTGCCAGTTCTGAATGCGAGCTCTTAGAAACATCAGAGTTTGAACAGAGTATACCTCATGTGATCCGTGATGGGTGCATGTAATTTCAAACCACTGTGTATCTATGAAATATGTCTTTAGGTCAAATATAGATTTGTGTGTAATTTGACAGGGGAGTGTCCTTTCTGCAAGCCATTAAATGACATCATTCTGACACACAATCCTGTTCTCCAGTGAGAACGCAAAGAGTTCTCCAACCTATCAGAACTCTGAAAGGGTTGGGCCTAGAAAGCTAGCCTCTCCACCCACTTTCAAAACACATAAAAAGAGACTGCTGGGACAGGTAGAGACATTCAATTCCATTTGCTGCGGAGCATGCTGACCGACGACTTTACATCCAGAGATCCGACACTTAGACTTCCAAGCTAAACAGAGACTACAGAACTTTGAACCAAGAAGGCCCACTGCAAGCAAAAGTATTTGTCAGCAGGCCCAAAAATCATTTGCAGACTATCAACAGCCGGGCGAGCTGTTTGAATTCCCTGCCTAGAACATTGCCGGGACCGGTAGCAGTGTCCAGGAGCCGTGCAGATCAGCGCTGTGTCCGGAGAAAGCGGGACCAGGAGCCGTGCAGACCGGTGCTAGACCAGACCAGCAGAACCCAAGATCCAGGAGCAGTGCCGGTGAAAGAAAGCAGAGCTGTACTCGGAACCGGAGACCAGATCGCTGTGAAGTGCTGTGCGCAGTGACCGGATCCGTGACAGTCGCCTTCCTGTCCAAAATCTCTTGTGAGTACTCAGCAAAACTCAGAACATATCCCTTAGTTTAATATAATATAATTCAACCTATTTAACCTAAGTAGAACTGTCACCTGTCATTTTCTAGCTGCAAGCTGTAATCTGTCGCTTTGAACTTTTAAAATTTCAAATTCGAAAAACTACCTTTATTTAATCGTCCGTATCACTGGAACCGTCTGGGCTATGAACTTGGTTTAACTTTCCTCTGAAAGCTTAGAATCTCAGCATTTCAACAAGCTTAGGACCGACTTGCTACTCCTTATACTTTTGCCGTAATCACGATTCACGCACTTGCGAATTTTACCGCGATTTGGTTAAAAATCCAGCCACGTGTAACCATCAGCAGTCATCTCTTTCCTTGCTAAAAATTCGTTTGCCTCTTAATCACCATCTCTGAATCATTGCTAAAGTGAGCCTGAACTCATATTAACTAGATACCACTCACCCTGAACCTCCTGAAGGGAATTAAAAGTATTTTCAGCATATTTCTCGCTGCATGGTCACCATATTCAAAGCATTTTGCCTGTATTTCAAAACTCCTATTGTTGTCTAAGCTTGCTGGGGTGAACTGAATTACATTTGATTGCATTTCTAAGAACTGTGTGCTCTCCTCTTCATTTCCTTACATTGCATAAGGGGGGAGTGGATTGCCAGAGAAAAGTGATTGCATTGTTTTGTTGAAATCATATTGAGTATTTTCTGTATTGCATTTTCATTCAACATTGCATCCATCTGAAACTAGATAAAGCATTCTCTACCACCTTATTCTTCTGTTCCTATTCCCAAGCGTGCTACCTCATCCTTTATACTACTCCTGGGTAATCAAATCAGTTTATTAGTAGAACATTACCCATTGTTAACTGCTCATGTTCTGAAGTGTGATATTAATTATTTTATTATAAAGTGTGATATATATATATATTGTTTACATTCTCAAATAAACAGTTTAAACTTGCAAAACAGAACTACTTCTTGGCTCAGTGGGGTCAGGGGGGTTCCAAGAGGGGTGTTATATAGGGGTAGTCATCCAGAACTCATGAACTGGACATAAAGATATATCAATAAGGGGTTCCATTCAGTATCCCAGACTAGGCATTGACTTAGCTGTAGTGCTGGATTGAATCATCTTACAAAGTGGGGGCTCGAGCCGGACGTTTGGGTTAGATCTATCACTTGTGCAGATTAATACAGTGTGCCAGCTGACCAGATACACATATCCGGTCGGATCACCACGCTGTGTTACGCTGTAAAGCACTCCTCAAAGGAACACTCTAAGGAAAAGGTCTGTTTTGCAAAAATAAAATACAAACTTCTGTAAATCAGGAAGGAACTCAAATTCCAGAATGACGACCTTGGTAGATATGAAAATAGCCAGAGAGCACTTCTTACATAAGCTATTTGTGAGAGGTGAGTGGACTCATCAGGACCAGACGATCTGGTTGCAGGCAATCGCACCCCAGATCACTGAAACAGGGTCAGATATATGGAGAGACCAGGGTCCCTTACATGTGGCCCTGAGTGAACTATATATGTCCCCTAAGGCCAAGGATGAGCACAACACGATTGCCAGGGTAGCGGCATATTTATATTTACATATGGGGGCCATGCAGGACAAATGTGCTGAAGGCCAAGATCTGGCGATTAGGCAACTGCTGGCATTACAGAAGGCCCAATCTGATCTGGACTCTTCCGAGCAGAGGCTGCAGAGGAGCCAGGAGTCAGAAAATGATAGTAGGCAGTATATCATTAAAATAAAAGAGGACATGGATATACTGCAACAGGAAAAGGCTGACCAGGATACCAGAATTCTGGCCTTGCAGAAGGAACGCCAAGACAGTTTGGACTCCCTACTGCAGAGCCAGAAAAAGCTGGAGCAACAGATCAATTTCAACAGGGCATGCACAGAGCAGGTAGCCACCCTGCAAATCCAACTAGACAGAGAGTAAGAGGAGAGCAATAAACTGATCCTGAAAGACCTGGATACCCAGGCAGAGTTTGATCAGGAGCGCCAGAAAGCTGGTGCCTTCCAAAGGCAAAGGGACGACCTGACGGTACAGATGCAGACTCTTAGTCAGGTAAGGGACACCTTAGGCCAGGAAGTCTGCCACTTAAAAAGAAAAATGGAAGAAAATCACCTGGACCACCAGGGACTGGGTGACCTCCAAAAAGAACACCAGGACTTGCTAGAGCACACCAGCAGGGTGGAGGAGGCTCTGGCAAGACAGGAGCAGGCCAGTAGGGATGGGACTCAGGAGGTAACCCTCCTGCAGCAAAGACTGGCCCAGTGCTCCAGGACCAATCAGGAAACGCAGAGAGAGAATGAGGCTCTCTGCCAGCACAATGATAAGCTCCAACAACAGGTAGCAATGCAGGAGAGACTGATAGTCTAGTAAGGCCTTAACTGAGGAACTGAAGGCGCAGGCTCTTGCATTGCAACAGGGAGCAGGGGCGGATAGAAACCAGGTTCGCTGGGAAAGGGAAACTCCTGAGCATAACCTCAGGAGCCCTAGTACCAGAGGCCTTTATCTCTCTCAGTCCCTGGACTCTGCCACCCCCATGTCCCCTGGCGCACATGAGCACCGGGCCACAGGGATGGCAGATTACTATCCAGCCAGAAGCATGGGGCTCATAGGCCAGTACCTCCCAGGAATGGATGGGCACCTAAGCACAGAGCAATTTAGTGGGGAACCCCAGGAGAATAGGCCCATTAAGGGCATCCTGAAAACTTCTGCCCAGTTAGGTCAGTGGGGGGGGTACCCATCAAATCCTGGCAGCAAGGAGGAATCTGAAGACTCCTCGGAACGGCGCAGGACACAGGAGACCAGGTCCCCATATTCTGCCAGCCAATCCCAGGATCGCAGAATCCGGGAAAACCTGGAAGATCAGACCGGAACCTCTGGGAGCAGTGCCTCTGAGTCAGAGGATGAATGGACCAGGGTTACCCAAACCAAAAAGGCCAATAAGGCAAAAAGGGCCTTGCTTAAGGACCCATTGAAGCAAATAAAGGCAATAAGGAGTGTCATCACGCCTTATCACAAGAACGCCAAGTACTCTGTTTGGGAACACTTGGAGCTCTATGAGCAAATGATGGAGACTTTTCATTTGAAGGACAGCCAAAGCTATATCCAATATGTAAAGTGGACATTCTCCCCAGAGTACTCCCGTTTCTTTGCGGGGCTGGAGGACCAAAATCATTCAAGGTGGTCCACCTATAGGGCGGCCATATTAAAACATTTTTCTGTTCACAGAAATCCCCAAGAGGCTCGCAAGGCAGCCTACAATTTGCAATGTGGGGAGGATCAGGCCCCACAAGAATTCGTGCAAGAACTGAAACGTGCCTTTGCGCAGACCACCAGAAGGGTGCGCACAGACAGCAGAGAATTTGTCAATACATTTTTCCATGCCTTGCCCAAATACATCATGACCCAGCTCGTGAGAGATTTTCACGAGAAAAGATCTTTAGACTGGGTCATTGAACAGGCTACCCGGATCTATGAGGTGCAGAAGCCCATAGAAAATAAAAATAATGCGCCCAAAAACCCCAAAACCAACAGCACCCCTGCTGCTGCCAAGGTGGCAAAGGTAAAGGTTGCCCCGTTTTAGACTTGGAGATGGGGGGGCCTAAAAACCTACCTGCACCTAATAATCCTAAGCCCAGAAATCCCTCGGGCCAGTCACAGACAGGGAGTCGAGGAGGTAGTCCCACAAATGGGGTCCCCCGCTCCCCTGACTATGTAAGTCCCCGCTACAAGGGAAACCGACCAATCCTGGGTTATGTGTGGACTCCTCCAGCCCAAGGGGGGGGGATCCAGCCAAGCACCTGACCCGGGGAATTTCCCTCCTAACTTCCCCCAGGAGGGCAGAAATTCTCCAAATCCTGGGCAGAACTTTTTCCCCAGGTATCCACCCAATTTCCAGCCCCAAAATCATCCATCCTTCTTTCCCCAATTCCTTGAGCCCAGACAACCTAATCTGGGAGAGGGGAGGCCAAGGGTGGAGGGGTACCAAAATCTTCCCAACCAGGGGTACTACCAGAGAAGGGATAGCTACCCTTCCCGGGATCAGCCCAGGAGAGAAAATAGAGCCCCGTATCAGCCTGAGCGGGTTTCCCAGTTAGAGCGCGAGGTCCAAAATATGGCACGGGATCTGGGTCACATACTGAGGGCTCAACAGAACCCTCAGATGAGCATGCCACCGCAGAATGCCCCAAACTCTGGACCTGGTGCTCCAGAACAATGACGGGGGCAGCACCCCGATAACACACCGGTTCCCAGGGAGGAGGCACAAGGGGAAGGGGGGTGTAAAGCCTTGGAGGAAGCTTCCTTCCCAACTTGTAAACAGCCCCTGGAAAACCAGGAACCGGAAACAAAATCTCCTACCCCTGAAAGCCTGCCTCCCAAGGAGCAGAGGGGGGTAGGAGAAACAAAGGACCCAAACAGACCCACTTTGTGGAGGAGGTACAGATCTTCCAATTTGAGGGAGAGGGATCCTCAGAAGATCCTGGGAAAAGGATCTTCTCCTTCAGAGATGGGGGAACTCCTCCCAAAGAAAAATGGGTCCCAAGGGATTCCAATCCAGACTGGGGAGATGTGGAGACTGAGCTACCGCCGCCCATCATCTCATCCCAGAACCCACAATACCAAAATCCCCTGGTTCAAACCCATCCTGGTGACTGCCTCCAAGAAGGGGGAGGCGGCCCGGAACCAGGGGAACCCACAATGGCTCTGATCTCCAGCTGCCAACTGTTTCTTTCAGATTCCCAAGGCTCTCCACAGAATTCTGCCCAAATCTCTTCGCTAGCAATGTCCAAAACCAGAAAGTTAGCCCACCAGTTGTCCAAAAATGTGCATTATCTGTGCCCCCTTGAGGAGAAGGAGGGAAGATGCTATGCCCCGGTACAAGTACAGGGGCAGGGTACAATGTTGGCACTGGTGGACACTGGATCCCAAGCTACCCTTCTGTCCAAAAGGGCCTTTGAGGAACTAAACGCCGGAAGGGGGGAGAATTACCGTATTCCTCTCACCTCTCTTCCTGGACAACTGCAGAACTTTGACGGGAAGGAAATTCCCGTTGAGGGGACTGCAGACTTGGACATTAAAATTGGGCGACACAAGTTGAAACACCCGGTCATAGTAGTGACTCCAGAGGGCACCCCTTGTTTACTAGGGAATGACCTCCTGAGAAGGTTGTCACCTCTAATAGATGGTGTAAACAAGGTCCTCTGGACCCAGACTAGCCGACCAATAAAATTAAAACAGAGTGTCAACCATGTTAGTTTAAACGGCACCTGCCACATGGTTGAACAAAAATCTGACCAAGTAGAATTTCACTTCCAGAACAACCAGATTCCAGACGTGACAGTAATAGCAGTAGGACAACAGACTGGTGATGGGGGGTCCTCTCTATTTCTGAAAATCAACCTTCCTTCCAGTTTAAGGTGGTATTCCGCACTGGAAGGAAACACCCTGAAATTCTTTACTAATCCACAATCAGAAACTCCCACTCCTATAGTCCAGAAAGATGTGAAATCAGCTCAGAGCCTGGCTGATATTCAGCAAATTGGAGAGCAGTTGTTCATCCCTGTTCAGTTAAATGATAGGAAGGACTCTGTTCTCGCTCGAGTGTGTGAACAACGGTAAGAACTTCATCAGCGAAGCCATGTTCCGCCAACTCCCAAAAGATCCAGCCATTCCCACATTCAAACTGATAGACAAATGGGAAATGGACCTGGAAGCACCTAATTCCAAACATCTCCTGCCAAGCAGGTGTATGCTCAAAATCTCCATTGGCAACAAGAGCATAGTCCATAATTGTTGGGTCGTGCGGGACGTCACTGCCGCCTTTTACTTAGGCAGTGACATTCTCAATCGCTTTGCCATTAGTTTGGACCTAATAAACTTCAAAGCTTGGTCCCGATTAGCGGATAATCCCATGGGCTTTGATGATCCAGAAAAAGCATTTAGGTCGGCTCAATTGCTACCTTATGCAGTTGAAATTCAGATCAAAGAGGAAGTCACCATCCCAGAAAGGACCCGACAATTCTCCCTGGAAGTGAAAGTTAAGAGGACAAAAATTGCAAAACCCTGATGCTTACATACATCTAAACGCTTCTCTCCAACAGCAAGGGTTGGGGGTAAACCCAACTCCCATTAGTCAACATAGAACATGACACCATTCCAATAAAGGTGGATAACAGCGACTTAAAGAGTATTACTCTAGCCGCAGGCACCATTATTGGAATGGCGGTTGATGACCGACATTTTTCCATTGATCTAGGAAATGAACTGTTAGGACCAATCCCCAATGACTGTTTTGACAGTGACAGTGAGGACAATACAACACCAGACAGGATGTTTACCCGGCATGGGGGGGAACTTCCTGGTGTACACTTCTTGCCCTTATGGTAAGGAAGATGTGACTTGTGACTACAGGAGGGATGAGGTGATTTTCCAGGTCCATGAGGGCTGCCTTTCCCACCTGAAGCCTCCAGTCCAAATCAGCACTCTGACCAGGGACTTCTCCACCCAGCTGGAGGAGGCCGCTGAAATAGCGAAACCAGAAGTCTTTCCAGGCTTCAGGCAGATGGTGGAAGAGAGAGTCAACCTAGCTGATTCCTGTGTGACTCTGGAACAAAAGCAAAAGTTGAAAAGTTTTCTTGGATTTCCAAGATCTCTTTGCAGTAGACTCATATGACTGTGGTCGCACTGACATCCACACAACAACAATCCCCACGGACCCTGGCATGACTCCAGTGTTTGTGAAGCAATATCGTTTGCCTTTCGCATCCATGGAGTCCCTTTCTAAAATAATTAAGAACCTTGAGTCCTGGGGAATAATTCGTCCAATACACAGCACCTTCAATAATCCGGTGCTGGGAAAACTGAAGCCAAACGGCCAGTGGAGACTCTGCGCCGACCTCAGGGAGCTCAACAAACGGGTCCATACTTCCCGATGGCCTCTGCCCTACATTGACCAAGGGCTGGCCCAGATCCAGGGGTCACAGGTATTCACTGCAATAGACCTGACCAATGGATACTGGACTGTGCCTGTCAGTAGGGATGACCAATACAAGCTGGTTTTTACCTTTGGGGGCCAGCAGTACACATGGACCCGGACTCCCTTCGGATACCTCAACTCCGGCAATGAATTCAACATTTTCCTACACAAGGCCATGCCCGACCTGGGTGCGAGGGGTAACCTGGCTTATGTAGATGATGTCCTCATCAAAAGTTCATCTGTGGAGGAACACATAGCGGAGATCCGTTATGTTCTGACCCAGTTGAGGGCCGCCGGAGCAAATCTTTCCTTTCAGAAAGCACAGTGGTGTAGAACCTGTGTTAATTTCTTGGGGCATGAGATTACTCCTCAGGGTCTCTGTCCCCAGGAAAAGAAAGTGGAAGCACTTCAGAAACTGAAAGCCCCCACAACTCTGCGGGAACTAAGGAGCCTCCTTGGACTGACTAATTACAGCAGGAAGTTCATTGAGGGCTACGCAGAGATCACCAGACCCCTGATTCATCTCCTGAAGGGGGGGTCAAGTGGGAATGGGGTCCAGAACAGGCTGAGGCAGTAAGACAACTCAAAAGAAGCCTCTCACAAGCGCCCTGCCTAGCTTACCCTGTCAGAAACAAGGAGTTCTTCCTGGAGACAGGGTTCTCTAATACGTGCTTGACGGCAGTATTATACCAAAAGGATGACAAGGTCAATAAAGTAATCTCCTATGCGAGCAAAACTTTATCCTCTGTGGAGGAAAAATTCAACGATTGTGAGAAGGCACTCCTGGCAACGGTGTGGGCATTGAAGAATTACCGCCCGTTTATCCAGGGGGAACACATCATCGTGGAGACTCCACACCAGCCTCTTCAATATCTCCAAAGTGACAGAATCCGGGCCGGAAATGTAAGTAATTCCCGAATTACTTCCTGGATTCTGTCAATGCAAGGCTTTCCTGTGGAGGTCAGATATGGCCAAAACAAGAAGAATCCCCTCGCGCAAGGTCTGGCTGACTTGCATGATTGTGCCAGAGAAAACTGTCTCGAGGACGAAAGTCTAAAAATCAAGGACAACATGGAGGCATACCTTAATTCCCCACACAAAGTCTTTGAAGAGGACAAGTGTGAGGGAATGCCCACTGTCTATGTGGATGGATGCTCTTACCATGTTGACAACAACTGGGAGAAAGAACTGGTGGCTGGCGTAGGGAATGCATGGGTGAAGGAGTTCCCAGAACCCTCCGCCGGATACAAAATTGGTCCCCGAAGTAGTCAGGTGGCAGAATTGATGGCTGTGCATCAGGCCATCCTCACTGCTGTCCAACATCAACTCCACGAACTGGTCATAATCACCGATTTCGATTATGTACGGAACGGGTTCGTGGAGCACCTGGTTAATTGGAAAACCAGAGGCATGTTATGTGCTGATAACAAACCCCGGAAACATGGGAAGTTAATCCAAAACATTGATGATCTGGTCACCTCGAAGGGGATGACCATCTACTGGAAAAAGATCAAGGGTCATTCCAAAGTAGAGGGACCAGACAAAACTGGAAATTACTTAGCTGATCAGCTGGCCAAAACCGGGGCCATCCAAGGGGATCTAATCGAAATAGAGTCCCTGTTGGGGGAAATCCAGGTCACTGCTATCACTAGGTCCCAGACAAATGCTCACAATGATCTTTCACCTGCCCAATGGAGCAAGGAGACCCCTGATGCTGATTTGATTACAGCTCAGAAGGGGGATCCAATTATTGGTAAGTTTTACCAACACCTTAAGGACCCTGAGAACTTTCCCCTGACGGATACCGATTACATTGGGAAGGAGGACCTAAGAGTGTTGATGAAATGTCCAAAAATGTTCCGAATCCAAGACAGTTTGCTGGTAAGGAAATCCAAAGCTGGCCACGATCAGTGGGTGGTTCCTACCTCATTCCGAAGCCTGATGTTAAGTCACGCCCATGATGCGGCCACCGCCGGTCATAGGGGGTTTCACACAACACTGGAAATCTTAAGAGAGGTTGCATACTGGCCACACATGGGGCAGGACCTTGACCAATACTTGAAGGGGTGTCTTGTGTGTGCACAATTTCAGCCATCATCCCTCACGCACCGTGCATCCCTCCAAAAGAGGGGAATGACACTCCCATGGTCAGATTTACAAATCGACTTTGTAGGCCCCGTGATTCGCTCCGCTAGGGGGAATAAGTACATGTTGACTGTGACATGCTTGTTTACCAAGTGGGTGGAATGTCTCCCAGCCCCAAACTGCAAGGCAGAAACAGCAGCTGCCCTGATGATTAACCACATCTTTTCCCGTTTTGGTCTACCTCAAAGGATTGAGTCAGACAGAGGTAGCCACTTCACCAGTGAGGTAATGACAAAGATGTGGGAGATACTGGGGGGAAAGAGAAAGCTACACATTGCTTACAGGCCAGCTTCTTCTGGAGCAGTGGAACGCTACAACCAGACAATTGTGAGCATCTTTAAAAAGTTTGTGGCAGATTCTGGGCCAAGTTGGGATATCCGATTACCTCTGGTACTAATGGCCATCAGATCTACCCCTTCATCTGCAACCAAAATGTCACCATTTGAGTTGATGACTGGACGCAAGATGGTGCTTCTGCAGAATTTGCTCTACAGGACCCAAGAGCAGACACTAATAAATGCCTCCACAACTCATGAGTATGTGGAGAATTTAAGGAAACACCTGTAACGCTCACCTGATTCCCACGGAGGCGCAGGTCTGGCTTCGAGTGCTGATGCTTCTTCAATGGTGAAGCGCAGGACTCTGAAGATGGACAGGAAGGGCCCCTCTACTCTGGCTTCTCCGGCTCGCAGGAATATTCCCCTTCGGGTCAGGAAGGATGAGCTCTCCATCCTGCTTCTGATGCAGGGGCGTGTTGAAACCCAGTTACTTCACTGGATTGAGGATTGATGGGAGTTCAGGTAAGCTTGACTATTCAGGTAAGGCTCTGTCAAAGTTCTGTTGCAAGTTCAAAAGTCCAAGCTTAATAATAATGTTCATTGTCTTTTTTCCCCTTAGGAGCCGGGGTTCGGAATGCTGGAGATATAGCGCCGACCCGAAGTGAAACGTGCAGTTCCAGTAAATGACAGGTAAGTTCTGGACGAGCGCTCGGGTAAAGTCTTTGCATTCGCTCATTCAATGTCTGTCTTTTTTCCCCATAGGGGCCGGGGTCCGGAAAATGCCTGGAAGCGGCAAGACCCGAAATGAAATGGGAATGACCCAACAGGTAAGGCTTAGAAGGAAACTGAGCTTTTCCTATTCCCTTCCTTCTCTCACCTTGTTCTTGTCTTTTTCTCTCTAGGCTCTGGGAAGTGGCTGTGGATCCGGATGATCGCTGCTGAAGATGGTGGCGTCCAGGATAGGTGAGTGAAATGCAGCGCTGCAGCGATCGTAGCGAAATGCTTTTAAAATGATGTCTTCCTTTTCAGGATCGTCGGTGTGATGTCTCCGTGGTGCTGATTTAGCAGGTAAGGTCTTTTGTCACCCTTTGCAGGTGACCCAGGATACTGACAGGCGTGGCTGAGGTCCAGATGCAGGAGCTGACACGGTGAGCGTCTAGCTGCGAGGAGCAGAACAACGCGAAGCGTGAGTTGCTGATCGGGTGTGGTTTAAATAGCTTTGGAAGAAGTTCCAAGTGTGTATCCTTCCTCCGATCAGGTATGAATCCTTCCCCGACCACACCTGGGTGGAAAGTAGTCCCACAGGTAAAGTAGTTCCATTCAGGCCTCAAGAGGGCCTGGATGTGGCAGCATGGTCTGCATCAGGTAAGTGCACATCAAAACACTTGAATACATGTCTAGCTTTATGAGCCTGGCGCCTAAGGCGCCAGGACAGAGGTCCAAAGGGCCCCAGCTTGGGCCCGCTGGCACTCCCCTGGGGGAAATGATGCCTGCCTCTGGGGTTGCTGGGTCGGACCTGGCTCCTTGGAGGTAGGCATCATGACAGTACCCCCCCTCAAGGTTCTTCCCTCCGGGGGTTTTGGCTTGTTCGGAAATCTCCGGTGAAACCTTTGTACTAATCGAGGTGTGTGGACATGGTTACTAGGCTCCCACGATCTCTCCTGAGGTCCATATCCCTTCCAGTCAACAAGATAGAAGAGTTTCGACTTTACCACCTTGGAGTCTAAAATGTCTTTAACTTCGAATTCTAATTCCCCTTCAATTTGAACTGGATCTGGAGGCTTGGACAATCGGGTTCCTGGTTGTACTGGCTTCAAAAGTGATGCATGAAAAACTGTATGAATACGCATGTTGGACGGTAGATCCGGTTTAAAGGCCACTGGGTTGATTATAGCCTTGATGGGATAAGGTCCTATGAATCTGGGATTGAAGGTTTGCGGGCCCTTGAGGGGTAAATGTTTAGTTGCTAGCCATACCTGATCTCCTACTTGGTAAGGAGGAGTTTTACTTCGGTGCAAATCAGCGTTTTCTTTATACTTTTTCTTGGCTTGCTGTAAATGAGTTGCAGCTTCTTTGAAGGCTCGGATTATTGTGGAATGCAGATGATTTACTGCGGGCATTTCCAGGGTCAGAGGTGGATCTAGGTCAGAGGTCCGAGGATGGTGACCATACAAAGTATAAAAGGGGGTTTGTCCGGTTCCAGAATGCACTGAATTGTTGTATGCATATTCTGCGATCCAAAGGATGTCTTTCCAATTTAACTCGGATTGGTGTAACATGCACCGAAGATATTGCTCGAGAGTCTGATTGGTTCTCTCGGTTTGTCCGTCGGTCTGGGGGTGGTGGCTGGTGGATAACCGCACATCTATTTGTGCAAGTTGGCAACACTTCTTCCAAAAATGGGTTATAAATTGACTTCCACGATCCGAGACTAATATGGAAGGGAAACCATGTATGCAAACTATATTCTCCAGGAATTCCTTGGCCAAGGTGGAAGCTGAAGGCAAACCCTTTAAAGGGATAAAGTGGGCCATTTTGGAGAATAGGTCCACAATTACAAGGATTGTGTTGTAACCAGCACAAGGAGGCAGGTCGGTTATAAAGTCCATTGACGGGGTCTGCCATGGTGCCGGTGGAATATCCAAGGGTTGAAGTAGGCCGGCTGGCCTTTTCTTTTGAGCCTTGTTTTGGGCGCAAATTCCGCAAGACAGAACAAAAGACTGTCTTTTCTCCAAGAAAGCCACCAGAAGTGACGTTTGATTTTTTTCCTCCGTTTTAGCGATACCAGGGTGTCCTTCCATTAAAGATTCATGATGATGGGCAATAACAAGTTCTTGCAATTCTTTACTTGGCAGAAACAACCGCTCCTGGAAGTAGGGTAAGTCATCCTTAACGGTGTAATGAGGACCCTTTTGACTCCATTCCAGTAAGGTTGAAGAGTCTAGAAGTTGTTTTACTTGCGTTTGGATGTCCTCAATAGTTTGCAATGAAGTTAAGCCTAAGATTCTTTGCTCAGGTATGATGGGCACAGGTTCTAAGCTCGAATTAGGTTCTTCCATGCCAATCCGGGATAAGGCGTCCGCTTTTCCATTCTTGCAGCCAGGGCGATAGGTAATTACAAAATCAAATTCTGCAAAGAATAGAGCCCATCGGAGTTGTTGTGAATATTGAACTTTGGCCGTCTTTAAATACTGTAAGTTTCTGTGGTCCGTAATTACGGTGATGGTGTGTCTTGCCCCGAGAAGGTAGTGATGCCAAGCCTTGAAAGCAGATTTGATGGCCAGTAACTCTTTATCGGTAATTGCGTAGTTGATTTCAGGAGGAGAACATTTTCTGGACCAAAAGGCCACTGGGTGTACTTGGTTAGTTTTTGGGTCTCTTTGCGACAGGACAGCTCCCATGGCCGAACTGGATGCATTGGTTTCTACTATGTACGGGAGATCTGGGTGCGGGTGCTTCAATACAGGTGCAGAGGTGAATTTGGTTTTCAGGTCCTGGAAGGCTTGTTCGGCCTCAAGAGTCCATTCGAAGCGTTTGTTTTTCTTTAGGAGAGCGGTGATGGGTTGGACTGTTCGGGAAAATTTCGGGATGAATCTTCGATAGAAATTGGCAAAGCCGAGCATGCTCTCCCTTCACCGAGCTAGGAGATGGCCATTTGAGGATGGCGTCCACCTTTCGCGAGTCCATTCGGACTCCTTGAGGTGTCAGGATGAATCCGAGAAACTCAACTTCTGTGGTATGAAAAACGCATTTTTCGAGTTTTGCAAATAGTCTGTGCTGGCGCAATTTCTCAAGAACTGCCCTAACATGTTTTCTGTGATCAGATTCTGAAGAAGAGTACACCAGGATGTCGTCAATGTAAACAATGACACAGACATCGATAAGTTCCCGAAGAACATCATTCATAAAGTACTGAAAGGCGGCAGGTGCATTGCACAAACCGAAGGGCATCACCTGATATTCGAAGAGCCCAAATTTGGTGCGGAATGCAGTCTTCCATTCGTCGCCTTCTTTTATGCGCACCAGGTGATAAGCTCCTCGGAGATCTAACTTGGTGTACACACAAGCGTCTTTCACCTGGTCGATAAGCTCAGGGATCAAGGGCAAAGGATAACGATTCTTAACCGTTATTTGATTTAGGGCGCGATAGTCTATACACGTTCTAAGGTCGCCTTCTTTTTTCGGCACGAAGAACAGAGCTGAAGAGACGGGAGACTTGGACGGGCGATAAAACCATTGGCTAGGTACTGATCTAAATACTGACGCAAATGCAGGTTCTCGGGTTCCGTAAGAGCATAAATCCTACTACAAGGTAGTTGAGCATTGGGTACCAGATCGATTTGGCAATCATAGGACCGATGGGGAGGTATCGTGTTAGCCTGTTCTTTCTGAAAAATTTCTTGGTATTCTGACGGTAGCTGTACAGGGGTGGAAGTTGCTGAGGCTAGACCCATAGCTGGATTTCTTGGATAACAAGTTGGTTCACAATCAGGAAAACTTATCTTCTTTGCTTGCCAGTCAATTCTGGGATTATGTGTTTCTAACTAAGGAATTCCAAGAATTACTTGAAATTGTGGGGCCTTGATCACATCAAACACGATTGCTTCCCGATGTCCATCCTGACCCACCAGTGTCACTTCAACAGTGGAATGCGTTACAGGCCCTGAGGCTATTTCGGTTCCATCTACTGTAGTAATGACATCTTGGGTTACTTTCGGGCGGAGAGGAAGCTTAATCCTGGAAGCCAATTCACGGTCTATGTAATTTCCAATAGCTCCATTGTCGATGTATGCTTTTATAGCATGCAACTGCTGAGGCTGTTTTTGGTCCACGAGCACCATTGGCATGACAAAATGCGAGGTCAAAGAGTTAGTTTTCAAGCTCGGCAAGCGGACCCCTACGCTGTCGGGCTAGGTCGTTTCCCGAATCAAGTGTCAATAATTCGTTATCAGTAGCTCCAACCACCTTAAGTGGTTTAACTGGACAATTTCGAAGAAAGTGACCGGAAGTCCCGCAATACAGACAAAGTTGCATTTGCCGCCTTCTCTCTCGTTCTTTCTGCGTTAATGGTCCTTTAACACCACCGATTTGCATAGGTTCAGATACGTCGGTACTCTTGGAGTGAGCGTGGGTTTTGATCGGTACTCGGTTTTCATACTTGAACCGATCTGCTTTTCTATTTTGAAGTCTGTGATCAAGTTGAACCACCAAGTCTATGTAGTCTGCGCAGACCTGGGGTGGGTTTACTATCTGAGCTAGAACATCCTGGCGCTCTCCCCGCAGGCCTCGATGAAACAATGTGATCCTTTTGTTTTCTGGCCATCCAGTTTCCACAACCAGTCTGTTAAAGGTGGCAATGTAGGACAGAAGATCCTGATTACCTTGTCGTAAGGATAGCAGTTCGTTATCAAGGGCCTGTCCCTGAGAGTGTCGAGCGAACAATCTTTCCATGCTGGCCTGGAAGCCCTGAAAATTCTGGAGAATGGGATCATCCTGATTTACCAATGGAATAGACCAATCGGCAGCATTGCCACTGAGGTAAGATAGTATAAAGGCTACCTTGGTCTGGTCGTTAGGGAAGGCTCCGGGTCTGCATAGAAAGTGTAAACGACATTGGTTCATAAAGACGGCATATTTCTTGGGATCCCCCGCAAAACGTTCAGGCGGGGCCAAAGGCATGTGTCCAGGTAGATTAATTTGTACCGGGTTATTCAAACCCATTGATGTGGAAATGTCTCCGGAATTAGGTAAAGGAGTGTGCCCTGCCTGGGCCTGTAATAACCTTTTGGCTAGGTCATCTGTTCTTTCCTTGGATAAGATCAGTTCTCTTTTGAGAGTGTGAGTCTCCTGGCGGGCTGAGTGCACCTCTGCCCGTAATTCCCCCAAAAGCTGGGCCAGCTGGTCAGTCTCGGAAGTCTCCATAGCGCCCGGGTGGGAAATTGTGGGTAGGCTTTGCGTTCTGTAACGCTCACCTGATTCCCACGGAGGCGCAGGTCTGGCTTCGAGTGCTGATGCTTCTTCAATGGTGAAGTGCAGGACTATGAAGATGGACAGGAAGGGCCCCTCTACTCTGGCTTCTCCGGCTCGCAGGAATATTCCCCTTAGGGTCAGGAAGGATGAGCTCTCCATCCTGCTTCTGATGCAGGGGTGCGTTGAAACCCAGTTACTTCACTGGATTGAGGATTGATGGGAGTTCAGGTAAGCTTGACTATTCAGGTAAGTCTCTGTAAAAGTTCTGTTGCAAGTTCAAATGTCCAAGCTTAATAATAATGTTCATTGTCTTTTTCCCCTTAGGGGCCGGGGTTCGGAATGCCGGAGATATGGCGCCGACCCGAAGTGAAACGTGCAGTTCCAGTAAATGACAGGTAAGTTCTGGACAAGCGCTCGGGTAAAGTCTTTGCATTCGCTCATTCAGTGTCTGTCTTTTTTCCCCATAGGGCCCGGGGTCCGGAAAATGCCTGGAAGCGGCAAGACCCGAAATGAAATGGGAATGACCCAACAGGTAAGGCTTAGAAGGAAACTGAGCTTTTCCTATTCCCTTCCTTCTCTCACCTTGTTTTCGTCTTTTTCTCTCTAGGCTCTGGGAAGTGGCTGTGGATCCGGATGATCGCTGCTGAAGATGGTGGCGTCCAGGATAGGTGAGTGAAATGCAGCGCTGCAGCGATCGTAGCGAAATGCTTTTAAAATGTCTTCCTTTTCAGGATCGTCGGTGTGATGTCTCTGTGGTGCTGATTTAGCAGGTAAGGTCTTTTGTCTCCCTTTGCAGGTGACCCAGGATACTGACAGGCGTGGCTGAGGTCCAGATGCAGGAGCTGACACGGTGAGCGTCCAGCTGCGAGGAGCAGAACAACGCGAAGCGTGAGTTGCTGATCGGGTGTGGTTTAAATAGCTTTGGTAGAAATTCCAAGTGTGTATCCTTCCTCCGATCAGGTATGTATCCTTCCCCGAACGCACCCGGGTGGAAAGTAGTCCCACAGGTAAAGTAGTTCCATTCAGGGCTCAAGAGGGCCTGGATGTGGCAGCATGGTCTGCATCAGGTAAGTGCACATCAAAACACTTATACACATGTCTAGCTTTATGAGCCTGGCGCCTATGGCGCCAGGACAGAGGTCCAACATGAGCCTGGCGCCAGGACTGCGTCCAAAGGGCCCCAGCTTGGGCCCACTGGCACTCCCCTGGGGGAAATGATGCCTGCCTCTGGGGTTGCTGGGTCGGACCTGGCTCCTTGGAGGTAGGCATCATGACAACACCTTCAACATGCTTTTGCCTATGCTCAGCGGAATCTAGAAAGATCAGCTGAGAGTATGAAGACCCACTATGACCTGAAAACTTCCAGGAAGGAATATCAGGTGGGGGACCGGGTCTATTTATACAATTTCCAAAGGAACCAGGCCAAACAGCAAAAATGTTTGCCTACATGGAAGGGACCCTATGAGATTATAGACAAGATCTCCCCTGTGGCCTACAAGATCCGCATCCCCAAAGGCGGTTTGGCAGAGGGGGAAGACAAGTGGGTCCACATAAACCAGTTGAAGTGTTGCCATCCCAGGCACACTTTTCAGCAACTGGAGGAGTCCTCTGCAATCCCAGTTGGTACCGCTCCAGAGTAATTCAATTCCAACCCTAAAAGATCCTACATATAGCCTATCAAATTCTGTTTCTCAAGTTTGTGTTCCTGTCTCTTCATTTAAAAAAATGTGCATGTTCATATCTGTTGAGTTCTAAAATATATATGCCACCCCACTATATCAATGGTGGGGGAGAAATGTCCATGAATAGGTATTGCCGCTTTTCCTTTGTCATCCTAGGAGAAAGAAAACCTGGAGACTGGCCTAGGAGGACGATCCGGAGACCGGGAGCAGAGACCCAAGGGGCCCGGGGTACCGCCCAATATTCCCATCAGGACCGGCGAGGAGAACCGATCGATCAATACCGGATGGAGGAAAAGATGCTGAACTGTGCCATTTGCAGAATTGGAAGAAGATTAGGCTGACATACCAGTGCGTGGGCCATCACCTTTTGTGCACCCGACTCCCCATCGACTCAAATTCAAAGTGCAGTCGCGTGGGGGGGCCTTGTTGGGTGTCCTGAGCCACGTTTGAGCTATCATGCTGCAACATTTGGTGCTGTGGGCTTAGAAAATCCAAGATGGCCAAAAAGCCCACATGTGCGCCAAAATCCAGGAGAACCACACAGTTTGTGCACACTAAAATGGTTGCCTAACTTGCCACCCACCAGTACGAGCAGGATGGGCCGGGGTGCCATGAGTGAAATGTGTGCCAAAGGAAAAACCGCACTTTAAAATTACCTTTGGTTTCTCTGAATGCCAGCTCAAAATGCCTATTTTCAAACATTGCAACACATCCAAAAATCTCACTGAACACCAGCGGACATCTGGCAGAATGAAGTATGTGTGCATACTAAATCTGGGAAGTTGAAGAGCCCCAAAACAATGTTCATAACAAGACTGGCTGAGCTCTGCAGGTTTGCAGCAGCCTAACTGAAACTGGATTTAAAACTACCAAAAATCGAAAATGTTTAAATTAACTGAGTGACTTACTTTTGAGTGTCACATAGTTTGTAACTGTTAAAATGTCATAGTTTTGAACTTGGAATCAGCATTCTAGCTGCATATGTAAAAATTGTCTTGACTTAAACTGGGGAACAAAGTGACATTTTACCTGAAACCTGGCTTAAGGAAACTGGAATTCTGCCAGACAGCTACCCCCGACAGGAGTGGGGGCTTGCCCAACAAATGCATTCCCAGGCCTGGCTGCATTCTGTTGCTCCTGCCAAAAGGAGGTCACACACTCTCTGATTGAATTACCAGGGGATTGCAAGAAACTAAAGAAAGGGCCCAGGCAGATGGTTTATTAGGGTGGTCGTAAATGGCTTCCTTTTGAACAAAGCCCTGCCTTGACTCAGGCAGATGGTTTATTGGGGGGACCGTAAAACAGCTTCCTCTTGGCAGAAGCTGGGAGGGGCAGGGTCTCTGAGCTTGGCAGAAACTGGATAAACTGGTTTCTATACCATGTGACCTGAAGACACACCCCTGTTGGCCAGAATATGATTCTAAGAAAGATGTATAACTCAGTGCGGACTTGTCAAAATTATTTAAATGATACCATAATTCTTGTGATTTTTCGGTGCACGTTTTAAGACGCGTTGGGAATTTGTGTGATGTTCTGGGGCAAAACCCTGCTATTTATTGACACCACAGACTCTGTGTTTAAGCTAGAGACATGGGAATTTAATGGAGTACTTATGGACAGGCCGTGTATGTGTAATTTTTAATGAAAAACCAATGTTGCAAAACCAGTTAAAAAACGCAAAATGTTGCCAGTTCTGAATGCGAGCTCTTAGAAACATCAGAGTTTGAACAGAGTATACCTCATGTGATCCGTGATGGGTGCATGTAATTTCAAACCACTGTGTATCTATGAAATATGTCTTTAGGTCATATATAGATTTGTGTGTAATTTGACAGGGGAGTGTCCTTTCTGCAAGCCATTAAATGACATAATTCTGACACACAATCCTGTTCTCCAGTGAGAACGCAAATAATTCTCCAACCTATCAGAACTCTGAAGGGGTTGGGCCTAGAAAGCTAGCCTCTCCACCCACTTTCAAAACACATAAAAAGAGACTGCTGGGACAGGTAGAGACATTCAATTCCTTTTGCTGCGGAGCATGCTGACCGACGACTTCACATCCAGAGATCCTACACTTAGACTTCCAAGCTAAACAGAGACTACAGAACTTTGAACCAAGAAGGCCCACTGCAAGCAAAAGTATTTGTCAGCAGGCCCAAAAATCATTCGCAGACTATCAACAGCCGGGCGAGCTGTTTGAATTCCCTGCCTAGAACATTGCCGAGACCGGTAGCAGTGTCCAGGAGCCGTGCAGATCAGCGCTGTGTCCGGAGGAAGCGGGACCAGGAGCCGTGCAGACCCGTGCTAGACCAGACCAGCAGAACCCAAGATCCAGGAGCAGTGCCGGTGACCCAGAAAGCAGAGCTGTACTCGGAACCGGAGACCAGATCGCTGTGAAGTGCTGTTCGCAGTGACCGGATCCGTGACAAAGTCGCCTTCCTGTCCAAAATCTCTTGTGAGTACTCAGCAAAACTCAGAACATATCCCTTAGTTTAATATAATATAATTCAACCGATTTAACCTAAGTAGAACTGTCACCTGTCATTTTCTAGCTGCAAGCTGTAATCTGTCGCTTTGAACTTTTAAAATTTCAAATCCGAAAAACTACCTTTATTTAATCGTCCGTATCTCTGGACCCGTCTGGGCTAGGAACTTTCCTCTGAAAGCTTAGAATCTCAGCTTTTCAACAAGCTTAGAACCGACTTGCTACCCCTTATACTTTTGCCGTAATCACGATTCACGCACTTGCGAATTTTACTGCGATTTGGTTAAAAACCCAGCCACGTGTAACCATCAGCAGTCATCTCTTTCCTTGCTAAAAATTCGTTTGCCTCTTAATCACCATCTCTGAATTATTGCTAAAGTGAGCCTGAACTCATATTAACTAGATACCACTCACCCTGAACCTCCTGAAGGGAATTAAAAGTATTTTCAGCATATTTCTCGCTGCATGGTCACCATATTCAAAGCATTTTGCCTGTGTTTCAAAACTCCTATTGTTGTCTAAGCTTGCTGGGGTGAACTGAATTACATTTAATTGTATTTCTAAGAACTGTGTGCTCTCCTCTTCATTTCCTTACATTGCATAAGGGGGGGGGGGTGGATTGCCAGAGAAAAGTGATTACAGTGTTTTGTTGAAATCATATTGAGTGAGTATTTTCTGTATTGCATTTTCATTCAACATTGCATCCATCTGAAACTAGATAAAGCATTCTCTACCACCTTATTCTTCTGTTCCTATTCCCAAGCGTGCTACCTCATCCTTTATACTACTCCTGGGTAATCAAATCAGTTTATTAGTAGAACATTACCCATTGTTAACTGCTCATGTTCTGAAGTGTGATATTAATTATTAATTTAATATAAAGTGTGATATATATATATGTTTACATTCTCAAACCGTTTAAACTTGCAAAACAGAACTACTTCTTGGCTCAGTAGGGTCAGGGGGGTTCCAAGAGAGGGGTGTTATATAGGGGTAGTCATCCAGAACTCATGAACTGGACATAAAGATATATCATTAAGGAGTATCCCAGACTAGGCATTGACTTAGCTGTAGTGCTGGATTGAATCCTCTTACAGGACGAACAAAGGATCCCTGACCTGGGCTAGGAGTTTAGAGAAAGACATGAGAAAGGTTATATTAAAGTTCTGGCCAATAAAACCTACCGGAGTCAAGTTAATATTAAAATGCACCGGTGGTATGTTGGAGACTGTCAGAAAATGTGGTAGCCTCGAACAATGGGAAAATCCCATAGGGAAATATTCCCAGTCGAATATTTATGGTAGTAACCACTGCCACCAGCTAGAAACTTTTGAGAGAGGGACTGTACGGTACCCTCTCGAAACTGAAAATAAGGGAAAAACTAACCCTTGCCAGTACCTCCATAGTAAGATGGGTTGTACTGGTTTAATTCATAACAATTGACTAGTAAAGTCAATTGAGACTTTACATGCCCTGGGAGACAGTAGTCAGTCCCAGGGTATGAAGTCTGTTTGGGGGTCACTATGACACCCCTGTGTCACTGCACGGAGGGTGCTGTGTAACACATGTGAATAAAGATGGTTCCTATGGGGTTGAGAAAATCCCATAGACATTAAACACAAAAATAGCCTAGAACACACATAGCAAAAATGCCTAAGAGTGGGAAAAAGAGTCTCACTCTTTGCAGGAAAAAAGAAACCAACCCTTCAAATCCAGCAAAGCTGCTGGGGGACTCTATAGGTAAGGGAAGTTAGCCATAAAATGAGAATTCTCCCTAACACCAAGTTATCGGGCCAATCGAAGTGAGAGTGCATAATGTGATCTCTGGATCATTAACCCCCCTTCCATCCCTAAAATGGGGGATGAATGCCATTAACAATCTAGATTTGCAAAGCAGTAACGTGTGCTACTAAAAGAGTATTTGTCGTTCTAATCCGGGATGCCTGTGGCGAAAACAATACGAAAACACTTCCACATCTCGTCACATAACCAACCCTAAAGATATCGTACACCTTTTTTGGATGATTTTCCTCTCCAGCGTAGCCAAATGCGCCCATAAGCGCCTACGTGCCGTGACGCAGAACCTGAAAATTAACACACAGCGACGTACAACGTAGCACGTTACATTTTGAAATAATAAACTGGTTTTTAAACAAAAACATTAACATTTTAGAATTTGTAATTCACAAACTGTCCGAGACCATCGGACTATTCCCATTTTCAATCAAATAGTAACTTTGTTTATTCGGTCGTCATCGAAAATGTATTCGTTTTCGATAAAGCAACCGCTTCGGTCGCACAGTGATTTCCAAGACATCAGCATGAACTTCAGCCTACACCACCATAAAAGATGTTATGTTACTCCTAATGGCCACTGCAACATATGGACAAATGGGGCCTGCGTGATCGTCCCACAAAACAGTGACGGTTAGGCAGGCGGTCACGAGTACATGCATCTGGCAAGCAAAAAAGCTATCACTTGGCATCTGGAATCCATGGCAGTCACAGTAAGGCAGGATGTAGCTGTTCGGAAAATGTAACAAAGTACGTATAAATACCCAACCTTTTAGCAAACAATTTCAAAACAGATAAAAAAACGTGGAAACTGATGCACAAATCGATGTGGTCATACATGACATTTTAAAGAAATATTAGCGTTGAAAATCGGTGTATCTAGTGATAATCTACAAACGCTGAGAATCTGCACTCTCCATAAGTAAACAACTACACAGAAAGATACTACTTCAGTTACATTGCCAACATTATTGTTCTGCTAATAAAAAATTAAAACTCGTTCCGGTGTAGAGTCGTCAAAAGTAAACTTACACAATATTTACGGTCTCCATTGTCTTCGTTAAACTCAGACAGCAATGTACTTGCACCAAAGAATCTTCTTGAACTGATATGACATGTGGCTTACAAACGTTTTGAATACATAACCTTATCAAATGGTATTTTTTGCAAACTCACTCCCTGCATTCTTACTGAATTTTCCCTTTCGCTCAAGGTCAAAAAGCAAAGCAAGTGACCTTCACTCGGAATGCAAATACATTGACTTTGCAAAAACATATCTGAATGCATTCATGAGAACTGCTACTCCCATACACTTGCAGACCCGCTGTTTCCATCAAACAGTGCAGGTGGCTGCCTCAGATTTCAAACTGTAGGACGCCAGTCTGACTATATTATTTTAAATACATTGTAACACAGACGCAGTAAATCTTCGCTTGTACTTAATGGACACTATATTGAGCAGCAACTTCCAATTTACCGTGTTACTTTGACAAGAAAACACTTTTTTCCTGCTGCCACATCCCATCCCAGCCTCATTAACCCTCACCTTCTGAAACAGTATTTCATAAGTTTAACAAGTGCAATGGTGTGTTTTATGTGTTAGCGGCGATGTCCGCGTACACCAAAACACGAATGAAAGAGGGCGCAGCGAAAGAATCTGACGCACTTCACGCTGTTCAACATCCAATCAGTGAACGCGTCACATGTCCGCTGACATGACGCTACAGATTAGCCAATCGGTAGCTTGACCGCGGAGCGAACAGGGAAGTGTGATCGCAGAGCGGACATAGATGGCACTCATTTTTTGAGACACACTTTTTGGTCGTTTTTAAAGAAAACTACTGGGCGGATTGGCACCAAATTTACAAAAGCATGCTTTCGGGACCAAGCTCCTGCTGCAAATTTGGTGAAAATCCGTTCAGCGGTTTGGGCTGTAGGCGTGCGCAAAGTTTTTTTCCCCATTCTGTCTATGGGGGAAAAAGACGTTTTAGGACCCCCCCCTATAACTTTTCCCCCCCGGACCAAACATTTCAAAAAAATTCACAGTGGCCCATATACTTTTTTTTGCAAAGTTTTGTGTGGATTCGTCCAGGGGGAGCGGAGTTATAAGCCACCCAAAAACTGCTCTTCCTATGGAAACAGCAACGTAACCATAACTACACAGCCACTAACGTGTATATATATATTCAATGAAAAAACTTTAAGGGACGTTATGGTTTCAAGTAAAATGGAAAAACCCCAGAAATTCGCCAGTTATGGTAAGCTAAACAGTGATGTCATCGATGTCATTTGTGATGTAATCTTTGATGTCCTGGGTGTTAGTCTTAGCAGTGCACGGTGGTGGTGCGAGTTATGGTTGTTTAGCTTACCATTACTGGTGAATTTCTGGGGTTTTTCGATTTTACTTGAAACCATAACGTCCCTTTAACAAAGTTTTTTTCAGTGAATTTTATAGGTTTTTACCAGTGCATGCTATTTAACTACTAATATACTTGCCCAATATAACCGTGTTTGTGTCCAATTTACAAAGTGTCACCTTAAAACTCTGCCATTTCCCACCTTTTGGAATCATTTTTAACACTTCTATACACTTTTTGCAACTATTTCAACTAGTTTTGCATCTGTAGACGTCTACGAACATCTAACTTCATAGCGGACCTTCCGGACAGTGCCACATGACCATACGCTGGCGCGCGGCATGATGTGTCCGAGAACCCATCTGCACTTCACAATAAGATCTCTGCTTCGCGGACAGTTTTGAACTGCATTTTCTACTGATCTAGGAACTTTCAACTTCAAAATTTCCCTTGCACATCTCCAGCACCTATTCCTACTCATTATCCATTAACAATCTAGTACACAGAACATACTTTTAGAAAAAAAGCCATCCCTCCTCCCCAAGAGCCACCACTACTGCTGTAATCAAGGAGCATGAGAAACACTTCCCCCTACCATAGAAATAACACTTGCGCAACATTTTCCCTTGTCCACCTAGCCCTCCATATTAGTGTTTGGTTCCTCTTCCCTCATTTCCCTCCCCACCTTTCGTTCTTAGCTCTCCTGCCAAACAAAATACATCCAAAAACAACAAAAGACATATTCCTTTAGGAACCACTTTTCACAGTTAAAAAAAATAGAACTAAAAATAAAATGTATATACTTTATATTTCTCTGTAAAGTACATTTACTCAATAGGATTTTCCAACATTTCCATTTGCATTTTGTTATGGTAATGGGGAGTATTGTGGAGTTCGTCCTCCGTTCCAGGGACTGGAATGGTGGATACCAGCCCTGCAGCCCAAGTTATCAGCCGAAGCGAGGGCGGATAGCGAGGTCTCTTGACCATTATCCCCCCCCCCCATTCCAGCCCCTGAAATGGGGGATGAAGGCCATTAGCACCCTAGGTTCCCAAAGCAGGAACCTGGGGTGCTAAAAAATACTATTTTTCTTCCTACACCGGGATGCCTGTGGCGTCCCGTTGTAGGAAGGAAAATCCTTTTTCAAGATGGCCACCATGGAAAGGGAAGGCGCGGGTGCCATATAGGGCCCTTCTTCGCTTTCCATGGCAGCCTGCATAAGGCAAAAAGAGAACCCTATGACCATATTACCACAAGCACATTTTTCTTCACTTTCAGATCTATCCTAATTTCGAATAACTTAACCACAAAGTGGTCATGGCCAGTAGCCAGATTGTCCGGATCATGACCTTATTCCATGACCCGGATAATCTGGCCACTGCCCATGGCCACAGGCTACCCCTCGGTCACTAAAGGTATACCGCTATTTTTTGTAGCTACATTATGACACTTGTCAAATAAAACACTGGCACATTTGCAAAACCATGCTTGTGTAGGTCCTTGCCAATGCTCCTTACGCAAGTTTGCTGGAAATCCACCCATGTTTTATTTTTTCAAAAGTGTCAAATGTATGCACATACAATTGTCATATAACCTAGCCCCCACTTGACAAAATCCGTTCAGACTTTACGAAAACATTTATATCTAGTTCGATAATCTTTTTGCAAACCTTTGTTTCGATTTGTCAAATGGCACCACATTTATAAGCCTTTACAATATTTTGGGACCCCCCTCTAATTTTGCCCCCTCATGACAGAATCCCACCGATCTTTGCAAACTCATTCAGAATCGGGTCAGAAATATACATGCAAAATTTCATGCAGTTCAATTAAGTGGCGCCAAAGTTATAAGCCATCCAAGAACTGCATTTCACCAAGACTGTACTGCTGAGGTGTTGGCGAACTTTACAGGATTGTTTGCGAACATCCAAACTGGTTACTGGACTTTCATAGCAAAAAAACAGTTTTTTTGCTTCTTGCAGCCATATCCCATCCTCCTCACCTCCCAAGAGATTATTTGATAAGTTTGACAAGTGCAATGTTGTGTTTTTTAATGTTTTTACCGGCCGCAGTCCATGAATCCAAGATGGCGGGCGTTTCCAAACATCTGAGGCACTTCACACTCTTCACCATCCAATCAGCGAACACGTTGCATGTCTGCGGACATGACGCAAGCTGATTAACCAATTGGTGTCCTGTCCGTGGAGCGAACAGGGAAGTGTCCGCGCAGAGGACATAGATATCACACATTTTTTGTGACCTACTTTCTGGTAGTTTAAAAAAAACTACTGGATTGATTTTCACCAAATTTACAAAAGCAAGCTTTCGGGACCATGCTGCTGCTCCTGCCGCAAATTTGGTGGAAATCCGTCCAGCGGTTTAGGCTATAGGCATGAGCAAAGTTTGTTCCTCATTCAGTCTAAAGGGGAAAAAAAATGTTTGGGTCCCCCCCTATAACTTTGCCCCCCCTGGACCAAACTTCACCAAACTTTGCAAAAAATAGACTTTTTTTTGTTTGGTGTGGATTCGTCCAGGGGGAGCGAAGTTATAAGCCGCCCAAAAAGTGCTCTTCCTACGAGATGAGCAACTTGACCAGAACTACAAGGCCGCTACCGCGGACACCGGATGATGACCGCAAATCCAAGGTGGCGGGCGTTTCAAAAAATCTGACGCACCTCACGCTTCATGCCAACCAATCGGCGAACACGTTGTGTCTCCACGGACATGACGCAAGTCTATTAGCCAATCGGTGTCCTGTACGCGGAGCCAACACAGAAGTGTGTCTGCAGAGCGGACATAGATGTCACAAATTTGTTTGCCTTACATTGTGGTCGTTTAAAAAAAAAAACTACTTGACGGATTTACACCAAATTAACAAAAGCACACTGTCTATGGGAAAAAAATTAATTTTGGGACCCCTCCCCTAAAACTTTGCTTCCCCTGGACGAATCATCACCAAACTTTGCAAAGGAATTCAGAGTGAGTCATATACATTTATTGCAAAGTTTGGTGAGGATTCGTCCAGGGGGAGCAAAGTTATAAGCTGCCCAAAAAGTGCTCTTCTTATGAGATGAGCAACTTAACCATAACTACATGGCTGCTACCACAGGCCATGTAATATATGTATGTGTGAGTATATGTGTGTGTATACATATCTTCAGACTAGACAGGAGCGTGGAGGTGCAGGAGCACCCTCCACTGCAGGAGCAGTGGTCAGCAGTCCAGCTGACCTTACCTTTGCCCAAGGTAGGCACATTTGCCTCTTCCACAGATCCCCGTCTGTTTTCATACCCCACTTCTGAAATTGCCTCATTGATCCCCATAATTGTCTTAGCAAGCAAAAAATCCTCCCAGGCTCCGATTTTGAGCCAAAAGCTGCTTTTAGTCATTTTTCATTCAGCCACCATTGGAATCCACGGGGGATCCCTGTTCCAAGATGGCCACCGGCACACTCTTGGACTCCTCGGCGACCACATGACCTCATCGCCTTGCCTTGGCTTTACAAGGCCAATCACACGCTGGCAGGCGAGTGCCGGCCCACTACCGAAGGACCATCTACCAAGGATCCCTGCCTGTCTGGAGCCTGTCCGAGGCCCGTGTCCTGGACTCTGTCCCCTCTGGGTAAGGCTCCCCTCACTCCACTGCCTGCCATATCAACCGTGAACATAACGTTGATTACTTTTGTCTTGCACTTGCGGGATATCTGTAAGGCGCATTGGTGACATCTCGATTTCTGTGGACTGTGCTATAATGTTGCTGGCTTGTTATGGTATGCTTTATTGAGCCACACTAGGTCGCTCCCTTCAGGGCATCGTCCCAACAACGCTCCTTATGGTTATTACATACTTGATTTAGCTTACCTGTACTGCACATGCCTTGTCTATGTCCGTTCTCAGTCAGTATTGTGCCCGCTATTGCACACAGATCATCTTAGTGTATGCCCGCTACTCCGTCTGTGTACAAGCATCGCTACTGGTCTCGTTTGTACCCAGCCATCAATAACGCCTTCTCCTCCCCTCTGACTGTCCGAGCATTTAATACGGTCACTATACCTTGTCTGTAGATCAGCCTCCCTGCATTGTAACTGTATCTACACTATGGACACTATTTAGCTCACTGACCATTCAAATTCACCTGCTCTAATATATCTGTTCTCATATGATGCTTAGCAAGCCCAGGTTCACGACCCTAATCTGCACACGTCCAGGTTGCTGTTAGCTCTCTCCACTCAAACTGTGTGGTGTCGTATGGTCGCTTTTCAGACCATTTTAAACTGTGTTGTGCCAGGGTCACTTTCAGACCACTTCAACTGTGTTGTGCCTTATGGTCGCTTTCAGACCATTTCAATTGTGTTGTGCCTTACGGTCGCTTTCAGACCACTTCAACTGTGTTGTGCCTTATGGTCGCTTTCAGACCACTTCAACTGTGTTGTGCCTTTGCCTGATCTGGGTCACTTCAAATCTAGGTGTGTGCTACTGCCCGGGCTTCAGCCTGTGACTAGTCAAATCTAGGTGCTGCCCTGACCTGGGCATTCTAGCTATTGTGATATCCCTAATCTAGGTGCGTGTTACTTGGCCACTGTTATGTCAAATCTAGGTGTTGCCTTGCCGTGTGCATTCTAGCCTACTGTAACGTTTCACATCTAGATACCTCTAGGTGTATTCTAGCCTAACTGTAACACCTCTGCCTGGTGCACTCCGCACTATTGTATTTAATGTGCCTGACACCCAAACTTAGCTGCGCTGCACTTTGCAATGCCTCATCCGGGTTTCTAGCCATATTATAGCTTCTGCACTCACTGGGCCGCCCTGGCCATTGTCACACCTGTCCCATCTATGAGACCCAATCTTGTCCCATGTCAACAAGTTCATAGGTACCCCACTCGGGTAGCTAGCACCACCATCATGCACATCATCATGCTCCTTCTTCTATACCACATTCTAGCCACACACGCTGCCCTAGTCACTCAACTACCCACGGCAGCTACCCTTACCTTTGGGGTTAATAATTTGGCCTGCCCGAACATGCACCATCCAGCTTCACCTACCATAACTATGACCCCTATAAAGAGCCCCACAGCAACTACTGCAGGCGATCACCACCCTAGCAACCAGATTAACCAATACCTTAATGACCCAGCTCTCTGGCTGGAACGCTTTGCTACGAAACCCACTCCCAACCAACATTGCCCCCTCATTCTCAGGAACAAGAGACTAGGCTCTAGATTCCGCATTCATCACTCCCACACCAACGCCACCAAGCAAGCCTCACATATTCCACCCAGCTCACCCTCATCCACCGCTACATGCAAAACTAAGACCACTGGGGTTAAACTGCCTCTGTTCAAGGGCGCCCTTATCAATGCTAGATCTCTCAGAGCACACGCTCTTGACATAGCCGACCTCATCACTGCTGACCTTGACTTCATTGCCATATCCGAAACTTGGCTACATGCTGCATCTGGCCCCTTTCTATCCCTGGCCTTACCGCCTGACTACGGCATCACGCGCTGTGACCGCTCCTCGGCACAATCCAGAGGCGGTGGCGTGGCCTTCATCCACAAAAATTCCCTTGACCTAAGAGTGGTATCTGACTCCAAACTCGAATCAGCGGAACTGCTGTCAATCAAATTATTACTAACACCCAACCAAACAGCCACCCTCCACCTTATCTACAGGCCCCCAGGTCCGGCACCCACCTTTTGTCAGTGAAATTTCTACTCTCCTTCTTGACAAAACGTAAAACAACTCACAATCATCCTAGGCGACCTCAACTTAGGTTGTGGCGACCCAAAAGATCCCGTGGCAACTGATCTGGAGAATGTTCTCACAGACCTAGGCCTCACCCTGTACATCCAAGAACCGACCCATATCAAAGGCAGGACCATCGATTGGTTAGCCGGCTCCAACTGCAACATCCAGGTCCTCAATAACTCCCCATGCTTATGGTCTGACCATCACATCATAACGTTTAATATCGAAGCAACCCTGCGAGCCCCGACACCAATAGCCCCAGCACTCCCTACTCGCAGTAAAAAAAATATAACCAAGGAACTCCTCCTCCCACTGTTACTCCCTTCCCTTAATGCGGCTACTAACTCATCTTCGGATCCCACCTCCCTAGCAGACACCTATAACCAAACTATGCTCACGGCTATAGACTCTATAGCACCAATCAAACCTAGGAAGGCCAAACCGCGAGCACATCTTAACTCGTGGTTCACTCCACAGCTAAGAATCCTCCGCAAAGCTAAACGTTGTGCGGAAATCGTTGGAAAAGCCATCTGATGAGCATAAAGATGGCTTCCTCCTCGCCTCCCTTACTTATAAAGATGCCATCATCACTGCTAAAGAGTCGCTTAACAATCGTATTCTGCAAGCCGATTCAAACTCCAAGGAACTCTTTAGAATCCTAAAAGAGCTTGAAACCCCACTCTCCCCTCCAGACACATGCACGAAAGATAGCAAATGGTGTGCTAACATTCAAGCAGCCTTACTAAACAAAATCTCTATGCTTCAATCCAAAATTAAAGACCAGCAGGACAGCCTGAAGCTTGACAACCGCTCACTCTCCCCCACCAGGCCCCTCCTTTCAGACACCGCTAACACTAAACCTTTCACCTTATCACGGCTTACTATCACTGAGGTAGAAAACATCATCCTGAGAATTAAACCTTCCAACTGCCAAGGTGACTCTTGCCCAGCTCCTATCATTAAGGATTCTGCCCATGATCTAGCTCAGCCTTCATCAACTCCTCCTTTAAAACAGGTGTTGTCCCGGACAACCTTAAGGTCGCGTGGGTGATCCCGTTACTCAAAAAAACTTCTCTAGACCCAAGTATACCCACGAACTTCCTACCTATTACTACAATACCGTTTCTGCTTAACATACTGGACCACACAGCTTACCTGCAAATCTAAAACTATCTCGAATCTAACAATCTGTTAGGTCTATGACAATCCGGATTTCGGCCCAGAGACGGGACCGAAGCGGCTCTTTTAGTCCTAAAAACACAGATCGAAGTACTGAAGGACAAGGGCAAATTAGCAATGCTATTACTCCTCGACCTTTCCGCTGCATTTGACTTGGTCAATAACTGGATCCTTTGCAAGCACCTCCACTCTGCTGCCAACTTCTCACCTTCCGCTGAGCAACAGATCCATGAGGGTCTTTGCACCATCCGCAGCCACGGACCTCTCCCCTATTCATTGCGGCGTACCTCAGGGATCTTGCGTGTCACCTACACTTTACAATATCTTTACCAAACCACTCTTTGATGTGCTTGACTATCTGGGTGTCTCCTACACTAACTATGCAGACGACACCCAGATACTCATTCCCATCTCAGGTGATTATCTAGCTGACACCAAGGCCCTCAATGACATCTACCTGGTCATCCAAGCTTGGATGGCCCAGCACCAGCTATGTCTAAACGACGATCAGACGGAGCTCCTTATCTTGGGTACCTCACAACGCCTGAACAAACTTGAGCTGTCCTACCAGTCATTCACCATAGACGGCAATACCAATACGAGTCTCGAAAGACACTTAAACATTAGGCTTTTACCTGGACTCCACCTTATCCTTATCTAGACAAATGCAGTCAGGTTTGCCTCTGCTTACACGTGCAAACTCATTTCAGCCTGCAGACCGTTTCTTACCACCCCCAACAGTGTCACACTTATTATGGCAAAAATGGACTATTGCAGTGCTCTTTACTTAGGCACCAGCCAAGAGAACCTGTCCAAACTCCAAACTACCCTCGAATAATGCCATTCGAGCGGCCTTGAACATCCCTCGTAACCACCACATTTCAGAAGCCAGAACCAACCTAAAGTGGTTACCTGTGAAGCAGAGAATCTCTTTAAAAACTCTTGCCCTCACGCACAAATGCCTGGCCAACAAGGCCCCGATCTATCTCTGCAGTCGGCTATCGCGCCACTCTACTGCCCGACCACTAAGAACTGCCCAGACTCACTGTCTAACGATCCCCAGGTTTAAGCTTAAAAAACCTGGAGGCATCAGGTTCCCTGTCCTAGCCTCCAAACTATGGAACACCCTCCCTGCTACGATCAGAGCCGAAGATTCTTTCAACACCTTTAAGACCAAAACCAAATCTTTGCTCTTTGACCAGCAGTAATCGTGCTCGACATCTCTGTCCTACATACTCTGGTCTGCTTCCTTTGATACTATGTCTGACCCACTACCTCTGTTAATATTTCAGCACACCCTAGGGTACACCCTCTGTTAATCCTAGTTGCACTGTAATCTATGTAATATATGTAATTAGAAAGACTGTTAATATGCTGTTACTGTAAATTTTGTAATGTAATCTGTCTGTATTTTTTTGCAACCTAGTACAAATTGCGCCGTGATGCCCCTGGACCTGATGGACTGCGCGTTATAAATAAACAAATACAAATATTCACTAAATAACTTTGTCAAAGGGACGTTATGGTTAAGTTGCACTACTAAAAACCTGTGAAATTCACTAAAAAAAACTTTATAAACGGGACATTATGGTTCGAAGTAAAACCGAAAAACCCCTGAAATTTGCCTGTTATGGTAGGCTAAGCAACCATAACTCCCCCCACCACTGTGCACTGTTAACACTAACACCCAGGACATCAAAGATGACATCACATGTCTGGCTCCCTCTTTTTGTGTTCACTGACATATCTAGGCCAGGTGGCTTTCTTCATTGTCAGGCAGGAATTAAGTAAAAAGTACTATATGTGAAGATCTTACCCTTCTTATATGCTCATATGATGTTAGACTACCCTCTTTAGGGTACAGTCACATCATATGATACATATACATAGGAGAAGATAAGTAGTAATAAGTAACCATTCACACCTACACGTCTCTCACATTACCCATTCATTTAATTAACATGTAGAATAAAATGGATTATACCATAACAAAAAAAGATATACCTCCAACGCAATTACCTCACAAACTGTGCAGCTAGGAGCGACAGTAGACTAACATAACACAACGAAGACAAATTACACAAAAGGAGTAAGTGAACTTCATTTTTCTTATGTGTGTATACTTTTTGTATGAGCCGCAGAACAAATAATGTATTTCGGTTGTTTTGACACAGAAATGTGCAGTACTTTGGAGTGGCTGGAGGAGAATTTTTCGCATGGCGAAATGTCGGAAGATGGCGATAATAATGATACACACTTCTCTGCATAAGCAAATTAATAGTATGTTATGGGCATTTAAGATATATATAATTTTTTTTTTTTTTTTTTAACAAACCAGTTAAAAAACGAAGAAAGTCCACCAAAGGACACAGTGGAAGACACCTTGAAACGAATAGAAGGCAAAGTGGACATGCTAAAGGAGAATTTTAATGGGCTAAGGCAATTTGTGGAGGAATTCGTGAAAGGAAAAATCAGATATCACTGTCCCACCTGTACCTGTCCCCCTTTCCATTTCCTAGTAAACTATCCCCAAACCCTCAAGAACAACATAGGCGTTTTGACTAAACTTCCATCCCTTCAACCCCTCACAACCAGCCTGTGCAAAACCGTAAATCCCCTATATTTGTTTGTGTCTGCTTCCCCCTCTGTCTCTTGATTGATGTTTGTGTTTAATAAAAAAAGTTACGTTACTTTTAGTGGAGTGGTTTGGATCTAATTTTTTTTAAAGAGTCAAAATGTCCACAAACGGTGCACCTGTTCTGCCTGTCCGTAATCAATTACATATGGATATTCTAAGGACAATACACCTACCCGTACCATTTGCAAGCAAGATGGAACTGTTGTTGGAACACACCAGCTGTCCAAGATGTCAGTAATTCAACAGTATGGGGGCATCCTAAGGACATTATTAATTTCCGTACTGGTCACAACCAATATGAAACTGTTCTTAGAACACACCAGGTGTCAGGGATGTAAAAATGAACAAAATGAAGTGTCCTAAGGACATATACCTGTCCGTACCGTCCGCAGCCAAGATGGAACTGTCCGTAGAACAGGCGCAGTGGCCGGCATGTCCGTAGTCAAACAAAATGGAGGTGCCCTAAGGACACTGTACCTTGCCGTACAGTCAGCAGAACATGTACGCATATGCGCACCATACCCGTAAGTCTTGTGAACAGCGCGCCTGTTTGCAACTGTCTGTCTCACTTGTGTCACACTTTTAATTAGTTTCAGGACCCGAACACTGTCCGTAGAACACCCACGCGCATGTGCACGACCATTACTCTGCATTTGGTGGGCACTCATTTCCTTCGCGGATGTGTTCACAATGTCATCATGTGACCGCACCCACGCTGAGCATGTATGCTAATTTGCGCACTTTGTCCGCTTCCGCAACATTTCAAAAGATCTTATGTAGACATTACAAATTATTTTACAATACAAAATCACCATTTCACATGTCCCATACAATGGCCCTAGCTTTCGACATATTGTTTAGAACTTTTTCAACGCTTTTGAGTGATCGATATGGTCACGAGGCGCACCCCTCCACCCCTATAAAAGGCCACACCCCCGAGCTCATCTTCATTGCACTTCTGGCTATAGCAAATTGAGTTTGCTGCCTTTACTGCTGTAGCGAAGATTATCTGACCAACCCTACTGGCATCTATGGCTGTTTTTGCTTCATCAGCCTCAACACCAAACCCTCCACCACCTCACCAAGGGCCTGTAGAGGGAAATACGGGTGAGGATGTAGAGATCGAGGAAGAAGAGGATCAAGAGAATGAGGTGGAGGAACTCCGTACTACCAGCACTCGCCGGGAGTCGTGGGTGTGGCGGTTGTTTACCGTTTTTGGAAACGTACCAAAAGCACGTGCAAACCAGGTCCTATGTAAATGGTGCAAATTGGTGCTAAGTCGCGGGAGACCTGGTGCGTACAGCTTTGGTACGACAACCATGAAGCGAAACCTAACTTTGTTCCACAGTGTGGACATTCGTAAGGTGGTACCATGTGATGAACGTAGTAGGTTGAGTTCCTCCGCAGCATCCTCTGTGTCCTGTCCTCTCACCACAAGAAACACTCCTGTGGGAGAGCGCATCCCTCCAGCTGCCTCACAGGCCATTCGCGATGCTGTTGACTCTTACCTTTCGAGGGTCACAATATTGTGTATGTACTGCGACGCAGTACTCTGCTGGGGGGAGAGTCTTTGAAGTGCTTTCGAGACTACTGTCACGGAGCACCAGAAGAACTGCTACCTACCTAAGTAAAGCTCACCCTACATCTTTCTCTCTCCACCTGCCCTTTCTTATCCCCGTGGTTGGTGTCCCTTCCTTACCCTCCTTTCCCCTCCTCTCCTAGTGTGTCGTGTGTAAAAGAAAAAAAATATAAAACATTTTTTTTTTTTTTAAGAAAGGCTCTTTTCCGAGCCACAGTTCTCAGTTTAACAATGGAACTATCAAGTAACCGGTGTAGGCACCCGTGATTTTTTCAAAAAGTCTGCGGACAGTCGTTGGACGCACAAAACTGGAGGGTGCAAGCGTAGCAAAACCAATGCACTTTTCGCTGGGAGTAAGTGGTGGCTCTGAAAAGAGCCTTTTGGTGGTGTTGTGTGTTTGAAAAACTGTGGATTCGAAAAAATGTAATGCAAAATAGGTGACTATGAATCCAAAAAAGGTCTCAATGCATTTTGTAAATTTCGAAGAAAAATCGAATTGCCAACATATGTGAGATGGACTCCATCTCTGCAAAAAATTAGTGTGCAGCGAAAAAAATGTTTTCATTGTAGAAAGAGGACATGCCGCCAACATCTCTTAGAAAGGCACAAACAGCCTTATTGACATTGCGCCTCGCTTTCTCCATTTGTGGACCAAATGAAAAACGCAGCCAATTTGTCTTTGTGCAATAGGGGAAAAAATTACTTGGCAATTTGGAAACCTATCCATGACCTTCACAAGTCCTTCCTTCATTGCAAATTGCAAAAATAATTCCAGAGACATGCCCTAAACTGTTTCCTCCACAATTAATGATAATTATATCAGGATGACGCTCTGTCTATAAAGTAGCACAGAGAGGTACCAAGTCCAGCCACTTCATTCCAGGCACTGCATGCCAGTGCACTTCCACATGAGAAAATCCAAGATCTGCAGATATACCGCAACGTTCTGCATGCACCTTCAACCAATGTGTCCATGAGTCTCCCAAAATCCAGATAATCTGTTTTCGAGCACACAGAGCCATAGCTGTCTGTTCTCCTCTCAGGAAAAAGATTTTCTCACTAAATCTCTCCGTTCAGAACACACCCACTGAACTTTACTGACCAATCCCTACCTTCGCTCATTCTCATGCGTCTCCACCCTTAATCACTATTGGTAATACGTGCTGCCTGCAGACTACCGGCATGTCCGCGGACACGTAGAGGATCTGAGCGTGACGACTGTACATTTAAATAGTATTCCCCTTTCCCCCTTTAAGGTGGTCTCTGGCTTTGTTTTTTTTGCGGATGCCTGACAGACACCTGTTATATTGTATTATTTTGATTTTTCTTTCTTCTTATTTTCTTACTTTACTCCTACAATCATCACAGAACCTTCTCCAAAGCAAGTCTTACATTCGAAAAGAACATGGCATTTCCCAAAAGAGATAAAGAAACACCATATGCTTCAAAATAAGCCGCATTACTGGAAACAATGTTCTTGTGGCTGCAGTAAAACATACCAGCTTGTAACATGAAAGCACGCATGCCGCGATTGATGGTATACCTCCCAATACTTTGATCAGGACAAAAAACAGAACTGTTGTCCCATTTTGCTCTAGGGAGTAAGCCAGAAAAAATTACTTTTGCAGTTGGAAAGATGTTAATGACTGCTTGCACCAACTGTTCCAAATCTTCCAACAAAGTAGGGGGACTCACGTAGCCCAAATGGCAAGCACCATAGTGCAAGACTACAACATGGGGACTGGTCATCCTACGCATATCTCTGTAAACCTGGAGAATTGCTGCTACATTGCAATCAGTCCCAGCACTCCACACCACCTCCACTCCTCTGACATCGAAATTGTTTGCCACATGCCTACTTTCGGAATAGTGCTGTAAACCATGGACAAAAATATCTCCGAGGACCAACACCCTGACTGTGTCCACCTCTGCCATCTTCACTACACACATTTTCGACACAAATCGACAATGTCATCATCTGATTGGCTGATGCCTACAGTCCCCTTTCCATGCTAGATTTGCTGTAGAACCCCAAATGTGGCACGCCCTACCCGCGGACAAGCGTGGTGTCCGTGCAGCACGTAACTCTTAGCCAGTCCTTCTACCCTTTCCACATCACTCGCAAATCCAGTCCCTCATTGGACACAGCAAAGCAGTCACACAACCACCCGCCAATCGCATCCAAGACCTCTACATCTAACTCCGTCATAAGAGTTCCGCACTTCAAAAGTACTGTTGCTCACTCTGAATACAAGTCGCATATCATAGCAAAGCATCTACTTCAGAAACTACTGTGCAAGTGTCGCAGATTTCTACTTACAGCTCCATGCATATGCAAAGTACAGGTATGCATATTTTATTCAGAGAACATGTGCAACTCTTATGATTCCATTTAAACAAATTGATGCCACTAAATCTGCAGAGCCATTACATACCAATGCTCCCGCTTTAAGTGCAAGACTTTCCGATTTTTCATTGAGAAATCGCACTACTTACTGTCTCCCGCATAACCTATACATATGTACCAACCCTCCCGATTTACGCGCGAAACTCGATTTTCCATTAGAAAATGTCACTTTTTTTTAACTGTGTTCCGCCCAAATTACTGCTACTTCCAATGCGATCATATGAGAAAAATAAACGTTCCCGATTGCTGTGGTGACATCTCCCTCTGAGGTGCTCCCGATTTTTCGCATTCCTACTTATAATATGAAAGTTCCCATCTTTCCCATCTACTATAATGACCTATCACTTCCAAACCTCTCTGCTATGGACAGCACAGCTTAAAAAAAACAAGGGAATTTCATGAACTGAAAATTGTACTCATTTGCGAAGCAGGTTCAACTAACATACTGCAAATAACATATAAATGCTGCACATAGTGAAATGAAATGCACACATACTGTGTTGAGATATCAAACGAGAATACTCTGACGAAAGATGCAAAATGAACATGTACATTAACATCACTGCTTTAAACACACAAAGTTACTAACTTCTTCCTTTTACAATTGCAATGAAGACTACTCGCCTGAAAATCAACAGCATCTACACTGCAAATAACATATCCGAAGAAACCTGGTCATTCCACAAAAAAAGTAAGTACCGTACCACCTTTATATTCTTACTGTTCCTCAAAGAGACTGTGTGCGTTATTTATGTAATTTGCACACCAAAAAAAACATTGATTTCTGAACCATTCTACCCACAAATCCCCAATTACTAAACAAAGAATAACAGGCAGAATGGCACACAAATCACTGTTTTTGGAACACAAATAACATACAGAAGCCTTAGAATGTTAGTACTACAAAACAAATAGCTGTTTTAATGTTATACCATTAAGTTTACTATTAATGCTTCTCCTCACCAGTAGCTCACTTTCTACTCTCCTGAAGCACAGTGTAGTAATGTACAAACAGAAAAATAGGCTTCCCAACTCATTGTAACTGCCCAATGCACATTCAGACACTACCACAAGCAGCTTTCGCATCAAACTCATACACGCATGCACACATACATTGTAAAACAGACCAAACCATGCCTTCTTTTTTTTTTCAACAGACCCCAAAGAATGCCTACCAAAAACCAAGTCCGTAGAAAGGAACGCAGAAATAGAGCAAATGAAAATAAGTGTCCAAAGTAAGCATCCATCTCTAGCAGAGTTTGTATAGAACGTTGAAACAAAACAGCTAATAGTCATTTAGGGAAACAAAGGAGGCTTCAACTACAGAAACCTTGGCTCCTCTATCAAAATGTGGCACGAAACGGAAAATGCTTTACAAGAATTCGGCTACCAGTACTTCTAATAATGCTCCTATAAATCCTGATGTACTAGCAAAAACCCATAGTAGAAAAAGTATTTCAGCAAAAATGTTCTGCCACAGGGTCCTTAATCTAATATGAAGAGGAGCGAAATCATCCCCAACCCTTAAAACCTACTGTAGTAAATTAATCCTAGAAGGTCTCGTAGACAGTGCAATCCTTCTCAAAAGGAAGTTATTTATTTTAGTGTTAAATAGGATGAAACCACTAACAAAACTAAGTACTAAACTACAAAAGAAACTTCTCAATAAACGGAATGTCAACAAAAATAACTTCTTAAATATTTGCGGAGGTGAATGGAGTCACACAACGACCACAGAACATATTTTAATGAAGAAGCATACAAACAAAATCAAACAAACACAATTGCCATCCATAGCAGTGGACGAGGGTATGAAAAAATCAATAATACCATCATGGAACAAACACTGCTTACAAAAGTATCCCCTGAAAACTCAGAATTACCTCTCCATTCAACTGAACCAGACCGTCCACTATACAAATGGCCGTGCATGTCAATGTGTGACATTCCTAACAAATCTTTCAAATCTTTACGTCAGTTTCTCAATCAGTATGTGTAAGGTAAAGACAAAATCAAAATGAAAGTGCTGCAAAATATGGATACCTGTCCAGTGCGCAAAAACAAAGGACTACAAGGACAGTCATTAGCCTGCATTTCAGGACCTACTTGCAAATTCACCTTCCATGATCTCAAAAGGATATCAACACATCCTTCAAGTGTAAGAAATCTAGTGGTGTATAAACTGTACTATGCTAAAAGTCCAGCTTTAGAATTGGCCAATTTAAATAAGACACTTCTGCATGGTACACACAAATACCTACAAGAAGAAATCGACCGTATCTAGAGAAAATATTTTGGAAGTGTAAAACACTTCAAAATGCAATAGTTTTAGAACAGACTAGCAACAATTCTGCACATAGCAACCTTCTATTACACACATACAAAAAAGAAATAGTAAAATTTAAAAGTACATCCGCTGAAGTACCAAACCATGTGTGTTGCCGCAGAACGTTTTACAAAAGGAACACAAACTATAGACGTAACATACAAAATAGAAGACCATGAAGATTCAAAATGGTTTGAATTGGCTCTCTACCTTTTAGCAGAAAACAAATACCAAATAAGTGAACCCCTAATATGTTGCAGTTACTGCACTACAAAACTGGACAACAACCAAACTCCTTCACGTGCTATCACAAATCATTTGGAATTATTCCTACTACCAAATCCCCTGCAACAACTCAATTTGTATGGGAGCATCATAATTCAAACAGTTCACCCATTTCAAGCAATAATTACGCTTTCAACCAAAAACAACAAAATTACCTCCCTCTCAATTGGTGAAAGGCATTTGTGGCAAAGTTTATTGGCCATTAGATCTGACAGAAAATGTGCACACTCTAGGAGTGCAACATCCAATAGAGCATTCTTCAATTGTCTTAGTAAATGGTGTACCAACAAAAGACAAAAAAATTTGGCAACACCTCGTGGACTTACATAAAGTTAGACAAGCCTTGCAATATCTGAAAGACAATAATGAATACTACAAAGAAATAAATATTGAAGAAAGCTTAAGGGAAACAACTGAAATAATTCAAGAGTCATCAGAAACTGGTCAATTTGAACTTCTGGATCTTGCGGCAGTATCCACTCTTTTGGACCATTACACAATTCATCCATTGCACTCTAATGAGAGCATAGTTGATGCACTAGAAACTTACGACAAACCAAAGGGTCACCAATGAGCATATGGGAAAAAAGTATAGAAGCACATGCTTTTCCTCTAATATTTCCTACTGGCAAAGGAGGAAGATACAATGATAAACCCACTCAGATAAAAGCATCAGAATACCGCTCATTAGGAATGTATTCTGAAGATCCCAGATTTAGACAAAATGTGGAATACATATTCCACCTACTCTTTGAAAGTGAACTAGCAACCCTATGTTACGGAGTTGCACACATATTGAAATCTGAAACCCACTTTCAAAATGTCAGCTACGCAATTAATACAAAAAGTGCAAGAAAAAGATGAGGTTTTACAATCAAGTATAACAAATCTGTTTGCAAACATGTGGTACGAAAGAATACTGGTTCCGACGGCACAGAGATGTACGTTGTATGATCAGAAACCTTGGACCACCCACTTGGTTTGTTACATTAAGTTGTTCAGAGTATGCATGGGAAGATGTACATGATTTCCTATGCATATCAAACAACAAACCCAACATAGATATACTAACACCCGGAGAACTTTGCTCTCTAGATCCTGTTAAAGTTTCAAGATATTTCCAACATCGTTTCATTGCTTTTGATTGATATTTTATTTGTATCGTGCTCGTACACAAGTGTTTCAGAGCGCGACAAGTAAAGGGAGGGGAATAGGGGAGAACAAAACGGCGATCTGACTAGGCCCAGTGACATTGAGAACGCGCAAGTGCATGGGAGAGGGGAAAAGTGCATGGAAGGGGGGAGAGGTGGAAAGTGCGAAGTAGAGGAGAAACGGATAAATAATAAAGGCAACAAACAGTGGTAATGCAGCCAGCAATTTGCAAGCGCTAGGTTTAAGGCAGCAGACAGGGTAGGTCTGTTAAGTGCAAGAAGAAAAAGGGGTGGCTGTATGGGTTCAGATACAGACCCCAGTGCACGGGGTGGCCCGGAGGCAGTGCGGGAGGGTGGCAGGATGAGCAGGTACCTGGGCCCAAAAGACAGAGGATGGCCAGGTGCACGGTGCCAAGAGAGAACAGATCAGCAGGGGAGAGGGGGAGCGAAGGCAGATGAAAAGAGGAAGGTCTTGAGGTGCTTCTGGAACCATAGATGGTTGTCCAAGTTTTAGAGTGGCAGGGAGGCTGTTCCAGAGGGAGGCCCCAGCCGAAGACGGAGATCTACCCCTAGCTCGTTTCTTAGAAAAACGACTGACCCTGAGTGAGTTGGATGTAGAGGAGCGAAGAGCTCGAGAGGGGATGTATTTGCGGGGGGATAGCTGAAGGTATTTTGGACCCAGGCCCCAGAAAGTCGTGTGGACAATGCAGAGGGTTTTGAATTTAATCCTTACATCCACTGGGAGCCAATGGAGAGATTTCAGAGATGGAGAGATATGATCCCAGGGCTTGAGGCCAATGACAAGTCTCAGTCCTGTTCTGGATTAGTTGCAGGGGGCGGAGAGTAGAGACAGGTAGATTTAGAAAGAGGCTGTTACAATAGTCCAAGCTAGAGAGAACCAGAGCTTGATATACCATGAGCTTCTGGGGGAAGGAGAGGAAAAGCAGAGTACCTCTGAGGAGGTGCAATACACTTTATTTGTAATAAAACTGTTCCACCCCTCGGAGAAGTGCAACACTTCTTTTGGAGAAAAGAATACCAAGCCAGAGGAGCACCACATATCCACATGCTTTTGTGAATCAAAGGTGCACCTAAATTTGGTGAGGACAGTGATGCCACTGTTTTGCAATTCATCCAAAAATATGTGACTTGTGAAATCCCTTCACAAAGGACACATAGTGACCTTCATGGACAGATTGTACAATTTCAAAGACACAAATGTGGCAAATATTGTCGTCGCAAATACAAAAGCAAAGGTAAATACTACACCAAATGCCGCTTTGGTTTCCCTAGACCAGTTACAGAAACTGGTGAAGTGAACAACTTCATTTGTTCAGTTCGACATAGTGTTAAAGGTAAATCACTTAAGAACACGTATTACATAAAGAACAGAAGACTCAAAATATATCGATGATTACAATGCAATCATTGCCCTCTTATGGATATGGAATGCAAACATAGATGTACAGTACATTGCAGACAATTCCACTGCAGTTGCACGATATGTTACATTTAGAACAGGGGGGATGGCGTCCTGCCACTTCTGTTAAGTCTCTTTATATATTTTGATAAAGGCTGATTTATTTGGCATGCTAAGTATGGCAATAGCTAATTCATTAAGCTAGTGTCATACATATTCTAAAAGACGGACAGAAGAGCCCTTCAGAAAAACACTTTAGCTTTTTTTATTTTGCCAGTGGTAATTAATATAAATCAAATTATATATGTTTGGATTAGACGCAAAAACATTCTTTGTTGTTTTCCGTGTACATTTAGATCAAAGAACATTTGTTATTTCACAAATGCATTGAACAAGGAGAAAAGTAAGTGACAAATATTGTTTAGCAAAAGTTCACACATCCACAAATTATACATACACCATCATTAGTATTTTTTGTCCCAATGAGCAGTAAATGCAAAGAAACCTGGTGTATTCTTTTGTCACAGAACAACAAATTACATGTAATGTGAGAAATCAAGAGTCATGGAAAAAAGGAAAAAAACATTATTTTCTTTCTAACACTGGGTTTTTCTCCTTGTTTGGCTCTTGAGAAAAGGGACCTAGTCGTTGGTCTTTAACGTCTAGAAACAGATTGAGTTATGGAACGGGATTGTGGGAATAAAGCCCTCAAAATAATGTGTTCCCGTGACGTTTCAGCGTGAAGCCTTCTTCCTGGGGCTCAAATTGGTCTCCCCTGTGTAAGAAACAAAGGAAAAGAAAAAGAAAAAAAAATGGGGCTCATATCGGTGTGGAGCTCATCTAAAAGGCGATAAAATCTAGTACTGGTGTGACTGGCATGCATTAAAATCTATCAAGGACCAACTGTGGGTACAACAGTTGCGCTGTCCATTCGCTTGCTGGCACTTAGTTACTGACCTGGACGGAAGTCCGGGATGCGTGTTGACTTCCACTCGTAGTTGACAGGGGTTAGTAATGTGGCTGGCCTCTTCAAAGTGGTAACTGCAGTTGGATGGCAGTTAAACTGGGAGAGCTGGATGGTGGCGTCGAAACAAAAGTATATGTGTATAGACCGCGTGTCAATACCAAAAGTAAATAGTTATTCAAGGTCTAGAAGGACAATAAAGTACCTGGTTCCCGGTTTTTAGCAGCCGTGTGGGGCTGTCTGCAGATGAGAGGATCCTTTTTGTGGAGTCCCTATATGACGTGGCTGGCGTGCAGGCAGTCGCTCACGTGTCAGTCAAGGTTTCAGACTGCTGGATGCAGCCTATGGCCGTACCTTAGTATGGCTTGTGGAACCCTGTATTAAACAAACCAGGGATAAAATTAGAAATGTAGCTCTTGTAGTGTGACAGAATATGTTACAGCTACTTAACAAAAGCAGAAATAACAGAGCTTCAAGACCGCTGGAATGACCTATCATCAGACAAAACACTATCTAAAAAATTGTACAGCCTAGGCATAAAAATGCTCTCCCATAGAGAATGTTGCGCCTATGAAGCTGCAGATTGTTTAACTGGTACTGCTTTGTATGGAAAATCTGACAATATAGTATGGCTAACTCTTGGTCCTGCTAATTCTAGAAAGAGTTCTCAAATCATATGAGGACATAGAAACAATTGCCAAAAATGATCCCAACAGCCAAGACATTTTAAAAAACAATTTACTAGACACATACTACCTGAACAGGAGTACCACTTTGGAAACCATGTGTCTATACCACATAGAGCCCAAAACTCTGCATACACAAATAATATAAAACCTGATGAAAGCAAAGGTGGATATAGAGTGACAGATTGTGAAGGCAGCTTAGTGAAACTTACCAAACGAAACTTAATCATGTGAAATTGTCATTAAAAACTCAACAGAAAACTATATTACATGTCCTTGCTACAACTGTTTAAATCATGGAGAAAAGAGGAAGATATATTAGATAACTAAGACGGCTATGAAGACGCTTTCAAAGCAAATGAAAGCGCTATCACCGATGTGAACTTTACGCAGTACAAAACAATGTTGCACAATGAACAGCAATACGAAGAACAACTCCAGGCCCAACTAGATAAGGACACTTCCAACAGTCAGCCTTCTGTAACAGGAAGTCAAGAACCACTAGGACAGCCACTAATAGCAAATGAGGCAGAATTAGCTATGACAGAAGTGTAAAACACCATGTGTCACTATCAAGAAGATATAGAAGACTTAACTGTACTACAAACAAAACTTAACAAAGATCATTGCACCATTTTTTTAGAAGTAACAAAAGAAATTGCACATGGTGTACAACACGAAAATAAAGAATGTACCTGCCAAAATTACAAACCTATACTGCTGTACATCAGTGGTGAAGCTGGTTCAGGGAAAACATTCTTAATCAAAATCAGCAAGTTCCTTCAACAATTGACAAACGACAAATGGTCAGCTGTTGTAACTGCCCCCACAGGTTTAGCTGCCTACAACATAGGCGGTGTCACTTTACACCGATTACTACTACTTCCAGTAGAACACCAAAACAAATTGGACTATTACAAACTTTCTGCAGAAGCTGCAATGGAACTATGAAGAGTATTAAAGCAAATGAAAATGCTACTAATAGATGAAGTGAGCACGGTCTCCAACCTAATGTTGGCTTTGATTCACCTCAGATTGCAAGAAGTATTTAATACAACCTACGAAGAACTCTTTGCAGGGAAACACATTATCGTTTTCGGAGATCTACAATTGACACCAGTGAAAGGTGAACTTATTTTTAAAAACTTGGGACACACTCTGCCGTAAAACTGTTGGCAGCATAGGAAATGTCAACCTTTGGCAACATTTCCAATACAGAGAATTGACAGAAAACATGCGTCAATCTGCAGACCTCACTTAAGCCAACATTTTAAAAAGTATTAGAATTGGTGTACTATCTCAAGAAGCACAAGCAATATTGAAAAACCGGCACATTCATGCACTTTATGGCGATAACGCATGTGCTACTGATGTTATGGAACAGTTAGCGCACAAAAATATCAATTGTATGGGCTTACTGCCAACTCTTGCAAGCTGTTTCAAATTCAATGAAACAATGTTAAAAAAAGAAATGCAACCAGTAATTGAAATTTGCTCCACAGACAAACTGGACGTACATGGTATGACACTACCCATGTGTTAACAAGCCACAACAAGACTAAATACCTTAGAAAATTCAATCTCCAACACAGCTGGGTTTGATAAAATATTAAAATTATCCTTAAATTGTAGAGTAATGCTTAAACGTAACCTTGACGTGGAGCAAGGGCTAGTTAATGGGGCACTGGGTACAGTTGCTGGCTTTCAAACATACCCATGTGACAACATCATTCAGTTTGTCAATATTCGCTTTGACAATCTTTCAGAAGTAAAAAGGATAGGGCGCTTAACAACTCGATTCCTTCTCTTCAAAGACATGTATGTACGTAGAGAACAATTTTCTCTAACTCTTGCATATGCCGTCACCATTCATAAATCCCAAGGTCTTACCCTAAACAAAGCATCGATAGACGTAGGAAACAGTCTTTAAGGAAGGCATGAGCTACATAGCACTATCATGCTTACGTACACTTGACGGTCTATTTCTAATCAACTTTGATGCAAGTAAAGTGAACGCTGATATTCCTTGCATTTTAGAATACAATAGACTGCGATCACTGTACACCCCCATCTGAAATCCTATCCTGTTCCAGAAAAAGGAAAACGTTGTAAAAGAAAACTAATTCAAACAGAAATGCAACAGAATCTGACTGCAAATCCTTCCAAGAAAACATAAGAAGGTAATACTTCATCAATTACCACAAGCAAAGAAGAACCTATTAGGGAAAGTGAATCAGGTACTTCAAAGAAGGAACAAACTCCGAAAAAATCACTGGGAGACAGAACTATCTGGACCATTCAAATTTTCTAATGAAACTGGTGTAAGTTGCTACGCAAATGTAGCAATGAATATTCTATTTCAATTGCCATCAATTGTTAACATTTACTTGCACAGTACAGACCAATTGTGTATGCAAATGTTAGTCCTTCATAGAAACGCAACAAACAATCCTAACACGTATAGTGTTCACGGAATAAGACAATAATTGGACTACTGTGCTGGAATGGTGAGATTCACTATAAACTCACAAGAATATCCACAAGAATTTCTAATGTACTTACTACAAGTACTCGAAAACAAAAACATACCTATAAATGAAATCTTCCAGATTTCATACATGTGGAAACATACATGCACTCTCTGTAACAATGTGACACAGGAACAAATCCCAAATGAGCGTTTTGTGTATGTATCCATACCTAATTGTGAATCAATTCCATTTCAGCAACTTCTACAAAACGCAAATCATGGCAGATTATGTACCATATGCAATTCAGATAATCGCTCCACCTTACTGATACAAACACATAGTAACTACGTAATAGTAATGCTTCTACGTTACAATGCAGATGGTACCAAAAACAACTGCAAGCTGACTGGATTCACACACGGTCAAGTGTCACTTGGTAAGAAAACCTTCACAACAATAGGTATAATCTACCACGCCGGAGCCACAACCAATGCAGGTCACTACACTGCATATATAAATGTGGATGGTTCCAATGTAATGATAGCAGCATTACTTTAAAGCAGAGATTACCAGCAAATATTACAAACGCGTATTTAATCTTCTTAAAGCCAAAATTTTATAACTGTGTACTTCAATATTAACAAAAATTCAAGTAAGAGAGCATAAACAGTTAGAATACGCCAACAGGTATCTGTTTAAACAATCTGCAACAAGCCAACATACATAGCATTAATCAGAAACAAGTGAACACTCAAAGGAAACACAGAAATAGTTTCTAGCATAGCAAAGAAAGGTTTTTTTTTTAATCCTACAAGGAATTTTTTTTCCCCCACACCCAATGATTTCAAAAACAAACACACTGTGGCACAGTATACTGGTTTGTAAAGTAAATATGAGGGTAAAAAAAAAGCTAAAATGTCTATTATACAATGTAATAAGTCTTTATAAAATACAAACACTAACATGATCTTTTCTTTTATCACAGAAATAGAAAAAGGATATTTCCTCCAAGTACTAAAGTCATGTAAGAAATATATTGAATCTCAACGAAGTAAACAGTAAGTATAATTTCACACATTGCATACATATTAGAATCTATACGTCTGATCTATGGCAGTAATATGGTGCAGTGGCTGTAGGCAGGGCCTAGAGTCTTGGATGTATAACCTACGACCTACACCCAGCGGCCGTGCAACCAAGACTGTAGGTCCTACCCACAACCATTGCAGCATATGAAAACCATGGTGGCTTATAACTTCACTGCTTATAACTTTGGTCTTGGGTGCATGGCCTCCGGCCATGCACCTCAGACTCTAGGTCCTTGCCACAACCACTGCAGCTTATCACACCCATTATGACTTTTTAACTTCACTAAGTATACATTTGGTCTTGGGTGCATGGCCTTCGGCCATGCATCAAAGACTCTAGGTCCTCCCCACAACCACCAGATCGATGTTCGATACTATGGGTGTATCTATAGCTGTGATATGCTGCAGTGGTTGTGGCCAAGGCCTAGAGTCTTGGGTGTATGGCCATAGATATTTTAATGTATGGGTGTACAGTATATAAACCCATGGTGGCTTATAACTCCAGAGCTTATAACTTTCTTCTTGGGTGCATGGCCAAAGGCCATGCACCCAAGACTGTAGTCCCTCCCCACAACCACCTACTTGATAAGCTATACTACGGATGTATCTGTTGCTGTGATATGCTGTGGTGGTTATGGCCAGGGCCTAGAGACTTGGGAGTATGGCCTACGGCCATGCACCCAAGACTGTAGGCCCTGGCCACAACCACTGCAGCATATCACACCCATGGTGGCTTATAAATCATTAGCACACCCATAGAATGAAACATTTTAACTGCAGCATATACTCAATTTGCACCCACAACTCTAGGTCCTTCCCACACCTACCAGATAGATATTTGATTGTGTGGGTGTGATGTATGAATGTGATATGCTGCAGTGGTTGTGGGCAGTGCCTAGAATCTTGGGTGTATGGCCTGTACCCAAGACTCTACGTACTGCCCACAACCACCACAGCATATCACAACCATTGTGGCTTATAACTGCTGTATGTATACATTTGATGTTGGGTGCCTGATGGATATGCAATACTACGGGTGTATCTATTGCTGTGATATGCTGCAATAGGCCCTCACCTGATCAATATGCAATACTACGAGTGTATCTATTGCTGTGATATGCTGCAGTGGTTGTGGCCAGGGCCTAGAGTCTTGGGAGTATGGCCTACGGCCATGCACCCAAGACTCTAGGCCCTGGCCACAACCACCACAGCATATCACACCCATGGCGCCGTATAAGTCAGGAACACACCCATAGAAACACAAATTTGAACTATGGCATGCACTCATTTTTAATATTCGCTAACACCACGCGTGTCTTTAGAACAGTTTCACGTTTCCTGCGCAGAGCACGGACGGAAGTACTATCCTTATGAGAGCCCTCATTTTCAGTAATTACAAACATCCCGGACAGGGCGGGCATGGCGAATATATCATTAGCACCTGCCGCCTAAACAAATACAGTATTTCACCCATCTCTAACTCACTGAACCTCCCCAAGCACTCTGACACACCAGAACAGTTTCTGGAACAGCATTTCGCCTCTGGTCGCTGTCGGCGGATCCAATATGTCGGGCACATCCAAACAATCTAACGCACATCACGCCTCACTCCAGCCAATCAGGAGACATGTCGCGTGTCCGCGGTCATGACGCCAGCCACTTAGCCAATCGTTATCTTGTCCGTGGAGCGAACAGGGAAGTGTGACCGCGGAGCGGACAAATCTATAACTTATTTTTTTAGATATACATTTTGGTCGTTTTAAAGAAAACTACTGGACGGATTGGAACCAAATTTACAAAAGCACGCTTTCGAGACCAAGGTCCTCCTTCTGCCGCCAATGGCCTGTAGGCTTTGCCGCGACCCCTCCCTCTTTTCTTGTTTTTCCCATCCTGACATAGCAGTCGCATTTCATCTAAAAAAAAAATTCAATTTAGTAGTAGGCTTGTCATTCTCAAATGGAGAGATATCCGACTCAGATGTAGCAGCACCTTAGTCGCCGGACTCAATGACTGCTGACTGTGTGGCAGTGATTTTACGGAGGGAATCAAAGCGTTTGGCAAAGGTAAAGACACGTCCCGTCTTATAATCTATTTTGTCCCTGAGGAACTTCCTGTGCTTGCGTTATTTTATCTCGTCTTCATACAGTCTTCATCGATGTTGATGCATAATTGTTTACCTTCCTCTGTAGGTGGAATTTTAGTAAGTTCAGTTTCAGTCGGTACCAGCTCATGATCCAGTTTGGCATATTTCACCAGGATTGTAAGAAACTTGGCAGAACAGCCTTTACTGGCTTCGCCCCACTCCTGGAGCATAAGCGGCGCTTGATCCTCAAAAGAGGGAGTAGTCATTATGCGTAGACCGCAAGGTATCCTGCCAATGTCCAAGTAATTTGGGCGAGAATGCTCCTCCCACTATTTCGATATCTCACTTCTCTGAAATTTCTCAAGTTCCTTCAGTAAAGTCACTTCCTTACTAATATTAAGGTTAGTCTTTTTGTTGGGCAGAGTGACTGAAAGTTCCTGTTCACAAAATAGATCCTTAGCCTGGAGAAGCCGGGCTGCTACCCAGGCGTCCTGCATTTCTATAATTTGATCGCTGCATAAATGAAAAATTAATAAACAGCTAAAATTGCTGTCCAGTGGAGTGGCCAAGAGCGGAGTGCCGACCTGTAGCTATAAGGACAGTCACAAAAGGACAAGGGCTGGTGCGGAGAGGGATAATAGGCACGATAAACACAAGTGACAAACAAGAGAAAACAAGCAAGCCAAAACTGGCACCTTCCGTATGGCGATCGTCCTTGCGTCCTCCGGCACACGTAGAACCGCCAGCGGGAATGGTGAGTTGGCTGCGCTCTCTTATAGGTGCAGGAAATCCCAGTCCAGTCGGCAGCACAATCTGCCACCAGCGGCAGCAACCCTACTCCTGAGCTAGGGCGCGCACATGAAAAAAAGTCCTGGTGCAGGTTCCGACACGGAACGCTCTGTGTAAAACAATATAACAAGGAAGGAGGAAAAGGCGTACCGCACTCCCGTGGGCCAAATGCTGGTAACGAACTCCAAAGTAGCGGACAAAATATGAAAAACACTGCGTAATGAGTACGGGCGTCTAATGTTTAAAAAAATAGTAAAAAAAGGTATACAGCACATCAGCAGCAACACAAACAGAGGCAGGATGCTGTGGTGCACGACCTGCAACAGGAGTTTCACACTACACTGAACGCTTGATATATTCAGTAAAAAAAACTTTGTTAAAGGGATGTTATGGTTAAGTTGCACTACTAAAAACCTATGAAATTCACAAAAAAAACCTTTAACGGGACGTTATGGTTCGCAGTAAAATCGAAAACCCCCTGAAATTCGCCAGTTATGGTAAGCTAAGCAACCATAACTCACGCCACCACCGTGCACTGGTAAGACTAAAACCCAGAACATCAAATATGATATCACAAATGTAATTGATGACATCACTGATGAAAACCATTTGTGTAGCTCTCTCTTTTTGCCTTTACTGACATATCTAAGCCAGGTGGCTTTCTTCATTGTCAGTCGGGAATTAAAAAAATAAAAAGTACTATATTTGTAGACCTTACCCTTCTCATATGTTCTTACAACACATCCTTAGGGTACAGTTACATCATATGACACCTATACATAGAAGGAATCTTGAAACACAAGAATATTTTCTGTGAATTAGGTTAAATAGTTTGGTTATGAACGCTTTCTGGTAATACTTTACGTTCCCTGTATATGCTTCTATTTGCATGCATTGTGGTCTCTTTATGTTGTGTGTTAAATAGTACAATTGTGCAGTAAGGGAAGCATTCGTAGGAACTTACGTTGCACAGTATGCAAAAATCTCTAATGGAAGCATTTATCATTTTACTATTCAACATGGGAAGATTTCAATATTGCACCTCTATGGCGCATGCAGCCGACAATGCCTAAGTTTCTTCAGGAGTTTGTTCATGTACTGAAATAACTCAGTAATGCAATGGTATTTATAGCAATGCATTGCTTAATGAACTATTTGGCATACACTTTTCTGCCAATATTATAATGACAATCCCTTGTGGAGGCTGTCCGTGAAAACTAAATGCACATGTGATGTCATCAGTCATGTCATCAATTACATGTGTGTTGTCATCTTTGATGTCTTAGTCTTAGCAGTGCACGGTGGTGGCGCGAGTTGTGGTTGCTTAGTTTACCATAACTTGCGAATTTCAGGGGTTTTTCAGTTTATCAATGATATTTGTGATCTCATATTTGATGTCCTGGGTGTTAGTCTTAGCAGTGCACGTAGATGGCGCGAGTTATGGTTGCTTAGCTTACTATAATGGGGGAATGTGCAGTGGTGTTTGGTTGCACTGTGAAGTGTAACATGCATTTAGTGACATTTTTCTACTGAACTTACATATATATGTATGGCAGGGAAGGTAAAGAAAGGGGCTAAACAAGTGATGTTGTCATTGATGTCATCATTGACTTTTGAGATGACATCTTTCATGGTCTGGGTGTTAGTGCTAACAGTGCACTGGGGTGGTAGCAGGGTTGGGGGCTTAGTTTACCATAACTATCGAATTTCAGGGGTTTTTCGGTTTTAATTTTAAGCATAAAGGGGAGGGGGAAAGTTTTTTTTTTAGTGACGTGTACAGGTTTTTGTTGGGGCAACTTAACCATAACGTCCCCTTATCAAAGTGTGTTTTGTAGGGAAATGTACAGGTTTTTGAAAGGTGGAACTTAAGCATGAAATTGTGGCAATGAAGTTGGAGAGCAGAATATGCACTGTAATCATATTGGTTTTGAGAGATATGTAGTATTATCTATGTACTTGCCATACATTTAACATAGAACATTCATAACCCCCTCTCTATTGACTTTAGAAAGGGACCGACTGAGCGCCTGTTTGCGGATGGTGACGAACAGGATCAACAGTACCCAAAGAGGCGGGGGGGTATCTGAAAATGTACTATTTTTCTTACAGAAAAAGTGTGAAACGGTGAAGGACATAAAGATATTGTAAGTAGTGATAAGTAAATATGGAAACTTGAAGGTAGGAAATGGAAATGACACATTTAATAATCATGTAGAATGAAGTGGATGGTACCAATAAAAAAAGAAAGGATGCCACCACTGTAGTCACTTCACAGAAACTCGCAGCCTGGAACGATAGTGGATGGAGGCATTTGGAAGAAGGGAGATTGCAGCAAAAGAGTGAGTGCAGGTCATTTTTTTGAAGTGGGTGTGGTTTTATTGGTATGTGGTGCAGAAATAATAATTTTTCTGTTTTGACTCGGAAATGGCAAGTACTTTGGAGTAGCTGGAGGAGTATTTCCCGAAAGAGGAAATGTCTGAAGATAGTGACAACAATGATACACATTGGTCTGCATATGGAGAATAGTGAACAGCGCGCCTGTTCGACCTATCCGCAAGCTATGGAATGTGGGTGCTCTGTAATGCCAAGTAAGATGGATGTGATGTGTGACCGCACCATCTTTTCACAATGTGCGTACGTAAACAGAAAGGGGTGTCCAAACGATATACTAACTCGGCGTACTGCTTGGGAAACGAGATAATACATGGTGGTAGAACACACAAGATGTCTGGAATGGGTGTAAATGAGTAGAAAGGGAGTGTGTGAAGGACAGTATAGCTGTTTGTATTGGGCGCAGTCAAAATGGTGCCATCGGTAGAACAGGCACGGTGGGAGGCAAGGTCATAGGCAAACAAAATGGAGTTGTCCTAAGGACACTGGAACTGTCTGTACAGTGAACATAGCATTCAAGCACATGCGCAGTACCAACAAAAGGATTGGCAACATTGCGCCAGTTCCTAACTGTCCGTCTCACTGGTGTCGCACTTTGACAATCCGTAGGACACTTGTGCGCATGTGTGATTCTTTGCATTTGCTGTCCAGGGGACTTTCATGAAGGGGACAGACGTCATCTTGTGACCGCACCTACGCTGAGCGTGGGGACTAGTTTCCACGGTTTGTGTGCTTCCGCAACACTAAAAATGAACTTGTAGACACAAGGCAAAGTATTGTGGAGTGGAAAAATGTAATTTCATACATCCCAAACAATAGGCCACCTCAGGAGTTTGTGTAAAATTGAGTGTACCGCTTTGTAAGGATGAAGATGGTCATGAGGCAACCCCTGCACCACTTCAAAAGGCCACACCCCCGGAGCACATCTTCATTGTCCTTCTAGCTATAGTAGAGGTGCGTTGCCTTTACTGCTGTAGTGATGAAAAGGAAACAAATTACTGTGGCTTCCATGGCTGCTGTTGGGTTATTAGCCTCTGCACCGCCCACAAACCCGCCACCATCACCACCTCACCAAGGGCCTGCAGAGAGATATTTGGGTGAGGATGTAGAAATTGAGGAAGAGGAAGAGAATGAAGTGGAGGAACTCCGCACTAGGAGAACTCACCGCGTGTCGTGGGTGTGGCGGTTGTTTTCCGTTTATGGGAACGTACCAAAAGCACGTGCGAACCTGGTGAAGTGTAACCAGTTCAATGTGGTGTTGAGTCGTGGGAGATTTGGAGCGTACAGTTTTGGTACGACAACCATGAAGCGCCACCTCACTTCGTTCAACACTGTGGACATTCGCAAGGTGGTGTCATGTGAAGAGCGTAGTCGTTTGAGTTCCTCCACAGCATCCTCGGAATCTGATCCTCCCACCACAAGAGACACTCCTGTGGGGGAGCACCTCCCTCCAGCTGCTTCACAAGCCATTCGCAATGCTGTGGACCCTTACCTTTCGAAGGTGACAGTAGTGTGCACGTATTGTAACACAGTACTCTGCAGGGCTGAGGGTCTTCGAAGTGCTTTTGAGGCTGCAGTAAGTGAGCACCAGAAGATTTGCTCCTTACCTAAATAAAGATCACCCTTAATATGTATCTGTTCAGTTGCCCTTTCTTATCCCCGTGGCTGGTGTCCCTTCCTTACCCTCCTCTCGCCTCTTCTAGTGTGTGGAGTGCTGTTAATCAATGAACGTAAAAACAACAAAAATGACAGAAAAGGCTCTTTTCAGAGCTGCCTTTCTCAGTGTAACAGAACTATGAAGTGAAGGCCGTAGAGCCCTGCGGAGTTCAGCAAAAGTTTGCGTACAGTCGTAGAGGGCAAAAAGGGAGGGTGCTAGCAGAGCAAATGCAATAAAGTGTACGTTGGGAGTAAGTGGCGGCTCTGAAAAGAGCCTTTTGGTGGTTTGTTGTGTGGGTTGAAACGGAGTGGATTGGGTGAAACAGATTGTCAGGTTAATGTGATTGCAAAAGAGGGCGGGCGCAATGCATTTAGTATATTGTGAAGAAACATCTGATTGCCTGCACATGTGACTCCATCTCTGCGGAAAATGTGGAAAGAGGACATACCAACATCTCTTAAAAAGGCACACACAGCCTTATTCACATTGTGTCTCGCTTTCTCCATTTGTGGACCAAATGCAGAAGAATGCAACCATATTTGTCTTTGAGCAATACAGGAAAAAAGTATTTGACAATTTGGAAACATGTCCACGAGCTTCGCGAGTCCTTCCGTCATGACAAATTGTAAAAAAATTCCAGATACATGTCCTAAACTGTTTCCGCCACAATGAATGATGAGTATATCTGGAGGTCGCTCTTTCTGTAAAGCAGCACAAAGAGGCACCAAGTCCAGCCATCTCATGCCGCGGACACCATGCCAGTGCACTTCCGCATGTGGAAATCCGAGATTTGTAGATTAACTGCATCTTTCAGCATGCACCTTCAACCAATGTATCCATGAGTCTCCCACAAGCCAGACAATCCGTTTTCGAGCATGGAAAGCCATGGCTGTGTGGTATCCTGTGAGGGAGAAGACGGTCTTACTAAAGTAAGTTGGTCAGAACAAACCTACTGAACTTTATGGACCAATCACTAGCGCCGCGCATTCTCATTTACATGTGGCTCCACCCTTTAATCCCCGGTGGTGATATGTGCTGGCAGTTAACTACCGCCATGTTTGTGGACATGTAGAGGAGCAGAGCGTGACAACGGTACATTAAAGTACTAATCCCCTTTTTCCCCCTAAAGGTAGGCTCTGAGAAGAGCCGTTGTTTGTTTATTTTCGGCCACATATCGTACAGACATGTGGTATTTTATGCATTTTTTTGTAGTTTTTGTCCTTGCTTTACTCTTGCAAACATTCCAGAACCTTCTCTAAAGCAAGCCTAATGTTCCAAAAGAGCATCGCATTTCCCAAAGAGGATAGTGCAACGCCATCGCCTTCAAAGTGATGCGCATTGCTGGGAGCAATGTTATCGTGGCTACAAAAAAACATACCAACTTGCTGCGTGAATGCACGCATTCCGCGATTGGTGATGCACCGCCCGATGCTTTGATCTGGACAGAAAACAGAAGTGTTGGGCCATTGTAGACTGGGGAGTAAAGCAGAAAAAATAACTTTGGATGTTGGGAAGATGGTCATGATTGCTTCAACCAACTGTGCCACATCTGCCAACAAAGTACGGGAAGTCAGGTATCCAAAGTGGCAAGCACTGTAGTGCAAAATGACCACATGAGGAGTGGTCATTCTACGCATGTCTCTGCGAACATGCAGAATTGCTGCAAAATTGGCGTCGGTGTCAGCGCTCCAGACCACCTCCACTCCTCGCACATCGAAATGGTGTGCCACATGCCTACCCTCGGCATAGTGTTGTAAGCCTTGCACAAAAATGTCTCAGAGCAGCAAAACACAGACCCTCTGCCATTTTCAGTGTGTGCACAGTCTTTCGACACAAGAGTAATGTGAACATCTGATTGGCTGATGGCTACAGTCTTTCCATGCAGGATTAGCTGTAGAAACCCGTATGTGACACGCCCTACCAGCGGACAAGCGTTGCCTACGTGCGGCACGTAACTCTTACCCAGTCCTTCCACCCTTTCTACAGCGGTACCAAAACGAGTCCATCATTGGACACAACTAAGCGGGCACACAATCGGCCACCAATCACATAGAACCTCACTAATTTTAACTCTCATCATCATTGTGCACTTCATAATTACTGTCTGATTCTTAATGGAAATCGCATACCATTGCAAAGCAGCTACTTCACAAGCTACTGTGCAAGGTTTGCGAATTTCTACGTACAGCTCCATGCATGACCACATGCATCAGTATAGAGTGCCGGTATGTTCATTCTAATCAGAGTACTTGTGGAAGCCTTATAATGTAAAATAGACAAAATAATGTCGGTAAATTTCCATAGGAAGCACATAACGCTCCCCCTTGTAAAGTGCAAGAATGCCGATTTGCCATTAACAATTTGCACGAATGCCTACTTTCTTCTGCATAACCTGTACATAAGTTGCAAGCATGCCTATTTAGGCATAGCTCTCAACCATTTTTGTGTGAAGTGCGGTTGAAATGAGCTGATTTTGTTTTTGGCGGGTGACACGTTCATTGGAATGAATGGCCGTGCAGGAGGCTTGGCGGGTGACTCTACCCTTTCTAAGGCTGGTGACACCCGCCAAAAGCGTGTGAGTTGAGAAGTATAATTTAGGGCAGACCTTAATTTTGTATGTGAAAATGGCGCAGTTCTGTCCTCTGTACTGCCAACAGTAATGCTACTTGAAATGTGATCGTATGACAATAGTAATCGCGCCCGATTGTGGTGCTGACATGTCCTTCGGACGGTCTCCCGATTTTTGGAAATCGTGCTTTGCATTAAGAAGTACAAAAAGCTTGCCCATCTACTATGTTGCCCTATCGCTTATAAACCTCTCTCCTATGCATAGTACACTTTGTAAAGAACAAGGCATTTCCAAACACCTAAAAAAATAGATATTTGAAGGCCTTTGAAGTACCATATTGAAAGTAGTATACAAAGTGCGCAGAGAGAAGTGAAATGTGCACGTGGATTGGGTTGAAACATGAAAGTTGAATCGTATGACGAAAGAAGTACAAGTAAAGGCTGCAGTATCATGACGGCTGCAAACACACAAAGTAATTGATATCGTTTTTTAAATTCACAGTGAAACTACTCTCCTGAGAATCAACATCTACACTGCAGACGACATATCCTAAGAAACCTTGGCATCTTCCACAAAAAAGTAAGTACAGTACAACCTTCATATTGTAACTTCTCCTTAAAGAGGCTGCGTGGGTTATTTGTTTACTTTGGGCAACAAAAGAAGCATTCATTGGTAAACCATTCTGCCTACAAATATCCAATTATAGGACAAAGATTAACCGGTGTAATGGATGACAAATGGCTGTGTGCTTGGTACTGAAAGGACATAGGAAATCCGTAAAAGGTTAGATTGTCAAAATAAGTGGCGGTAGCAAGTTTTTGCCATTTTGGTTATTAATAATGGTTCTCGGCACAAGTAGGGCACTGTGTACTCATCTAAAGCACATTGTACTACTATGCAAACAGTAAAGTAGCCTTACCAAATGATAGAGGTCACTGTGCGTTGACACACCGTGCCAAAGAGTTTCCCCATCACACTTAGGCACACATACATTGGACAACAGACCAAAGAATATATATATTTTTTTCAACAGACACCAAAGAATGCCTACCAAAAAGCAGCTCCGTAGAAAGGAACGCAGAATTAGAGCAAATAAAAATAAAGGTACCCAATGTAAGCATCCACCTGTTGTAGAGTGAGGGGAGAATCTTGGTACAAACCACCTAATGCAATTGGGTAACATAATAAAAGAAGTCTCAACTACCGAAACTGTACGACCTCCATCAAAAAGTATCACAAAACACAGAAATGTTCATATTAGTGTTAAAAAGGATGAAAGCACTAACAAAAGTAAGTACCAAACTTCAAATGAAACTCAGCAATAAACGGAATGTGAACAAAAATAATGTTTTGCATGTTTGTGGTGGTGAATGGAGTCACACAACAACCAGAGAGCCATAGTTCAATGAAGCATACAAACCAAATCAAACAAACACAATTGCCATCCATAGCAGTGGATGTGGGTATGAGAAAATCAATACTATCATCATGGAGCAAGAAACACTGCTTACAAAACTGTCTTCTGAAAACTCAGAATTACCTATCGATTCAGTAGAACCACACCGTCCAGTATACAAATGGCCGTGAACATCAATGTGTGCTATTCCAAATAAAGCTTTCAAATCTTTACGTGTGTTCCTCAATCAATATGTAAAAGGTAAAGACAAAAGTAAAATCAAAGTGCTGCAAAAATATGGAGATTTGTGTAGTGCGAAAACACACGGGACTGAAAGGACATTCACTAGCCTGCATTTCTGGGCCTATTTGCAAATGTACCTTCCATGATATCAAATGAATATCAGTACATCATTCTAAACTAAGACATTTAGTGTATAAAATATATTGTGCAGAATTAGGCAATTTAAATACCACTCTTCTGCATGGTACACCCAAATACTTACAAGAAGAAATGGACCGTATTCAGAAAAAGTATTTTGGAAGTGAGAGCCACGTAGAAAATGCAACAGTTTTAGAGCATAGTAGCAACAATTCTGCACATAGCAACCTTCTATTACACACATACAGAAAAGAAATACTAACATTTAAAAGGTCCTCGTTCGAAGTACCAAACCATGTGTGTATGTTGCTGCAGAACGTTTTATAAAATGAACACAAAAAATGTGGACATGGCATACAAAATAGAAAACAATGAAGACTCTAAATGGTTTGAATTAGCTTTGTACCTTTTAGCTGAAAGCAAATATGAAGTAACTGAACGTCTAATATGTTGCAGTTACTGTACTGCAAAATTAGACCACAACCACACTCCTTCACGTGCAATTACAAATAATTTGGAATTGTTTCCATTACCAAAAATCCTGCAACAGCTCAATTTGTATGAGAGCATAATAATTCAGACAGTGCACCCATTTCAAGCAATTATACGCCTTCATCCAAAAACAGCAAATTTACCTCCCTCTGAATTGGTGAAAGGCATTTGTGGCAAAGTAGTGTACTTGCCATTAGATCTAACGGAAAATGTACACACTCTAGGAGTGGAACGTTCAATAGAGCATTCTTTAATAGTCTTGGTAAATGGAGTACCAACAAAGGACAAACAAATTTGGCAACAATTAGTAGACTTACACAAAGTTAGACAAGCATTGCAATATCTAAAATACAACGAGTACTACAAGGAAATAAATATTGATGAAAGCTTAAGGCAAATAACTGAAATAATTCAAGAGCCATCAGAAACTGGACAATTCAAACTTCTGGATCCAGCTACAGTATCCACTCTGTTAGACCATTACACAATTCATCCATTGCATTCCAATGAAAGTATAGATGATGCACTAGAAACTTACCAAATGCGACAAACCAAAGGGTCACCAATGAGCATTTGGGGGGAAAAAGTATAGAAGCACGTGCTTTTCCACTGCCATTTCCTACTGGCAAAGGTGGGAGGTACGATGATAGACCCACTCAGATTTAGGCCATCAGAATACCGCTCATTACGAATGTATTCCCAAGATCCCAGATTTAGACAAAATGTGGAATACATATTCCACCTACTGTACGAAAGTGAATTAGCAACACTATTATGGAGTTGCACACATTCTTAAATCTGGAAAGCACTTTCAAAATATGTCAGCTATGCAGTTAATACAAAAAGTACAAGAAGAAAGATGAGGTTTTACATTAAAGTATAACAAATTTGTTTGTAAACATGCCCGGTACAAATGAATACTGGTTTAGACGGCACGGAGACGTGCGTTGCATGATCAGAAACCTTGGACCACCAATTTGGTTTCTTATGCTAAGTTGTGCAGAATATGCATGGCAAGATTTGCATGAGTTCCTACGCATAGCAAACAGCAACAAACACTACATAGATATATTAACACCTGGAGAACTTTGCTCTCTTGATCCAGTTAATGTCTCAAGATATTTCCATCATCGTTTCATTGCAATGCTACACTTTATTTGCAATAAAAGTGTTCCTCCCCTTGGAGAAGTGCAACACTTCTTTTGGAGAAAAGAATATCAAGCGAGAGGAGCACCACATATTCACATGCTGTTATGTATCAAAGGTGCACCGAAATTTGGCCACAACAGTGATAGCACTGTTTTGCAGTTTATCCAAAAATATGTCGCATGTGAAATCCCTTCACAACAGTCATAGTGAGCTGCATGGGCAGATTTTACAATTTCAAAGACACATGTGGCAAATATTGTCACCGTAAATACAAAAACAAAGATAAATACTACACCAAATGCTGCTTTGGTTTCCCCAGACCAGTTACAGAAACAGGTGAAGTAAACAACTTCATTTCTTCAGTTCGACATAGTGTTAAAGGTAAATCACCTAAAACACGTATTACATAAAAAGAAGTGAAGAATCAAAATATATCAATGATTATAATGCAATTATTGCCCTATTATGGAATGCAAACATAGATGTGCAGTACATTGCAGACAATTCAACTGCTGTTGCACGATATGTTACAGCCTACTTGACAATAGCAGAAAAAACAGAGCTTCAAGACCTCTGGGATGACCTAGCATCAGACAAAACATTATCTCAGAAATTGTACAGCCTAGGCATAAAAATGCTCTTTCATAGAGAATGTGGGGCCTATGAAGCAGCAGATCTTTTAATCGGCACTGCTTTGTACAGAAAATCAGACAAAATAGTATGGCTCAGTCTTGGTCCTGCAAAATCTAGAAAAAGAGTGCTAAAATCATGTGAGGACATAGAAACTATTGCCAGAAATGATCCCAACAGCCAAGACATTCTGAAAAACAATTTACTGGACACATACTATCCGAACAGGAGTACCACTCTGGAAATTGTGTCTGTACCACATAGCTCAAAACTTTGCATACAAAAATAATGTAAAACCCGATGAAAGTAAACGTAGATATAGAGTGACCGATTGTGAAGGGAGCTTAGTGAAACTTAACAAACAAAGCTTAATTAATCATGTGAAGTTGTCATTAAAAACTCCTCAACAGAAAGAACTATATTACATGTCTCTTACAACTTTTCAAACCATGGAAAAAAGAGGAAGAGATACTAGATAATTATGAGTGCTATGAAGATGCTTTCAAAGCAAATGAAAGCACTATCACCGATGTTAACTTTACGCAGTACAAAACAATGTCACACAATGAGCAGCGACAAGAAGAAAAAATTCAGGCCCAACTAGATAAAGACTCTTCCGACAGTAGTCAACCTTCTGTAACAGGAAGTCGAGAGCCATTAGGACAACCACTGGTAGCAAATGAGGCTGAAGTTGCTATGGCAGAAGTAGAAAACACCATGTATCAGTATCAAGAAGATAGAGGAGTTACGATCAGTGCACCATTTTTGAAGAAGTAACAAAACAAATTGTGCATGGCGTACAGCACGAAAATAAATGTACCTGCCAAAATTACAAACCTATACTGCTGTACGTCAGTGGGGAAGCTGGATCAGGGAAAACATTCTTAATCAAAATTATTAGCAAGTTCCTGCAGCAATTGACAAACAACAAACTGTCAGCTGTTGTAACAGCCCCCACAGGTTTAGCGGCCTACAACATAGGCAGTGTGACTTTACACCGATTACTACTGCTTCCAGTAGAGCATCAAAATAAGTTAGACTACTACAAACTTTCTGCAGAAGCTGCAATGGAATTACGGAGAGTATTGAAGCAAATGAAAATGCTACTAATAGATGAAGTGAGCATGGTCTCCAACCTAATGTTGGCTTTGATTCATCTCAGATTGCAAGAAGTATTTAATAGTAATAAAGAACTCTTTGCTGGGAAACACATTATCTTTTTTGGAGATCTTCAATTGACACCAGTAAAAGGTGAACCGATTTTTAAAACCTTAGGCCACAATCTCTGCTGGAAAACTGTTGGTAGCATAGGTAATGTTAAACTTTGGCAACATTTCCAATACAGAGAATTAACTGAGAACATGTGGCAATCTGCAGATCTCACTTATGCTAACATCTTAAAGTATTAGAGTTGGTGTATTATCGCAAGAAGCACAAGCTGTATTGAAAAAGTGACCTATAAATGCACTTTATGGCGATAATGCATGCGCAACTGATGTTATGGAACAAACGGCGCACAAAAATGTCAATTGTATGGCCTTCATGCCAACTCTTGCAAGCTGTTTCATCTTCAATGAAACAATGCTAAAGAAATAAATGCAAGCAATAATAGAAATTAGTGCCACAGACAAACTAGACGTGCATGGTTTGACAGTACCCATGTGTGAGCAAGCCACAACAATACTAAATAGTTTAGAAAATTCAATCTCCAACAAAGCTGGGTTGGAAAAAGTATTGAAACTATCATTAAATTGTAGAGTAATGCTTAAACGCAACCTTGACGTAGAGCAAGGGCTAGTTTATGGAGCACTGGGCACAGTTGTTGGCTTTCAATCATACCCACGTGATAACAGCATTCAGTTTGTAAATATTCGCTTTGATAAAGTTTCAGAAATAAAAAGGATGGGGCGCTCAATGGTTCGATTCCTTCTCTTCAAAGACATGTATGTACGTAGAGAGCAATTTTCTCTAACTCTTGCATATGCAGTTACCATTCATAAATCCCAAGGTATTACCCTAGATAAAGCATTGATAAATATAGGAAAGACAGTATTTAAGGAAGGCATGAGCTACATAGCATTATCACGCTTACGTACACTTGACGGTCTTTTGTTAATTAACTTTGATAGTCAGTATAGTCAAAGCTGATGTTCCTTGCATTCTAGAATACAATAGATTGTGTTCACTATACACCCCTCATCTAAAACAATACCCTGTTCCAGATAAAGTGAAACGTGGAAAAAGAAAAGTAAATGAAACCGAAAGCAACAGGAAATTCTGCAAAAAAGGAAAGAAGCTAAAGTTTCATCAATTGCCGCAAACATAGAAGAACCTATTAGGGAATGTGATCCAGGCACGTCGGCAAAGAAGCAACAGAAAAACTGAAAAATGCACTCAGGTACATAACTTGCTGGCCTATTCAAATTTACAAATGAAAGTGGGGTAAGTTGCTATGCAAATGTGGCAAAGAATATTCTATTTCAATTGCTACCAATTGTTTACAATATTTACCTGCACAGCCCAGAACAATTGTGTTTGCAAATGTTATTACTGCATAGAAATGCAACACGCAATCCTGACAACACATAGTGTTTATGGATTAAGGCAGCAATTGGACTGTGCTGGAATGAGATCCACAAGAATTTCTAATGTACATACTATTAGTATTGGAAAACAAAACTATACCTGTAAATGAAATCTTCCAAATTTCGTACATGTGGAAACATACATGCACTCTCTGTAACAAAGTGATACAGGACGAAATCCCAAATGAGCGATTTGGGTATATTTCCATACCAAATTGTGAGAGCATTCCTTTTCAGCAACTTGTACAAAATGCAAACCATGGCAGATTATGTAGTATTTGCAATTCAATCGCTCTACCTTACTGATACGATCACATAGTGCCTACATAATACTTATGCTTCTACGTTATAATGCAGATGGCACCAAAAACAACTGCAAACTGGATTTACACACGGTCAAGTGTCACTTGGTAAGAAAACCTTTACAACAGTAGGAATAATCTACCATGCAGGAGCTACAACCAATGCAGGTCACTACACTGAAAAACATACATTAAAAGAATTGTGGATGGTTTGAATGTAATGATAGCACCATTACTCTAAAGCAGAGGTTGCCAGCTAACCTAACAAATACGTATTTGATGTTCTTGAAGCCAAAATGTATGAAATAATGTATGAAATAATTTTGAATGTGCACTTCAAAATTGTGAACAAAGTAAGTGAAAGACTACAAACAGTTAGAATACGCCCACAGGTATCTAACTACCCAACAGGATGGAAGAATGACACAAATAAATGATTATCACACATTGTTGGAAACCAATGTACAGGCAGAGTATGCCTATACGTATCCAACTGTAGTTGAAAATGGGCAGGAAGGCAACAAAGAAAACATAATTGGGAAAGATACAAGGAACAGGATATGTCAACGACACAAACAAATGAGTATTGAAAATCTGTAGGAACAAATCCACAGTTTGAATATGCCTACAGGTATCTAACTGTTGATAAAAATGGGCAGGAAGGCAACAAACATAACATTGATCAGAAAAATGAAGAACGCACTGAAAGGAAAAAATGAAGTACTTAGTTGCATAAGAAATGAAGGGTTTTTTTAATCCCACAAGGATTTTTTTCCCCAGACCCAAGGATTAGAAAAGAAAACACAGAAACTGAGCACAATGCACAGTACACTGGTTTGTAAAGTAAAAATGAGGGTCTAAAAAAAAAAAATTAACTGTCTATTAAGCAATGTGGAAAATCTGCAAACATTAGCACACCTTTTTCTTTCAGCACATAAATGGAAAAAGTGATACTTCCGCCAAGCACGAAAACAAAACACAAAAAAGTCTACATTCTAAACAAAGTAAGGAGTAAGTATATTGGCAGGCATTTTCTACACATGGGAATGTACTCGCCTAATGTGTGGTAGTAATATGCTGCAGTGCCTGTAGGCTGGCCTTTCGTCTGCAGTGAGTAACCTACCACCTACGCCTTACAAACAAGTTGCAAGGAGTACAGGTGTTATCCACAACCATAACTGCATATGTGAAACATAGTCCTTATAAAGTAGCTGCTTATAAATTTACTTTTGGGACCATCGTCGGCAGCCATGAAGTGAAGAAACTAGGGCATCAAAACAACGACCAGAATCCACCACACCCATATTAACTTGGAACGCCACTGCTTATGACTTCAGTATTGCATGCATGGGGTTTCGCCATGCCCCCAAGACTGCAGAGTCTCCCCACAATCACCTCGGTGAATCACCTCGGCCCAGAAGCTTCCTTCCTATGTGTATGTCTATAGATCTTACATGGGATGGGTGTGCAGTGTCTTCCAAGTGTAGTACTTACCACTTTCTTGATGGGGGCATGGGCTTCGGCCATGGACCCAACACTGCACGCACACCCCACAACTTGCCAATGAAAATGCAACAAAAGGGGTGTATGCATGGTTGGCACATGCTACGGTGGTTGTGGCCAGGTCCTAGAGTCTTGGAAGTAAGGCCTTCAGTCTTCGGCCGACGGCCATGCATCCAAGACTCTAGGCACTGGCCACAACTACCATAGCATATGCCAACCATGGCAGCGTACTAATGAATATAATAGGCATTGGAAACAGTAATGTATTCACAGCATGTAGGCAATTTAAATGTTCCCTAACACCAGACGTGTCCGTACAAATGTAACAACTCCCTCGTGCAATACACAGCCTCAAATACTGCCCTTTTTGGACCCCTCCTTTTCTGTGCGTACAAGGAGGCCGTAGAACATACGTCAGTAAGTAGGTATAAGTGTACTGTGCGTACAAGATGTCCATACGCATTAGATCATGACGACCGACCTCCCAGAACAACTGCATTAATCACCCATATGTGAAGACTGTAGCCCCTGGCCACTACCACCGTAGCATGTTCCACCACTGGCAGCGTACTAATGATTGTAATAATAGGCATTACGAAAAATAATATGGTCACGCCATGTTGTCAATTTCAATGTTGCCTACTTATACCCATGTGCTTTCAAGAGTTACACATTTCCTATCCACTACATGCAGTCAAATGTTACAAATGCTATTGTTGTTATCCCCCACATTTACTGTACGTACAAGGTGTCCATAGAAATTACATCTTGACGGCCGAGGAACAAATACATAGATCACCCATTTCTTACTGTGTGAACCTTTCCCAATGCGCTGTGCCACAGCAAAATAGGGTCATGAAAATAGCATGTGTACGCTGTTTGTTACTCTGCTTTCCGCGGATCCACGATGTCGGGAGCATCCAAACCATCTGACGCAGAAGACGTCTCGCAGCAGCCAATGGACCGAGACGTCGCGTGTACACGGTCATGGCAACAGCCCCTTAGCCAATCGGTTTCTTGTTCGTCGACCGAACAGGGAAGTGTGACCGCGGAGCTAACATAGATATCACACATTTATTCAGACCTACTTTTTCATAATTATAAATGAACGTACTGCATGTATGGTGACAAAATTTACAAAAGCACGCTTTCTGGACCAAGCCCCTGTACCTGCTGCAGATTGCATCAAAATCCGTCCAGCGGTTTCACCTGTAGCAGTGCGCAAAGTTTTTCCCCCATTCAGTCTATGGGAAAAAAAGATGTTTTGAGACCCCCCCCTATAACTCCCCTCCCCCTGGACGATTTCTCCCCAAACTTTACAAGTCTGTTTTGTTAGTCTTGGCAATGCACATAGGTGGCGCGAGTTATGGTTGCTTAGCTTACCATAATTGGCGAATGTCAAGTTTTTTTTTTTGTTGGTTTTACTGTGAACCATAATGTCCCTTTAAGAAAGTTTTTTTTACTGTGTATCTATATATATATATATATCAGTGAACAAAAAGAAAGGGGCTACACATGTGATATCATCAGTGATATTTGTGATGCCACCTTTTATGTCCTGGGTGTTAGTGTTAGCAGTGCACAGTGGTGCAGTCAGGTATGGTTGCTTCACCTACCATAACTGGTGAATTTCAGGGGGTTTTCGGTTTTACTTTGAACCATAATGGCATGTTTGTAAAGTTTTTGTTAGTGAATTGCACAGGTTTTTAGTAGTGCAACTTAACCATAACGTCTCCTTAAAGTTTTTTTGAGTGAATTTTACGGGTTTTTAGTAGGTCAATTTAAGTATAACGTCATTTTAATAAAAGAAATGTGTACTGAATGTCACAGATTTACAGAAGGGCAACGTAACCATAACATCCCTTTAGCAAGGTTCTTTTGCTAAACACTATACACCTTGTGAAGAATGCCACATGACAATATGCTGGCGTACAGCACAGTGACCTGTCCCAGAATCAGTACCCACTTAACAGTAAGATCTATGCCTCGTGGACAGTGTGGAAATAGATTTTATATTGATATAGGAACGTCCACCTTCAACATTTCCCTTACACAGCGCCAACACGCATTGGTATGCAGCGATTACCAATGCACTACACATTATATATATTTAGCAAACGTTGTACTTATCTGAAAATGACATCCGCTAAAGCCATCCCTCCTCCCCAAGAAACAGCATCACTGCTGTAATGAAGAAGCATGAGAAACAGTGCCGCTACCTTGCAAATAACAAACGCACAACATTTTTCGCTGTACATCTACTGACCCATATTACCGTTTGTTGCCTCTTTGCTCATTGCCGTTCGCAAATTGCCTTATTACCTGCCGTACCAAAAAATAAAGCCACCCGTAAACAAAGTAAATATTCCATTAATAGCGACCTTTCACAGTGTAAATAAATAAAAAAATAAATTGCATACTCAAGTTCTTCATATTTCTCAGTAAAATACATAGACGCAATAATCTTTGCCAATAATAGTCTAGACTTGCAAAGCAGTAACGTGTGCTACTAAAAAGGAGGATTACTTGTTATAATCCGGGGCGGCTTTGGCGGGTCGGATTACAAAACAAAATCCTTTTTCAAGATAGCCACCATAGAAAGTGAAGGCGGTTGTTTCATACATAGCCCCTCTTCCCTTTACATGGTAGACTGCAAAAAACACAAGTACATGACGCAGAACCTGTAAATAAATGTACAGCGACGTGCAACCTAATAACTTACATTTTGAAATAATAGACTGGATTGTAAAAGAAAACGTGAACATTTTAGAGTTTGTAAAGTGGATTTATTTAACAACAAACTGTCAGACCATCGGAGTAATTCCATTTTCAATGCAATGATAACAATGGTTCTAAAGTAGTACACAAATGTAAGTGGTCAAACATGACATTTTAGTAAAATGTTACTATTGACCATGTGTAACTATAGTAACAGGCTACAAACGCCGAGATTCTGCATGCGTCTTAAGATTTTAAAAAAATGGCAACTACACAGGAAGACGATAATTCAGTTATGAAGGCAAAATGAATGGACAATTATAAAAAAAATTATGTCTCGTGATTTCAAACAAGACCAAAAGAACATGCAAAGTGATACACAAAGCTATGTGGGCAAACATAACATTTCAAACAAGAAATATTAACGCTAAAAAAGGATGAGTGTAGTTATACCCTACAAATGCGGAACCTGTGCACTCTGCATTTTTACAGGAAAAATATAACAGTGCAGAAAGATAACACTTCAGTTATATTGTCACAATTAGATTTCTGGTAATGTAAAATTAAAATGCGGTTCGCTGTAGAGTGGTCAAAAGTAAACTTACATAATATTTACTGCCTCCATTCTTTTTGTGCAAGTCAGACACTGAAGTATTTGCATCGAAGAATGTTCATGGACTGATATTGCATGTGCCTTATCAACTTTTTAAAACATAACCTTATCAATTGCTATTTTTTTCGACCCTTTCATTCCTTGAATTTCTTCTAAGGTTTCCATTTCGCTCAAGGTCAAAAAACAATTGCCCCTTATACATTCACTTGGATGCGTGGCGTATTGAGCGTCCAACCAAAAAAGCAACTCATGTGACCTTCACTCAGAAGGCAAATCCATTCTTACTTTGCAACAACATATTGAAATCCAATTATGAGAACCGCTACTCCCATACACCTCCAGAATCGCTGTTTCCAGCAAACAATGCAGATGTGGCCTTAGTTTTCAAAACTTAGGACGCCAGTCTGACGGCAATATTATTCCAAAAACATTTTAACCCACACGCACTAATTGGTAGTGGTACAGTGAGCATGAACTTCCATTTAAACGTATGACGTTGGTGACAAGAAAACTCCACTTTTTCAGTTTGTGCTCCCACATCCCATCCCACCCTCCTTAAAGGTCACCTAGTCACATAGTATTACATAAGTGTGACAAGTGCAATGCTGTCTTGTTTTGTATGTGTTTCTAGCGATGTCCGCGTACACCAAAACATGAATAAAAGATGGCGGGAGCACCGAAGAAAACTGACGTACTTCACACTGTTCCACAACCAATCAGGGAAAGCGCCACATGTCCGCGGGCACAAACTTTTTCCCCCATTCAGTCTATGGGGAAAAGAGACGTTTTGAGAACCCCCCCCATAATTTCCCCCCCTGGACCAAACATCGCCAAACTTTACAAAGAAATTCAGAGTGTCCGATATACTTTTTTTGCAAACTTTGGTGAGGATTCGTCCAAGGGGAGCACAGTTATAAGGCACCCAAAAAGAGCTCTTCCTAGGGAAATCGCAACTTCACCATAACTACACAGCCACTAACGTGGCTGTCTAATATGCTGCAGTGGTTGTGAACAGGGCCTAGAGATTTGGATGCATGTCCATAGATATTTGAATGTATGGGTGTGCATTGGCTTATAACACTGGCTTATAACTCCACTGCTTATAAGGTCGTTCAGCCATGCACCCAAGACTGTACACCGTCCCCAGAACCATCTGACTGCTAAGCAATAGTACGGGTGTATGCATTGCTGTAATATGATGTGGTGGTTCTAGCCAGGGCCTAGAGTATTAGGAGTATGATCAATATGCAAGACTACGGGTGTAGGTATAGCGGTGATATGCTGCGGTGGTTGTGGCCAGGGCCTAGCATCTTGGGAGTATGGCCTACGGCCATGCACCCAAGACTCTAGGCCCTGGCCACAACCACCGCAGCATATCACACACATGGGGTGTATAAATTAGTAGCACACCCATACAAACAAAAATGGTAACTACAGCATGTACTCCATTGTAATGGCCGCCAACACCACGCGTGTCCTTAGGACAGTTTGAAGTTGCCTGCGCACAGCACGACTGAAGTACTATCCTTTTTAGACCCCTCATTTTCAGTACTTACACACATTCTGGACAAGACGGGCATAGTGAATACATCATTAACACCTGCCGCCCAAACAAGTACTGTATTTCACCCATCTCTTACTCTCTGAACCTCCCCAAGCACTGTAGGAGAGCAAAACAGTTTCCGAAACAGCATTTCGCCTCTGGTGGCGACCGTGCTGTCGGATCCACGATGTCGGCGCATCCACACATGCTGACGCACATCACGGCTCGCTGCAGTCAATCGGCGAAGACCTTGCGTGTCCGTGGTCATGACGCCACCCCCTGGCCAATCGGTATCTTGTCCGTGGAGCGAACAGGGAAGTGTGACCGCCGAGCAGACATAGATATCACAAAAATTTTTAGATATATTTTTGGCTCATTTTAAAGGAAACTACTGGACGGATTGTCACCAAATTTACAAAAGCACGCTTTAGGGACCAAGCCCCTGCCACAAATTTGGTGAAAATCTGTCCAACGGTTTGACCTGTAGGCGTGCGCAAAGTTTTTTCCCCCATTCAGTCTATGGGAAAAAAGACATTTTGGGACCCCCCCATAACTTTTGCCCCCCCCCCTACAGCCCAAACCGCTGTATGGATTTTCAGCACATTTGCGGCAAGAGCAGAGGCTTGGTCCCGAAAGTGTGCTTTTGTAAATTTGGTGCCAATATGTCCAGTAGTTTTCTTTAAAACAACCAGAAAGTGTCTCTCAAAAAATTAGTGATATCTATGTCCGCTCCGCGGCGACACTTCCCTGTTCGCTCTGCGGACAAGATACCGATTGGCTAATCCGTAGCGGCATGTCCGCAGACATATGGAGCCCTCACTGATTGAGTGTTGAGCAGCGTGAAGTGCGTCTGATTCTTTCGCTACGCCCGCCATCTTTCATTCGTGTCTTGGTGTGCGCAGACATCGCCGCTAACACATATAAAACACACCATTGCACTTGTTAACCTTATGAAATACTGTTTCAGAAGGTGAGGATTAATGGGGATGGGATGTGGCAGCAGGAAGTCAAAAATTGGGGTTTGTCACCAAACCCATACGGTAAATTGGACGTTGCTGCTCAATATAGTGTCTACTAAGTACAGGCAAAGGATTACTGACATCAATGACATTTGTGATGTCATCTTTGATGTCCTGGTTGGTAGTCTTAGCATTGCACGGTGGTGGCGTAAGTTATGGTTGCTTAGTTTACCATAACTGGTGAATTTCAGGGGTTTTCCGATTTTACTGCGAACCATAACGTTCCGTAAAAGTTTTTTTGTGTGAATTTCATAGGTTTTTAGTAGTGCAACTTAACCATAACGTCCCTTTAACAAAGTTATTTTTACTGAAATATATATATAGTAAAAAAACTCTTTAAGGGCACATTATGGTTCTAGGTAAAATCGAAAAACCCCTGAAATTCGCCAGTTATGGTAGGCAAAGCAACCATACCTGCACGCACCACTTTGCACTGCTAACACTAACACCCAGGACATGAAAGATGGTATCACAAATGTCATTGATGACATCACTGATATCACATGTGTAGCCCCTTTGTTTTTGTTCACTTCCATATATATATATATATATATATATATATATATATATATATATATATATATTCAGTAAAAAAAACTTTGTTAAAGGGACGTTATGGTTCCAAGTAAAACCGAAAAACCCTCGACATTCGCTAGTTATGGTTAGCTAAGCAACCATAACTCGCGCCACCTACGTGCATTGCTAAGACTAACACCTAGAACCATAATGTGCCCCTAAAGTTTTATTTTACTGAATTTCATAGGTTTTTGGTAGGGCAACTGACCCATATCGTGCCTTGTCAAAATGTTTCTAGTGAATTCAAGGTTTCTAGTAGTGACACATAAACATACCAGTTACGAACATTTCCCTTCACTGCACACCTTCCGAAGAATGCCACATGATCATATGCTGGCGCACAGCATGGTGACGTGTCCGAAAACCCATACACAATTCACAATAAGGTCTGTGCCTCATGGACAGTGTGGAAGTACATTTTGTGCTGCTGTGTGAACTTTGAACCGCAGCATTTTCCGTGCAGAACTCCAACACCGAATCGTACACAGCTTATAACAATGAAGTACACAGCACATACTTTTAACAAAACTGCTATTCATCTTAAAATGACATTAGCTAAAGCCATTCCTCCTCTCCAAGAAACACCACTAGTGCTGTGAAGAAACAGCTGGAGAAACACTACCCCTAGCTCACAAATAACACACCCACTACATTTTCCTCCTTCCACCTACCCCTCCATATTACTGTTTGCTGCCTCTTTCCTCAGTTCCGTCCGCAACTTTCGGTCTTGGGTATCCTCCCAAACAAAAGCCATACACAAAAGAAATGTTCCTTTGTGACCCACCATTCACAGTCACAAAAAGGAAGGAGAAAAAAAAACCGCATACACTGCATCTGTTTTATATTTCGTAGTAAAGTACATAGACGCAATAAGATTTTCAAACAGTTCCATTTATAGATTTTGTTATGCTAATGGGAATATTGTAGTGTTCATCCTCCATTCCAGGGACTGGAACGGTGGACAAAGTACCAGCAGGGCAGGTTATGAGGGCAATCAAACCGAGAGTGCATAACAAGGTCTCTGCATCATGACCCCATCCCTTCCACTCCTAAAATGGAGGATGCAAGCCATTTGCAATGTACATTTCCAAAGCAGTAACCCGTGATATTAAAACAGATGATTTTGTGTCCTGAAGCGGGCCGCCTCTGGCGTCCCACTTTAAGATATAAAATCCTCTTCCGAGATGGCCACCATAGAAAGGGAAGCTGGGTGTTGCATACATATTCCTTCTTCTCTTTCCATTGCAGTCTGCAAAAAAAGGGACCATATTGCCATGAGCACAGTTGTATTCCCATTCAAATGTATAGTTATGTGCAAAAGGTTTATCACAAAGCCAGTCCCAGGTGGACATGGCCAGTGTAATGCTATCTTTTCTCTGTTCTGGTCATGGCCAGTAGCCAAATTGCGCACATCATGACCTTATACCATGACCCCGACACTGTGGCCACTACCCATAGGTACAGCCTACCCCCTCAGCCATTGAAGTTGTACCGTTGTTTTTTATTTAAAGAGCGACACTTGTCAAACACCAAAACACTGCAACATCTCCAACACCAGGCATTTTGGGCGTTTCCAATCTGCCGTAGACACATTTTCAGTAAATGCACTGTTTTTTTCCCCAAAACTGTCAAATGATTGCCCAAATGAATTGTCATATTACGTGTGGAAAAAAATCCCAACAAACTCTGTGGCCTCAATCGCAATCATGGCAGACATATTGAAACCATGAGCATTTGCACTCCCCTTCGTACACATTTTCATAAAGTGCCCAGGTGGAAAGGTCAGAAGATATGATTGTACCAAGGATGCAACCATGTATGTTTTCAGAAACCTTGATGTATCCCATTTGCAGTGTACCTTACCTCATTTTTCCTCTTTGACAAACGTACTAAATCTGACAGCAGAGCGTGCTCATCCTGTGCTAAACTTCGCCATTGCTGCAGCTGGCTAACATAAATGGCCCTGACGTCAAAGCATATTGGCCGCCCTTGACCCTCACATAACCAACCCAAGGGATATGCTGTACCTTTCTCATTGACGATCCTCTCCAGCATAGCCAAATGCACTCATAAGCACCTATGTGCCGTGACGCAGCACCTGAAAATTAACACACAGGAACGTACAACGTAGCACATGACATTTTGAAGTAATAAACTAGTTTTTAAAAGAAACAGTAACATTTTTGAATTTGTAAAGTATTTTTATTTCACAATAAACTGTGCAAGAACATCGAAGTAATCCCATTTTCAATCCCACAATAAATTTGTTTCTTCGGTCATCGAAAATGAGGCACACATTGTTCTTTTCCCAAACACAAATTATGCGTTTTCGATAAAGCAACCCCTTTGTTTGCGCAATGATTGTCAAAACGTCGCCATGACCTTTCGGCTACACCACCGTAAAAGATGTTATGTTACTCCTAATAGACACTTCAGCGTATGGACAAAGTGGGCCGGCGCGATCATCCCACAGAATTATTACGGGCAGGCAGCCGGTCACCAGCAGCTGCATTTGGCGGCTGAAGAAGCCATCACTCGGCATCTGGAAACCATGACATGCACAGTATGGAAGGATGTAGCTGGTCGGGAAAGTTTAAAGAAAACACGTATCTATAACCAACCTTAACCAAACAATTTAAAAAAAGACAAAAAGAACGTAGGAACTAACGCACAAATCAAAGTTGCCATACATACAATTTTAAGTAAATAGTAGGTTTCAACATGCGTAAAGATAGTGACAGGCTACATATGCAAACAATTTGCACTCTCTAAATTTAAAAACATGACAACTACTCTCAAAGATACTATTGCAGGTACCAAGACAAAAGTAATTTGCAAGCATTTGCAAATGCCACCTTGTGATTTCAGAAAAGAACAGAACGTGCAAAGTGATATAGCAACCGATATGGCCAAACTTGACATTTTAAAGGGAAAATATTAGCATTCAACAAGGGTGAATGAACACATAGCCTGAGAACGTGGAGAATCTGCACTCTAGGTAAGGGGGAAAAATAACTGCATAGAAAGGTAATACATCAGTAATATTGTCAAAAATAATGTTCTGGTAATATAAAAATTCAAACTGAGTGCGGTGTGCAGTCGTCAAAATTAAACTTACATGATATGTACCGCCTCCATTGGTTTAGGTAAAGTCAGACAGCAATGTTTTTGGCCCAAACAATCTTCGTGAAGTGATATTTCATGTGCCTTACAAACATTTTTGAAACATAACCTTATCAAATGGTATGTGTGCAAACTTTCACTCCCTGCATTCTTACTGATTTTTCCCTGTAGCTCAGGATCCAAAAACATTGGACCCTTATGGGTTCAGTTGGATGCGTGGCCCTACTTTGCTCGAAACCAAACAAGCAAAGCAACTGACCTTCACTCAGAAAGCAAATACATTCTCACTTTACAATAACATATCAGAATCCATTCATGAGAACCGCTACTCCCATACACGTGCTGAACCACTGTTGGCAGCAAATAGTGCAGGTGGCTGTCTCAGATTTGAAACTGTAGGACGCAAGTCTCACAGCAATAGTATTGTTAAAGCGTTGCAAGACAGACGCAGTGATTCTTCGCCATATATTGAGCATCTACTACCACTTTACCGTATGACCTTGGTGACATGAAAACACCACTTTTTGCTGCAATAGTTGTTGCCAAGGCCAAGAGTCTTTGGTGTATGTCCATAGATATTTTAATGTATGGGTGTGCAGTGGCAAATAATTGCAGTGCTTATAACTTTGTTGTTTGGTGCATGGCCTGGTGTATCTATAGCTGTGATATGATGAAGTGGTTGTGCCCAGAGGCTAGAGGCTTGGGTGTAAGGGCATAAATAGTTGAAGGTGTGGGTGTGTAGTGTATGAAAACTGTAGTGGCTAATAACTCTAGTGCTTTTAACTTCGTTCTTGGTTGCATGGCCTTTGGCCTTTGGCCATGCAACCAAGACTGTAGGCCCTGGCCACAACCACCGCAGCATATCACCCCCCTGGTGGCGTATAAATGAGGAACACACTCATACTAATAAAAATGTTAAGTACGGCATGTACCCAATTTTAATGTTCGCTGACACCACGCGTGTCCTTAGAATACTTTCAAGTTGCCTGCGCACAGCACGGACTGAAGTACTATCCTTATGAGGCCCCTAATTTTCAGTACCTACAAACATTCCGGACAAGGCGAGCATAGGGAATACATCATGAACACAGTTTCGGAAACAGCATTTCATCTCTGGTCGCTGCTGCGCTGTCGGCGGATCCAAGATATCGGGCGCATCCAAACAACCTGACGCACATCACAGCTCACTGCAGCCAATCGGCGGAGACGTCGCATGTCCGCGGTCATGACGCGAGCCCCTTAGCCAATCGGTATCCTTTCTGCGGAGCGAACAGGGAAGTGTGACCGCGGAGCGGACATAGATATCACTAATTTTTAGAGGCCTACTTTTCGATCGTTTTAAAGGAAATTACTGGACGGTTTGTCACCAAATTTATAAAAACCACGCTTTCGGGACCCCTGCCCCTGGCACAAAATTGGTGAAAATCCGTCCAGCGGTTTGGCCTGTAGGCGTGCGCAAAGTTTTTCCCCCATTCAGTCTATGTGAAAAAGACGTTTTGGGACCCCCCTATAACTTTCCCCCCCCCCCGGACCAAACATCACCAAACTTTGCAAAAGAATTCAGAGTGGGCCATATACTTTTTTCGCAAAGTTTTGTGAGGATTAGTCCAGTGACAGCAGAGTTATAAGCTGCCCAAAAAGTGCTCTTCCTATGGAAACAGCAACTTAACCATAACTACACAGCCACTAGCGTGGCTGTGTAATATTACAAAGCCACGGTAGTGGCTGTGTAGTTATGGTTAAGTTGCTGTTGTCCTTGAAGCCATGTTTGTAATCTACAGTTTCTGTACGGTTTGATTTGTATAGTTTGTATGTGAAGTTTTTGCTACGTCGTGTCATTAAGATTGTAGAGTTTGGTAACAAGCACTGTAGTATAACATATCCATGAAAGAGAACATTTTGTATTGTGGTGTATGGTTAGATGTTTGCTTCAATGGTTCTGTTATGCAGCATATTTATGCATCTTATTAGAATATACCTACTGTTTGATTTGTTGAGATTGGATATATTTTTTTAATGAGTTTGATAACTGGAGGAAATAGTCTTTTTTCAATTTCTGTGATAAAAGAAAAGAGCATGTTAGTGTATGTATTTTATAAAGACTTATTACATTGCATAATAGACATTTCAGCTTTTTTTTTGGACCCTCAGATTTAGTTTACATACCAGTGTACTGTGCAATTTGCTCAGTTTGTGTTTGTTTTTCAAATCATTGGGTCTGTGGGAAAGAAAATCCATTTCGGATTAAAAAAAATGTTATGCTACAGTCTGTTTGTTTTCAGTGTTCACTTGTTGTTTCTGGCTAATGTTCTATCTGTTGGCTTGTTGCAGATTTTTGGAGCCGTTAGCTACCTGTTGGCGTATTCCAGGGGTGCACAACTGATTTTGACAGAGGGCCGAAAGTACCTTACATGAGGGCTATAGTGGGCCGAAAAGTAAAAGTGGGCGGGGCGGTAGACGGGACATGTCAGGAGGCTTTTTCAACCCCCAATTTGTATTAAACACATGGAAAAAGATATGTTTTTGAGGGGTAACAATTTTTATTGCATTTCAAACTTACATTTTGTACTACACATTTTCCATTGCTATCATTTATTTCGATTTAGTTATTGTATATCGTCTGTTTAATTAAATTATATATATTTTATTGACCCTTGATTGGACATTCCGTTATTTTGGACTGCTATAGTTTGCTGTTTGGGTTACCCAAGAGGAGTATGGCCTTCGTTGAGTCAGGTTTCCTCAAAAAAGCAAAGGATGTACATCTCCTAACTGTGCCTGTTTTAGCTTTATTATTGAGTTCACTCTTGGAGTGCAACACTATGCCCCATGGCTCCCATCCCCAACCAAACACTATGCCCCATGGTCCCCTCACCCCCAACCAAATACTATGCCCCATGGCTCCCATCCCCAACCAAACACTATGCCCCATGGCCCCCTCACCCCCAACCAAACACTATGCCCCATGGCCCCTTCACCTCCAACCAAACACTATGCCCTAGGGCCCCCTCACCCCCATGGCCCCCTCACCCTCACCCCCCAAGCAAACACTATGCCCCCTGTCCCTCACCCCCCAAGCAAACACTATGCCCCCTGTCCCTCACCCCCAACCAAACACTATGCCCCATGGCCCCCTCACCCCCATGGCCCCCTCACCCTCACCCCCCAAGCAAACACTATGCCCCCTGTCCCTCACCCCCCAAGCAAACACTATGGCCCATGGCCCCCTCACCCCCAACCAAATACTATGCCCCATGGCCCCCTTACCCCCAACCAAACACTATGCCCCCTGTCCCTCACCCCCAAAGCAAACACTATGCCCCCTGTCCCTCACCCCCCCAAGCAAACACTATGGCCCATGACCCCCTCACCCCCAACCAAAAACTATGCCCCATGGCCCCCTCACCCCCAACCAAACACTATGCCCCATGGCCCCCTCACCCCCAACCAAACACTATGCCCCCCTCACCCCCAACCAAACACTATGCCCCCTGTCCCTCACCCCCCAAGCAAACACTATGCCCAATGGTCCCCTCACCCCCAACCAAACACTATGCCCCATGGCTCCCATCCCCAACCAAACACTATGCCCCATGGCCCCCTCACCCCCAACCAAACACTATGCCCATGGCCCCCTCACCCCTAACCAAACACTATGCCCCCTGTCCCTCACCCCCCAAGCAAACACTATGCCCCCTGTCCCTCACCCCCCAAGCAAACACTATGCCCCCTGTCCCTCACCCCCCAAGCAAACACTATGGCCCATGACCCCCTCACCCCCAACCAAACACTATGCCCCATGGCCCCCTCACCCCCAACCAAACACTATGCCCCCTGTCCCTCACCCCCCAAGCAAACACTATGGCCCATGACCCCCTCACCCCCAACCAAACACTATGGCCCCCTCACCCCCAACCAAACACTATGCCCCATGGCCCCCTCACCCCCAACGAAACACTATGCCCCATGGCCCCCTCACCCCCAACCAAACACTATGCCCCCTGTCCCTCACCCCCCAAGCAAACACTATGGCCCATGGCCCCCTCACCACCCAAGTAAACACTATGCCCCATGGCCCCCTCACCCCAACCAAACACTATGCCCCATGGCCCCCTCACCCCCAACCAAACACTATGCCCCATGGCCCCCTCACCCCCCAAGCAAACACTATGGCCCATGACCCCCTCACCCCCAACCAAACACTATGCCCCATGGCCCCCTCACCCCCAACCAAACACTATGCCCCCTGTCCCTCACCCCCCCAAGCAAATACTATGCCCCCTGTCCCTCACCCCCAAGCAAACACTATGGCCCATGGCCCCCTCACCCCCAACCAAACACTATGCCCCCTGTCCCTCACCCCCCAAGCAAACACTATGGCCCATGACCCCCTCACCCCCAACCAAACACTATGGCCCCCTCACCCCCAACCAAACACTATGCCCCATGGCCCCCTCACCCCCAACAAAACACTATGCCCCATGGCCCCCTCACCCCCAACCAAACACTATGCCCCCTGTCCCTCACCCCCCAAGCAAACACTATGGCCCATGGCCCCCTCACCCCCCAAGCAAACACTATGCCCCATGGCCCCCTCACCCCAACCAAACACTATGCCCCATGGCCCCCTTACCCCCAACCAAACACTATGCCCCATGGCCCCCTCACCCCCCAAGCAAACACTATGGCCCATGACCCCCTCACCCCCAACCAAACACTATGCCCCATGGCCCCCTCACCCCCAACCAAACACTATGCCCCCTGTCCCTCACCCCCAAAACAAACACTATGCCCCCTGTCCCTCACCCCCCAAGCAAACACTATGCCCCCTGTCCCTCACCCCCAACCAAACACTATGCCCCCTGTCCCTCACCCCCAAAACAAACACTATGCCCCCTGTCCCTCACCCCCAACCAAACACTATGCCCCATGGCCCCCTCACCCCCAACCAAACACTATGCCCCATGGCCCCCTCACCCCCAACCAAACACTATGCCCCATGGCCCCCTCAACCCCAACCAAACACTATGCCCCATGGCCCTTCACCCCCAACCAAACACTATGCCCCAAACACACTCAAGCATGCACCCATACAGACCTGAACCCCCCACCCCCCAAGTCAACACACACACACAAACATGCACCCATACAGACCCAAACCCCACACCACCCCAAATCAGCTAAATCTCAAACAAGCGCCCATACAGACTCGAACCCACACCCCCAACTCAGCACACACACAAGCATGCACCCATACAGACCCGAACCCCCCACCCCCCCAACTCAGCACACACACACACAAACATGCACCCATACAGACCCGAACCCCCCACCCCCCAACTCAGCACACAAAAAACATTCAAAACATTCATACACATCCGACACCCCCCGACACCCGCATCTCAACATACACACAATACATTCAAATACATTCACACACCCCCACATCTCAACATACACACAAAATACATTCAAACACAAACATTCATACACATCCGACACACACCCCCACCCCCGCATCTCAACATACACTCAAAATACATTCAAATACAAACATTCATACACATCCGACACACCCCCCCACCCCCGCATCTCAACATACTCAAAATACATTCAAACACAAACATTCATACACATCCGACACACCCCCCCACCCCCGCATCTCAACATATACACAAAATACATTCAAACACAAACATTCATACACATCCGACACACCCCCCCACCCCCGCATCTCAACATGCACTCAAAATACATTCAAACACAAACATTCATACACATCCGACACACCCCCTCACCTCAACATATACACAAAATACATTCAAACACAAACATTCATACACATCCGACACACCCCCCCACCCCCGCATCTCAACATACACTCAAAATACATTCAAACACAAACATTCATACACTCAAAATACATTCAAACACAAACATTCATACACATCCGACACACCCCCCCACCCCCTCACCTCAACATATACACAAAATACATTCAAACACAAACATTCATACACATCCGACACACCCCCCCACCCCCTCACCTCAACATATACACAAAATACATTCAAACACAAACATTCATACACATCCGACACCCCCCCACCCCTGCACCTCCGCATCTCAACATATACACAAAATACATTCAAACACAAACATTCGTACACACAAACATAAAGCAAAACAAACCCGACACACAAACAGACCACTTACCGGAGACATGCTGGAAGGCAGGCAGGCAGGTAAGCTGGAAGTCGCTGGAATCGCACTACGGCTGGCGTGGTCCAAGGCTGAAATGCCTTCCGGCATCAAGCCTTATGGACCACGCCAGCCGTAGTGCTGGCCCTCCATTGGTGCAGCACACACGCATTACGTGGCTCGTAGGAGCGACGTGATGCGTGTGTGTGCTGAGCCAATGAGGGCCAGTGTTTTCACCGGCCCGGAAGACAACAAAGACTTTCCTAATGGAGGGCGGCTGCGGGCCGCCCTCCATTAGGAAAGTCTTTGTGCCTCGCGGACCGGTCAAAAGGGCATGGCGGGCCGCAACTGGCCCGCGGGCCTTATGTTGTGCACCCATGGCGTATTCTAACGGTCTATTTTTTGTTATAATTTAGTGGTATTTATTTTTCGAGTGGATTGTGTCCTCCAACGTATTCCTCATCTTAGATGTATTCCATCCAGCTTCAGCTGCTTCAGAAAAAAAATTCTCGGCAGCGGGCACCGTGCATCTGTCGTCAAGTCGATGGTACCTCAAAGGCCTCCATCGAGGGTGATGTCATCGGGTGTATAAGTACCACGCGTGGCGCCCGTTGGCCTCAGTTCCGTTTTTACGCAGTATATGTTGCTTCGGAGATTCGGCGCGCCTCGAGATCTGTGAAGAATAGTAAATAAACAAATATGTCCTAGTCATCAACGCCGACCACGACCCCAAGATCGGGTTTCAAAAAGTGCAAGTCGTGCGGTTCAAAAATGTTGACTACAAACCCGTACCGAGAGTGTTTGTGGTGCCTCGGAGAAGGCCATGACATGGAGGCCTGTACGAAGTGTCAGACGATGACGGGGAAGGCCTTTGCAAGAGAAGAGGGGAAAACTACAGGTAGGTCGTAAATCCAACCGTAAAACCTTGAGCATCGAGCCGAGGTCCCGTGAGGGTCAAAATTATGGAGGTGTTCGAGAAAGCGAAGCCTCGGTCCGCACCTTCCTCGGAAGCCGGCCGACACTTGCGCGCCCTTGAGCCCGGGTGATCGAAAGCGGAAGGATAGAGAACCTTCCAGGAAGCCGAGCGAGAAAAGATGCTCGAGTTGAGTCGACCGCTCGAGGTCACTGACGCCATCCGAGACCGAACTGTCAAGGGTTTTGACCCATGTTGAATCAATAGACTGGGTAGATATGGGGATGAGTTGTTGCCGCCCATTATTCTATCCCAGAACAAACTAAATCAATAGACTGGGTAGATGTGGGGATGAGCTGTCGCCGCCCACATTCACGCCAGAATCCAGGAGAACCGCGCAGTTTGCGCACACCAAAATGGTCACCTCATCTGCCACCCACCAGTGCAAAGAAAGGTGGTTCTGTTCAAAATCTGTTTTTATTGATGTCAAAAAGTTGCTAAAATCATGGGCACAAGACCACTCTAAAGATATAACCTTCTTGTGGGGGGTTCCACATCACCACTCTACTGTAAGGATGCCATCAAAACAATGTTAAGCAAGGATCCTATACTATCAAGCAAAAGACCACTCTATTGAAATGCATTAATTCAAGACAGATCCCAAAAATGGGTGCAGTACCAGTTTTGTCCACAAACCGGCGCTAGCGGTCTAAACTCTGACAGTAGGACTGTATCTCAGGAGTGCAAGAGGATCCAGCCTAACTGGGACTTCAAAGCCTGTTGGTTAATTAAAATTCTTAACCACCTGCTGTTCCCAGAGACAATCTGATTCAATTAACAGGCCAAGAGGCTGGGAAACCTTCTCACCCCAGAGACCCACACAACAGCCCAGGATATCACATGACCCTGGTGATTGGGAAGGAAGGGTTTTCCCTTCAGCCTGCCGGACACCACACAATAGACTCTTTCCCTTGAATGGAGTATGTTAATTTTGGATGTGGACTGTAAACAGAGCTCTGCCTGGGAGCAGGGACATGTGAGCTGACCCACCCAGCTTCGAGGGGCGGGCCAGACTTGAGTGTGGATTCCTATTGCATCAAATATATGTTTAAGTTAAATGCTTCTAAAATATTGTATTAAGCTCACAAAAATGTGCAATTTGGAGAACCTTAATCCAAGAAATGTACCCACAATTCAAGACATGATTCAACTTTGTACCATGTTTTGAGGCGAAACCCCGCTATTTATTGATATTACAGACACTGGGTTTATGCTAGAAACCTAGTAGATTACTGGAATGTGTGTAGGAGGGTGTACATTGGTGTAATTTTTGATACAGATTTAACAATGGTAAACCAATTAAAAACGAAATTAAGTTGTAATTTTTTAATGCAAGCCCCCAGGAAGATCAGAGTCGGACAAGCATGGACCATAAGGAATCTGTAATATGTACATGTAATTTCAACAAATTGTGTATCTGGGAAATATGTATTTGGATCAGAAATAGATTTGTGTGCACATTGACAAGGGGAGTGTCTTTCCGTAAGCCATAAAGATGACACACAACCCTGCTCCCCAATCAAGGAAGAGAGGAGGAACTGGCCAATGATAAGTTGAGAGGGTTGGGCATGCAGAATTAGCCGACCCACCCACTTTCTAAACACATAAAAAGAGACTGCTGGGACAGGTAGAGACACTCAATTCCCATTTATTTTCTGCGGAGCACGCTGACGGACGAATTCACATCCAGAACTCCAGAGACCTAGACTGACTCCAGCTAGACAGAGACCATAACTTAGAACTCTGACTCCACAATTTAAAGCAAAGGCCTAAACCACAAGCTGAGTTCTGTTCAGCAGACCTCAAAACCAACCAAACTATTCAACAGCATGCGAGCTGTTTGAATTCTTTGCCAAGAACTTTTGCAAGAACCTGTAGCAGTATCCAGAAAGCAGTGCTGTATCCGGAACCAGAGAGAACCACAGACCAGACCGTTGTGAGCAGAACCGGTGCCTGACAGACCCAGAGAGCAGAGCTGACCCAGATAGCCGGGACTTCAGAACCACCCGCCGCATAGTCCTGTCCAACCTGACCAGACCTTGACGGCTTATTTCAAAAATATAGTGTGAGTACTCAGTGTGCCAAAACCAATTTTAGTTTAAAATAATCTAATCCAAACTATTTTAACCTATTTAGAACTGCCTCCTAAAATCGTGTCATTCTGTCATCTTTAAACCTGAAAACTGTCATCTGTCATTCTGAGCTTTCAAATTTCAAATCCGAAAAACTACCTTTACTAAATCGGCCGTATCTGCGGAACCGTCTGTGATAGAAGCGAGATTCTAAGCTTTCCAACAAGCTCTAAACCGACTTGCTACTCCTCATACTCCCTCCGTAATTGCGCTCGACGCACACGACTAAATTTGCTGCGATTTGACATTTTGCTTAATTTCAGCCACGTGTAAAAAGATTTGTCCTTGCTTTCCTTTGCTGAAATTCGTTTGCAACCTGACAATCATTCATAGAGCATTGCTAAAGTGATCCTGAACTAATACAAAGTAGCTATCACCTACCCTGAACCTCCTATAGGGAATTAAAAGCAATTTTAGCACATTTCTCACTTGATTGTCATCACATCCAAAGCATTTTGGGCCTGTGTTTAAAACTCCTACCTGTTTTCCTCTAAGCTTGCTAGGCGGGAACTGAATTATATTTGATTGCATTCCTGAGAACTGTGTGCTTTCCTTCCATCTCTTTACCTTGCATAAGGGGGGGGGGGGAGGGTGAATTGTCAAAGAAAAGTGATTACATTGTCTTTAGTTGAAGTCATATGTTTATATTCTGTACTGCATTTTCATTCATCATTGCATTGTCCTTGAAGCCATAAAAGCATTCTCAGCTACTTTATCCTCTCTATATCACTTCTAAGCCATCAAAAAGAGTGTACCACAAGTGTGCTATCAAATATTAATTTACTATAAAAGTGTGATATATATATATTGTTTAATTTTCAAATAAACCTTTTAATTTACAAAACAAACCTACTTCTTGGCTCAGTGGGGTCAGGGGGATTCTAAGAGAGGGGTGTTATATAAGGGTTGTCATCCAGAGTAAACGAACTGGACATAAAAATACATCAATAAGGGCTTCCATCAGCATCCCAGACTAGGCATTGACTTAGCTGTAGTGTTGAATTGAAGTCGCTTACAGAACACACCTCGAAGGGCAAGTCTTCGAAGAGCGCCTCGACGCCCTCGAAGCCTGTGCCATCGAAGACTGGTATTACGCCAATTCCATCGACGCCTCTGTCGACGTCGACCCCGAAGCCCTCGATGCCGAAACCTCCAGTTCGGCAAAATCAGCCAGAAAAAGGGAAAGAGAAGGCTACAAGATCTGTAATGCGTTCAGGACCCATTAATACTCCTCCTCCACCTCTCCCAGAGAAGGTTTTTAAACCTCTTCCTAGGAAGGAGTTTTTCAAGTCCCTGACCTCAATTTTTGAGGAACAGGAGAAATCTGATGCGGAGAATATACCTTTTGGGCTAGAATATGGCCCCCCGAATGTCCCAGAATGCCTGATTTCAGAAGAAAGCAGGATGAGGGATTTGGTTGAATCACTGCACAATGCGAGTGGAATTGATGCATCTCCTGAAAATGACTTTGGTATACCAGAACCAGGAGAACATGCCAGTCCATCATACCGTCAGGTAATGACAAAGGTAATAGATTATTTAGGATGGGCCAGACCTCCAGCCCAATTTATCCAAGATGATCTAACAGACATATTGGATCATGGTCCTACTGAAGACCCAATACTACCTTTTCACGTAGCCTTGCAAAATAGGGTGGCCAAAAATTAGGAGACTCCGGATTCTATTCCACCAGTGAATAAATCCTTACCTCAAAATACCGCCCTGCCAGTAGCGACCCCGGCTATCTGTCTAAACATCCCACTCCCGAGAGTTTGGTCATACAGGCAGCCACAGCTTCTAACAAACTGGCGTATCCTTCTATCCTTCCGGACAGGGACGATAAGCGTATGGATGGCTGGGCACTGAAGGTATTTTCAGCTGGGAGTATGGCGTTAAAATCAGCCAACTCCACATGTGCCTTGGCAAAGTTTTTGTACACTCTGTGGGAGTGCAGTGCGATGGCGGCGGAGCACATACCAGAAGGGGACGAGAGGGAAGGATTCCTAGCCATCGTTAGAGATGGAAAGGAGGCTATGCAGGAATCCCTTGAATCTGGATTGGACACTGTAGATAGTGCTAGCAGGTCCATGGGCACTAGCACGGTAATGCGCAGATTTGCATGGTTATGGAAGTCCGGTTTCGCACCAGACATGCAGAACCGTCTCCTGAATATGTCCTTTGACAGGTCTCACCTTTTTGGCAGCAAGGCTGACTAGAGCCTTGAGAGGTTGCAGTCCTCAAAAGCAGCTGCCAAGTCTTTGGGAGCCCGCAACAGGCAACCTCAGCCTTTTCGTGCACCAGGTCAATCTTGGAGGGGACGATCCTATCGTTACTACTCCTCATATGGAAAGGTGAGAGGAATGGCCAGTCAAAGGGGCCAGATAAAGCCTCTCGTGGTGGACGAGGAAAACGTGCAAAGCCAGCTCCAGCCTCATCAGCGGCTGCAGCAACCGCCTCAAAACCACTTTGAGTACTTGCATCACAAGACACCTGTAGGCGGCAGGCTGTCACAGCATCTGCAAGAATGGCGAGCCATTACTTCAGATGTTTGGGCTCTAGAAATAATAGCCCAAGGTTGCTGCCTTCCTTTTCTAACGCAACCTCAAAGCAATCCACAAAGGAGACACCCTTTGAAGTTTTCAGACCCGCTCCTACAGAAGGAAGTTTTAACCCTGCTGGAGAAAGGTGCTATCGAACCGGTACCTGCAGCGGAGAGGAACAAGGGATGGTACTCCCCGTATTTTTTGATTCCCAAAAGGACGGAGGATTGAGACCCATCCTGGATTTAAGAAACTTGAACAAGTTCCTCAGGAAGGACAAGTTCAAGATGGTTACTCTTTCTCGCATCCTTCAGGCCCTCCAACTCCAGGATTGGTTGGTGTCATTGGACCTCCAGGATGCTTATTTTCATGTGCCGATTCATTTCAAGCACAGAAAATACCTGAGGTTCGTAGTTGGCGACTCACACTATCAGTTTCGAGTCCTGCCATTCGGGTTGACCTGCGCCCCGAGGGTCTTCACCAAACTGATGGTAGTGGTGGCAGCGCACCTCAGGAGAGGGGGGATTCACGTCTACCCCTACCTGGACGATTGGCTGATCAGAGCACGTTCTGCCAAAGTCACTAGATCACCTGAAAGTCACCTGGCACTTCCGCCACAGACTGGGCTTCTCCCTCAATTTCAAGAAGTCACAAATGACCTCTTCTCAATGGCTCCAATATATAGGAGCAGTATTAGACACATCCCTGGGAAAGAGCTCGCCTCCCAGGGCGAGGGCTCAAGACATTCTTCAGATGGTTTCCAAATTCCAAAATGCCCAAAGTCTACAGGCCTAAGACTTCTTAAGGTTGCTCGGCCTCATGGCATCCTGCATTTTCCTAATGCCAGAGGCACGTCTCAGAATGAGATCCCTTCAATGGGCTCCAAAGACTCAGTGGTCCCAGTTCTCAGGTCGAATGACGGATCTTCTCCAAATTCCGAACAAGGTTCGTCAAGATCTTCTATGGTGGACTTGTTCAGAGAATATCCTGAAGGGAGAACTTTTTTGACAACCATGGCCGGAGATCACAGTAGTGACGGACGCCTCACTCAAAGGGTGGGGAGCTCATGCCAACGAGCTGACAATCAGCGGTCGTTGGTCTCCATTGGAGTCCAAACTACACATCAACCTTCTTGCGCTGAGAGCAATCAGGCTAGCGCTGAAAGCTTTCCTGCCATCTGTCAGAGGAAAACATTTCCTGATAATGATGGACAACACAGTGGCCATGCATTATCTAAACAAAAGAGGTGGTGTAGGGTCACTACCTCTGTGCAGAGAGGCAATGCAGCTCTGGTATTGGACAATCCAAGAAGGAATCTCTAACAGCAGTTCACCTAGCCGGGGAAGAGAATATGACGCCAGACGCTCTGAGCAGGCAGAGCACGGTGTCGGACGAATGGGACCTGGCTCAGGAAGTCATTCAAGAGATCTTTGCCCTTTGGGGAACCCCTCAAGTGGACCTATTTGTGACCGGAATCAACCGGAAGTGCGAAAGGTATTTCCCCCGAGAGGAGCCCTGGGGGACGCGTTCGTGGTGGAGTGGAATTTCCCACTATTGTACGCGTTCCCTCCGATTCCTGTCATTCCTCAGGTCATCAGGAGACTGAGACGCTTCGGAAACTACATAATCCTAATTGCCCCAGATTGGGCCAGGAGAACGTGGTAACCGGATCTTGTTTTTTTTTTTTTATTAGTTGTTTTGGTCACGAGAAACTCAAGACCTTTCAACTTAATACTATACAAAATAATGACAATAGGAAAATGAAACAAATATAAGAACATCGAAACAATAAGACAAAAGTTATGCAATCATAATTAAGACAAGAAGAGAAAAAAGGCTGAAATAAAACAATTGTTTCCAGTCTCCTCAATAATTGAGCAAGGCTCTATACAATCATTTCAAGGGTACATGCATTGCTAGTTTCAATTGATGGAGGTAATTTACAACAGCATATCTCACTGCCTTTCTCTTGGTATAAAATAATAGATCCCATAATTTCTCTGTTGTCAGATCCCAATATTCAGTAAATAGACATTTAAAATGAACACAGCGAACTAATAGTAATTCTTCACATTCAGAGCATAGATGTTTAAGAGTCTCTGCATACTGTTTACAGAATTGTCATTGCTACGTCTATTCAGCACATCATTTGTTAACCATGAATTCAGCCTAAATCTCATAAAGCCATCACGATGGCTTCGGCTGGGTGACCTTACCATATAATTTGCCACGTCATAGCGTTTCAATTCAAAATGGTATTCCAAAAACTTTTGGGAATTGGCACAAGCCATGCGAGTACATATCCAGTCTGATTCCCACATTTTTGTTTTAGCTCTGTTCGGGTTCTCCATTAACAGGATTGCATCTACTTGTGCCTTTTCTAGAATAGACTGAATTTTTAAACGCCACATTTTTGGGAAGTTATCCAATGAATTCATTAGATAAGTAGAGATAATGTTAGTAATTCCTTTTGTCAGTTGATTCAATAAACATTTACAGTGCACATAACACAATTTCCATTTATAAATTGCATAAACCGAGATTAGGCCCAATTCATATCTCAAGAATGGAAGCGGTTGAGAATTAGGCAAATTTAACACCGGCTTCTAGAAACGACCTCTCAAGGCCCAATAAGAATAAGTCATTATTTTTTGGGTCTCGGCACCATACAGAATAACAGGAATTTGGTTTGAAATAGGTAATTATCAGTAAAATGGAGAATTTACAGTATCTGGCCTTAATAATGCGGGCTTGCGAGATAGACATTTTCAATTTAAGCAGCCCTTGTTTGTTATACTGGTCATGCACAGGCTGATTAGATATAATCATGCCCAGATACACATAAGCATTTACAACAGAAATTTGACAATTTTGCAATGGCCATTGATTCCGGGCTAGACTTTTTCTTGTACCAAATTGGATTATTTTTGTTTTGGCAATGATAATAGTTATACAATTTGCTTGGGTATATTGATCCAAGGCACCCAGTAAGTTCCGCAAACCTTTGGGGGGGTGTGACATTAATACCATATCATCGGCATATAATAGCCACTGAATTTGCACCCCCATGATTTTTGGAGAATCAGTGATCAATTTGGCGAAGGTTTGATGAACATCTGAAATAAAGAAATTAAATAAAGCCGAGGCCAGCAAACATCCCTGTTTCAGGCCTCTAGCGGTTTCAATAGGGGCAGTTAACAATCCGCCCTTTGTCAATCTGACCTGGATCGTAGTATTTGTATGCAATTGAATGATCCATTTCAGAATCTCCCATGGGCAGTTAGCATCAGCCAATTTTTTATACAAGAGCTCTCTGGGGACAGCATCAAAAGCCATTTTAAAATCAATAAATGCAAAATACAGGGGCTGTTTGCACTGGTAGGTTTTCTGAATGATGCTTGAAGGAGTAATGATATTAATTGCAGTGCCTATACCCTGTAAGAACCCTGTCTGGAATGGATCTCGGAGATTCCTACAGTTCAGCCAAGTATTAAATACATTTAATAGCAGCCTGGCAAACAATTTGCCCGGGCAGTCCAGTAATGCTATTGGTCTGTAGGACCTTGGATCCTCTCAATCACCCTTTTTGAAAATAGGGAAGATGATAGACTTTTTCCAAGTCTTGGGAATGAAGCCAGATTTAAAGACTTGTGCAAAAATACGATATAGAATTCCTGCCCACTCATTGACATACATTTTTAGCATAGCGTTATGTAGTCGATCAGGACCTATCGCTCAAGAAGTGCTCAGTTTTGTGATGCAGAGTTTTATGTCATCGATGTCAAATATAAACCCACGGGTGGCTATATCTGAATGCAGACATAGTCGCATATCAGGGAAGGGTGAAAGATATAAGTTTTGAAAATACATCTGCCATGTTTCAGCCGATATCGAATTAGTCTGGGTAACGATTTTGGGGTTGATTAAGCAGGGTCCAAATGCCGGCAGTAGATTTCGTTGCAAGTTGCTTCAGCATGGCCGCCCTGTCCAATTCATATTGCTTAGCTCTTCTATTTTTAAGCCACTTTTTGTATTTCTGCTTTAATGATCTAATTTTGATTGCAGAGTCTATTCGACTTCCTTAACTGTCGAATTTCACGTCTTAGCCCAGCTTTTTTATACTTAATATCCGAATCAAAAAAATGATATGTTGTTGCTTAATTAAACCGTTACCACTGTCAATTCGTTTAAACATCTGCATGGCAAGTGTATAATCTTTTCCATCAATCCAGGGCTTTGATACATTTTTTCAAGATTTTGGTCCAGGCTGTGTAATTTTGCTCGATTCCATTTCAGTCTATTACCCCCATTGTTAACTACAACATCTGATATGTTGGCATTCATTGACAGCATTGATTGGGGCTTTCTGATCAGAAATGATAACTTAATCTTGTTATGGTCGCTCAGATCGGTCTGTATCACCTCCAGCTTTTGCACGCAATTAAATACCTTTGCATTGATGTATACATAATCTATTATGGCATGCTGAGTGCCTCTTTGCCAAGTCGCCTGAGCGGGGGTGTCACCCCTCACATTGCCGTTTATCATGAGAAAGTTGCGTTCCAGGGGATTGGGTCCTCCGACGTATTCCATATCTATGACATGTAATCACCACAGCTCTGCTGCTTCGGAAACTTTTTTCTGCGTCCTGCGCCGATGACGCCGATGCGCCGTCGTCGAGGACCTCGTCCGACGTCATCCGATGTGATAAGTAGGACGCACGACACCCGTAGCCTCAGTTCCGTTTTTTCCGCGAACGTGTTGCTTTGTGAATCTCGGTTAACGCCTCGACTCTTTGGAGTTCTGTTCTTCTCGGTTCTTCGAACCTGTTCGTTTTTGTGAAAATCTTTCATGTGAAGATGTCTTCTACTTCGTCTTCGACCCCGCGTCCGGGTTTCAAGAAGTGCGGGGAGTGTGGGTCCAAGATGGCGGTGACGGACTCGCACAACGCCTGCCTTTGGTGCCTCGGGGAGGCCCACGACACGGATGACTGTATCGACTGCCAGTCGCTCACGTCCAAAGCCTTATGCGAACGTAAGAAGAAGTTGTCGGTAGGTCGGGTTTCCAAGCCCCGGAAGTCGAAGTCTGCGGGGCTTTCGACGGATGATTCGAGGGGTGACTCTCTGCGTCATCGTCGGAAGTCTCGTGGGTCTCCTTCTAGGAGTCGGTCTCGCCACTCCTCAGCCTCTTCGAGGCATTCTCGGAAGCGCCGACACCGGTCGTCTTCCAGGTCCTCTTCGGAGGACTCTGCCCGGCACGTCGCTTACTCCACCAGCCGTGCGACGCCGGAGGAATGGGCTTCCTTCGGGAAGAAAATGCTGGTGATTCTTGAGTCGCAGGGTACTAAGCCGTCCGCGCCCCCGAGTGGGGTCGGTCGTGAGAGGTCGAGAGACACCGCTCGCAAGAGTGGTCGGCACGAGTCACAGGAGAGGTCCCGTTCGGACAAGGAGACTCGTTCTCGACGTACCCATTCCAGGTCCCGGTCCTCGACGCGTTCGAGACCGTGTGCACCTGTGAGGTCTTCGAGGAAGACATCGACGTCTGAGGCGTTGTGGGCGTCGACAGGCTTTCTCGAGGCTCCGGCTCCGAGGAAGTCGTCGAAGCTGTCGACGCTCAGGTCGTCGAGGGACACGCTCGGGGCTCTGGCTTCGAGGGCTGTGTCGACGCCGCCGATGCTGGCGGCGCTGCATCTGACGTCGACGCCGATCCTCTCGGCGCCGATGCCTGTTCTCTCGACGTCGGCGCCGATTCGCTCGACGCCATCAACGCCTTTCGTGTCGGAGGTACCCCGTGGCACGGGTAACCCCCTAGGAAGGCTCTGGTTAAGAGCAAGCACTCTCGGGTACCTTCTTTTCGCCACCTGGAATACATTTCAGAGGCGGATGAGGATTCTGATGGCCTGGTTCCTAGTCAGGTTCCAGATGAAATTGTCTCGGGCTATAGTCAGTTTGACGATTTGAGGCAGTCACTGCATGATGCCAGTGGACTGGACACCTCTCCGGAGGTGGAGTTTTGTAGGCCTGAGCCCGGCTCTCATGCCGATTCCTCGTACCGGTGCCTTATGGCTAGGGTTTCTGAGTACTTGGGATGGTCTGCTCCCCCTGGGGAGTTTGTGCAGGATGATCTAACGGACATCCTTGATGTTGGTCCCCCAACTGACCCGGTACTGCCGTTCCATATGGCTTTACAGAGAAGGGTGGCGGCGGCTTGGACTGCTCCGGAGAGTCTCCCGGCGGTGGGCAGATCCTTGTCGCGAAAATACCGTCCAGCCAGTAGCGACCCCTGCTACTTGACCAGGCATCCCACTCCGGAGAGTTTGGTGGTGCAGGCGGCCCCGGCAAAGCTGGCGTCGTACCCTACCATCCCTCCTGATAGGGACAACAAACGTTTTGATGGCTGGGCGAAGAAAGTGTTTTCTTCTGGTGGTATGGCGCTTCAGGCGGCCAACTCCATTTGTGCCTTGTCTCGTTTCACACACACTCTGTGGAACTGTTTTGCGTTAGCGGCTGAACATATTCCCGAAGGGGACGAACGGGATGGTTTCCTTGCTATGGTCCAGGATGGTAAGGATGCCATGTGTGAGTCCGTTCAGTAGGGTTTGGACTTAGCTGAATGCGTCAGTAGGTCCATGGCGGCGAGCACCATGATACGCTGGTTTGCGTGGTTGCGGAAGTCAGGGTTTGCTCCTGATGTGCAGTCCCGGCTCCTCTACATGCCCTTTGACGGTGAACAACTTTTTGGTAGCAAGGCTGACGAGAGCCTTGAGAGGTTGCAGACCTCAAAAGCTGCAGCGAAGTCGTTGGGCGCTGCAGTTCGCCAACCTCCGCCTTTTCGTCCTAGGGGACAGCAGTGGAGGGGTGGTTCCTTTCGCTATTACTAGTCCTTCAGTAAAGCGAGAGGAGCTGGCAGTCAAAGAGGCCAACGCAGGGGTACCAGAGGTGGACGACAGGGTACCCGTGGTGCCAAGGCCGCTCGGGCAGTTGCCTCTTTGCCCTCAGGTAATGCCGCAGCCGCTCCCACTCAGTCATGAGGCCATGTCCCATGGTTCGCCGGTTGGGGGAAGGCTGGCGCAGCATCTTGTAGAGTGGCAAGCCATTACTTCAGATGTGTGGGTTCTGGAGATCATAACCCACGGCTACTGTCTTCCCTTTCGGCACAGGCCTCGCGACAATCCACCGGGGAACCTCTCTTTGCAGAGTCCGGATCCGCTCCTTGCGCAGGAAATTCAAGCCCTGCTGGAGAAAGGCGCCATAGAACTGGTGCCTGTAGCGGAGAGGAACAAGGGATGGTATTCCCCTTATTTTTTGATTTCGAAGAAAGACGGGGGATTGAGACCCATCATGGACTTGCACGGTTTGAACAAACTCCTCAGGAAGGACAAGTTCAAGATGGTTACTCTCTCTCAAGTCCTCCAGGCCCTTCAGCTTCAGGACTGGTTGGTGTCACTCGACCTCAAGGATGCTTACTTCCATGTGCCGATCCATCCCAAGCACAAGAAGTACCTGAGGTTCGCGGTTGGCGACTCGCACTTTCAGTTTCGGGTCCTGCCGTTCGGATTGACCTCCGCCCCGAGGGTTTTCGCCAAGCTCATGGTGGTGGCAGCGCATCTCAGGCAAGGGGGGATTCACGTCTACCCCTACCTGGACGATTGGTTGATCAGGGGGAGCTCTCCCGAGCAAGTCCTGGATCATCTGTCCCTCACCTGCCACTCCCTTCACAGGCTGGGCTTCTCCCTCAATTTAAAGAAGTCCCATTTGACGCCAACACAGCGGCTCCAGTACATCGGAGCAGTGCTCGACACTTCCCTGGGGCAGTGTTTTCTTCCCCAGGTGAGGGCTCTTCACATTCAGCAGATGGTGCACAAGTTTCAGCATGCCCAGACGCTCCCAGCGTTCGAGTTCTTGAGGTTGCTCGGCCTCATGGCATCCTGCACTCTTCTGGTGCCAGAGGCTCGCCTGCGGATAAGATCTTTGCAGTGGGCACTCAAGACGCAATGGTCGCAGTCCTCCGGCAGGATGTCGGACCCGGTTCGGGTGCCGCCCTCGGTCGCCCGGGACCTTCTGTGGTGGGCCGTCGAAGGCAACTTGATGAAGGGGGCTCCATTTTGGCTTCCCTGGCCGGAGGTGACGATCGTGACGGATGTATCCCTCACGGGATGGGGAGCTCATGCCAACGGGCTGACAGTCAGCGGTCGTTGGTCTCCGTCGGAGTCCAGACTCCATATCAATCTGTTGGAGCTGAGGGCTGTCATGCTAGCCCTGAAGGCTTTTCTGCCGACTGTGCGAGGAAAGAGTGTCCTGATCCTGACGGACAACACAGTGGCCATGCAATACCTCAACAAAAAGGGGGGGGGCAGGGTCACTTCCTCTGTGCAGGGAGGCGATGCAGCTCGAGTTCGGGGCCATCCAGCAGGAAGTTTCAATCTCGGCAGTTCATCTGGCCGGAGACGAAAACGTGACGGCGGACGCTCTGAGCAGGCAGAGCGCGATCTCTCACGAGTGGGAGTTGGCTCAGGAGATTCTCCTGGAGATCTTCGCCCTTTGGGGGACCCCTCAAGTGGATCTCTTCGCCTCCAGTGTCAACCGGAAGTGCGAAAGGTTTTGCTCGCGGGAATTTCCTCCAAAAGGAGCCTTAGGAGACGCGTTTGTGGTGGAGTGGTCATTCCCGCTGCTGTACGCGTTTCCTCCAGTCCCCGTCATCCCGCAAGTGCTGCGGAGATTACGGAAGTTCGGTTCCCGGATGATCCTCATTGCTCCGGCATGGGCTCGGAGGACGTGGTACCCGGACCTTCTCGACTTGTCCATCTGCCCTCCACGTCGTCTTCCCTACCTCTCGGCAGGATCTGCTCTCACGGGAGGGGGGTCAGGTTCTCCATCCAGAGGTCAGATCCCTCAACCTTCACGCTTGGCTTCTGAAAGGTTGAGGTATAAGGATTGGGACCTCCCTGAAGACGTGATGGAGGTGTTGCTTTCGGCCCGAAGGCCAGCAACAAAGTCTCTGTACCGTTGCCGTTGGCGTAAGTTCTGCGACTGGTGCAGAGTTCAGAATGTGGATCCTTTTGCATGTGACATCCCCATGGTTCTGTCCTTTTTACTTTCTTTGGCCCACAGGGGCTTGCAAGTGGGTACCATTAAAGGTTACCTGGTGGCGCTGTCCATCTTGAAGCGCTCGTCTGAAGAGTGTTCTTACTTTAAAATCCCTTTAATTTCACAGTTTCTGAAAGGGCTCACTAATGTGTTCCCTCCGTCACCTTTCCTGGTGCCCGGTTGGGATTTAAACCTTGTTCTTAAATTTCTTATGGGTGCTCCGTTTGAGCCTTTACATTCTTGCCCTTTGAGGCTGTTAACTCTGAAAACTGTGTTTTTAGTTGCGGTTACTTCCGCTCGCAGAGTGAGTTACAGGCACTTTCAGTTAAGCCACCCTTCACTGTATTTCACAAGGACAGGTTTGTGCTTAGAGTTCGTCCTTCTTTTCTTCCGAAGGTAGTGACGGAATTTCATTTGGCCCAGAAGGTTGTTCTTCCGGCATTCTATCCTCCTCCGCATCCTGGTAAGGAAGAGGAGAGGCTCCATAGGCTTGATCCTAGGAGAGCTTTAAGCTTTTATGTTTCACGCATGTCCCGGGTCAGAGTGTACGATCAACTCTTTATTGGTTACGCTGGAAAGCGTTTGGGGCAAGCTGTGACGAAACAGACTTTGTCTCGCTGGATTGTTTTAGCCATCTCGGAGTGTTACCGCTTGGCGGGTAAGGACCCACCGGCTGGCTTGCGGGCCCATTCTACCAGGGGTATGGCTGTATCTACTGCCCTGCAGAGGGGTGTTCCTATTCGCAACATCTGTGATGCAGCCACCTGGGCTTCAGTACATACATTTGTACGTCACTATTCCCTCGATTCCATCCGAGGACAGGATCTGGCCTTTGGCAAGGCGGTCCTCTGCTATTTGTTTGGCTATTCTAAATTTTGATTCTAAATTCTTTCCCTCCTCCTTGCTTTGGTACTGCTTTGGGAGTCTGTCATAGATATGGAATACGTCGGAGGACCCAATCCCCTCGAAGAACAAGTTACTTTCTTACCTGGTAACGTTCTTTCGATGGGATGGTCCGACGACGTATTCCATATCGCTCCCGCCCTGCCTTCCCCGCTGAAGAATTTCTTTTGCGATTGCAGCTTACGTTCTGCAAGGCTTTGTGCCTGACTGGCAGTTGACTAATGTCACACGTTCTGGGGGAAAAAACTACAACTGAGGCTACGGGCGTCGTGTGTCCTACTTATCACATCGGATGACGTCGGACGTCAGAGGAGGTCCTCGACGACGGCGAATCGACGTCATCGGCGCAGGACGCAGACGCCGAAAAAAGTTTCCGAAGCAGCACAGCTGTGGTGATTACATGTCATAGATATGGAATACGTCGTCGGACCATCCCATCGAAAGAACGTTACCAGGTAAGAAAGTAACTTGTTCCTCTGCCATAATTATAGACCAAGTCAACTCATCACCTGTTAATTCCATCTGGTATGAGATAGAGATTAAGGTCACCTAAGATTACAATATACATCAAACCGGCCTCCAGAGCTAAGAAATCTAATATTTTCACAAGCTGATCAAAAAAGTCATCAGATTTTAACGTGTTGGAGCACCAATAAATATTTACTATTGCTAATTTTTGATGACAGGTAAAGAATGTAACCACTTGAAAGGATGATGAGGGAGACTGACAGAGTTTCAGTTGGAAACCACTTGTTTTTTTGACGGCTAACAATAATCCTCCTTTAGGTCTACCCAGAAAACATTTTTCTGCTTGTGTAAACAAAATTACATGCGAGTCCCAGATAGGTGGCAATAAAAGCTACGTTTTCTGGAGGGCTATAATATCAATATCAATCAGTTCCCCAGTGGAAATGGAATTGAGGTGACAATGCCCTCTAGTATTCCAGGAAATCACACTTAAGGCTTTCATATCTATGCATAGTTATGCAGGCCTTATTTGATCTGAAAAACCTTGCTGGGGCAGATTATTACTACTCGATGTAAAAATTCGGGACATATGGCCTTGCAACATAGGAGGATCAAATTGGGTTTCTTGCGTTAGACTAAATCCCAAATCAAATAAGAACATTCTAGCCTGCCAAAATGTCTCTGCCACCAGAGATGATCGTATATATAACCGGGCCGAGGACAAATCAGTGTGGTTTATAAATTCAATCTGCTCAATATCCACCGATGATATAGCGGATAAGGCTGGAATTTCCGCACAGATGTTGAGAACACTGGACCGGTTTAAATAATATGTTTTAAATGGCTTGTCCTGGCACTTAATAATAAAGCGATGGTAAGTCTGATCTTTTTTTTCCTTATTCTGAGTAGATCGTTCTCTCGTCTGGTTTGGCTGGGGACCGTGCCCACCTCTCCTGATGGCTAGAAGAGGCTGGTTGGGGCCCCTTTAGGAAGGGCATAAGTGAGGGGAAACCCTTTTTCCGTCATAACATTTTGGTTAATGGCCTCTGACTGCTGGACATAGGCTTCAATTGACGCTTTGATTTCATCCCGTATCTCCTGTCTTGAGACTGGCACCAAATTTAAGATTGGGGCCGGGAGCTTTTGCAACGCATGATGTTCATGATTTTCAACTGGATTTACTTCGGAATTCAGTGCTAAATACGCTTCAACCGAAGCCCTAATCTCTTCTTGTAAATTATTTGTATGCCAGTCAGCTTTCTGAGCAGCTTCGGTAGTTGAGGCAATCTGCACTGTGAGATCATTCATATTTATGTTTTGCACAGTATTAGATTTAGTGTTCAGGGCTGTGGCATGAGGGACTTTAAATAAGTTTTAAATGAGATTCAATTGAGCTTTGGATCTATTTCTGAATTAATGCCAATACAGGCATGCCCGTAGCAATGGATTCTTGTTCATGGGGCTCAATTACGGCCATCGCAGTCACGGCAGAAGACATTGGTGGAGTTGCCTCCGACAAGTTTGTCTGAGAGGCTCGCTGATTTTCAAAGCTGGTCACCATCTGCGCCAAATCATCTAATGGTTTGTGTGGCAGCTCTGCTGGAACATCCCTCTGCTCTACAACCAGCGCGTGAGCGCTTGACTTGGAAGGAATTATACAAGACTGATCTATATGCGTATCCATTAAATTCTTCCGTTTAATTCCGGTGGGCAACTTTGAGCTAGGTATCTGAGATTTAGCCACTAGCACTTTTTGCTTTTTACTTGCTCGTGAGCTGCTGGATTTAGAAGCTACCGTACTAAATACTTCAAATATATTTGTGGTATCTTGGGGTTGCAGAGGCCAATCTTTCTTAGTCTGTAACGTGGTCGCAGGATTAGCGATAACTGTAGAACATGTAGAGGCCACTAATGAGGCAGATGTTGAGATCTCTGCCACCTTAGGAGAATTGGCAATAGGATTGGCCTTCCCCCGCGATGGTTAAATTGGGGGTTGTACTTAGCTCTACAGCCATTAAGCCGTGCTCGTTCGGCTGAATGGTCGGCTGCATGGGCAAAGAGGAAATGCAATCGGTCCCAAGTGTTTGCGTGAAAGCTGAATGTAAAAGTTTGTCACTTATCAGCTTAGGGAATTGCGGGACCAACTTGGATTGAAACTCAATCTTTGTGTTTATTAGAAGTAGTTGCTCAATATAGGCGGACTGTTTGGTGACTTTCAAGTCCAAGACTTCGTATAGCTTCACAACGGCCAGTAAAGCCGTATTCATGGCCGCAAGAGTGATATTCAAGGCCGGAGCCTCTGGAAAAGAACTCCTGTCTTTATAGACAGGATTCAAAAAGAAATCAGAGACCCATGCACCCTGTTCAAAATGTGGTTGCCTCGGTGTAGGTGCTATAAATGAGACCGATTCATCAACAGATTCAATAGCGGGGTTTACATTATTTGTAGGTGAGATTATTGGCTCCACTGCATGCTCTTCACCCTGGGGCAGCACAGGCGATAGGGCTTCTATATTTTTACTGGAGCAACTTTTGTCACCTGCTTCAAGCTGAATTAGGTCACCAGTGTTTGAGCAAATATATAACGCTTCATTGGTTTCTTCCTCAGTTTTATTTGTGAGGTTCATAAGTTCAATGTCCTCCTTCAATTTCCCCTATCATTGTCAAGTGCGCATGAGCTTGCCTCAATTTTTGTTGGGCTAGAACAGAGCATAGTACAGGTGTGGCATTTTATCACCCGGTAAGTCAGATGATAGTGTTTGCGTGTCTTCAGAGAGACAGGCGGCCATTATCGTGGTGTCTGTAGGAGAACCATTCGAATTGCTTTCAACATTTGTGGGTCCTGGTGCGTTTGACTGTGAGGGGTCATAACTCATGTTACAAGGTGGCTGATCTACCAGCCTTGCCACCGAAGGGACAGGCTGGGCGGAATAAAACACACAATCAACATTGCCCTCTCCCTCAAGAACTGCTCTTTCGCTTGGACATAATCTAATATCACTAGACACTGAAGCTGAATGCATAGAAATTGCACGACCAGTGCTCGGAAGTAAAGTTGTTAAACGACTCTGTAAGAGTGCTTTTCTAGATGTATTGTCGCAACCTTGACCATCCAGTTTTGCTTGCAACTCTAAAATGGGTGGCATACTGGTGGTCAGAGTGTAATGGGTCATTCAGCAACTGGCCTAATGCAATAATAAGTTAAACAACTAAATAAAGGAACAAATAAATAATTCAATTACTCAGTTCAAATAGGTTTCAACTGTTGCTATTACTCAAGTAGCATGAACCTGGGTAAAACGAGAAATGGAATACCGCCTCACACACCAGCAGCAACACAGTAATAAATTATATTTTGATGGTGGAAAATAACATAGCATGAGATACCACAAAATTAAATGAGAATGGAATGCGTAATGGAAGCGTTTGGAAGGGATCAAAGAGGAAGGAACTCTGCAGTCTCCCAACCAGTATTGGCGCCAAACAGCGACACAACAGCCAGTGGCCTTGACCCACGATGGGCTTAACGCCGCCAGGGTGGTTGAGTCTGACTTTTGAAGATGAGAAAAGTCACGTGTTCTGTCACGTGACTGCTAGCAGGCTCCGTCTCCTCCAGGAAGCAAGCCACGCTCGGCAAGAGCCCCCATCAGCTCGCAGTGCCAAGCAGCTGATCACAGGTAAAATGTTCGTTTTTGAGCACACAATGCAGTTCTCCTTGATCCTCCAACACTCTGGACCTTCTAGACATGTCCATCTGTCCTCCATTACGTCTTCCTCAGAGAACCTTCTCTCTCAAATGGAGGGTCGGGTTCTCCATCCAGAGGTCAAAACGCTCAACCTTCATGCTTGGTGTCTGAACGGCTGAGATACAAGGATTGGAACCTTCCAGATGACTTCATGGAGGTGTTGCTTTCGGCAAGAAGGCCAGCAACAAAGTCTCTATACCGTTGGAAAAAGTTTAGCAACTGGTGCAGAGAAAAGAATGTCTATCCTTTTTCTGTGTTCTATTCCGGAAGTATTGTCCTTCCTCCTGACCCTAGCACATAGAGGTCTAAATGTTGGAACCATTAAAGGTTATCTTGCGGCGCTTTCCATCTTCAAGCGCTCGTCGGAGGAATGCTTCTATTTCAAAATTCCTCTGATAGTGCAATTCTTAAAAGGACTCACTAATGTGTTTCCTCCTTATCCATTTCAAGTGCCAATTTGGGATCTCAATCTGGTACTAAAATTCTTAATGTGTGATCCTTTTGAGCCTTTTCACACTTGTCCATTAAGATTAATGACATGGAAAACTGCTTTCCTAGTTTAACATCTGCAAGAAGAGTGAGCGAATTGCAGGCACTGTCTTCTTGGCCACCCTATACTGTGTTCCATAAGGACAGGGTTGTGTTGAAGGTTAAACCCTCATTTTTGCCAAAAGTGGTATCTGATTTTCATTTAAGTCAGAGAATTTTTTTACCCACATTCTATCCTCCACCTCATCCTAGTAAGGAGGAAGAAAGGTTACACAGGTTGGATCGGAAAAGAGCTTTAAGCTTTTACATTTCTAGGCTTTCTAAGCTTAGAGTGGACTGGACAATCAACTGTTTATTGGCTACACAGGAAAAAGGTTGCTATCAGTCAGTGACAAAACGAACAATTTCGCGCTGGATTGTGCTTTGTATTTCAGAATGCTACTGATTAGCACAAAAAGACCCACCAGAAGGTTTAAGGGCTCATTTCACCAGAGGCATTGCCTCTTCGACGGCCCTACAAAGAGGTGTTCTTATAAGGTCCATTTGTGAAGCGGCAACTTGGTCCTTGCTGCATACTTTTTAAAAATTCTATAGCCTGGATGCTTCCCAGTCTAAGAAGCTGTATTTTGGTAAAGCAATACTATAGTCAGCCATCTAGGGGTATCAAAAAATCTAACCCCTCCTCCAGAGAAATTGGCCATACTGCTTTGGGAGTCCATCTAAGATGAGGTATATGTTGGAGGACACAATCCACTCGAAGAACAAGTAACTTACCAACTGGTAACGTTCTTTCGATTGGATGTTCCTCCAACGTATTCCTCATCGCCCTCCCAACCTACCCTTCTGTAGATTTTTCCGGGTTATTGCCACTCTAACTCTCGTGAGGCAAATACCTGTCTGCTGGCACAGTCTACACAATGAGAAACCAATAAGAATGGTAAAAACACAACTGAGGCCAACGGGCGCTGCGCATGCTACTTATACACCCAATGACGTCACCCTCGACGGAGGCCTTAGAGGGACATCGACTCGATGACATCGACGCACGGCGCCCTCTGCCGAGACATTTTTTGTGAAGCATCTAAAGCTGGATGGAATACATCTAAGATGAGGAATACATTGGAGGAACATCCAATCGAAAGAACGTTACCAGTTGGTAAGTAACTTGTTCATCTGTTTGGTTGTGTAGAATCTTGGGCCAGTTAGATACCTGTTGGCGTATTCTAACAGTTTATCGTTTTTTAATTGAATTTTTGTTAATGTTGAAGTACAGATTAGTTATTCAGTTTTGGTTTTAAGAAGATTAAATAACCGTTTGTAAGATTTGCTGGTAATCTCTGGTTTAGAATAATGGTACTATCATTCCATTCGAACCATCCACATTCTTTTTTTATATATGCAGTGTAGTGACCTGCATTGGTTGTGGCTCCTGCGTGGTAGATTATATCTATTGTTGTGAAGGTTTTCTTACCAAGTGACACTTGACCGTGGGTGAATCCAGTCAGCTTGCAGTTGTTTTTGGTACCATCTGCATTGTAACGTAGAAGTATTAGTATTACGTAGTTACTATGTGTTTGTATTAGTAAGGTGGAGCGATTATCTGAATTGCAGGTAGTACATAATCTACCATGGTTTGCATTTTGTACAAGTTGCTGAAATGGAACAGATTCACAATTGGGTATGGATACATATATGAAGCGTTCATTAGGGATTTGTTCCTGTGCCACATTGTTGCAGAGAGTGCATGCATGTTTCCACATGTATGAAATCTGGAAGATTTCATTTATAGGTATGTTTTTGTTTTCCAGTACTTGTAGTAAGTACATTCGAAATTCTTGTGGATCTTCTTGTGAGTTTAGAGTGAATTTCACCATTCCAGCACAGTAGTCCAATTCTTGTCTTACTCCATGAACACTATACGTGTTATCAGGATTGTTTGTTGCGTTTCTATGAAGGACTAACATTTGCAAACACAATTGGTCTGTACTGTGTAAGTTAATGTTAACAATTGGTGGCAATTGAAATAGAATATTCATTGCTACATTTGCACAGCAATTTACACCAGTTATATTTGAAAATTTGAATGGACCAGATAGTTGTGTCCAAGTCATTTTTTCAGAGTGTGTGTTGCCTCTTTGAAGAAGTACCTGAGTTACTTTGAGTAATAGGTTCTTCTTTGGTTGTGGTAATTGATGAAGTATTAGCTTCTTTTACTCTCTTTGGAGGATTTGCAGTCAGATCCTGTTGCATTTCTGTTTGAATTAATTTTCTTTTACGTTTTCCTTTTTGTGGAATAGAATATGTTTTTAGATGGGGGGGTGTATAGTGAACGTAGTCTATTGTATTCTAAAATGCAAGGAATATCAGCGTTTACTTTACTTGCATCAAAGTTGATTAGAAATAGACCCTCAAGGGTACGTAAGCATGATAGTGCTACATAACTCATGCCTTCTTTAAAGACTTACCAATATCTATCAATGCTTTGTCTAGGGTAAGACCTTGGGATTTATGAATGGTGACTGCATATGCTAGAGTTAGAGAAAATTGTTCTCTGTGTACATACATGTCTTTGAAGAAAAGGAATCGAGCTGTTGAGAGCCTTATCCTTTTTACTTCAAGTTTGTCAGAGAATATTGACAAACTGTTGTTGTCACGTGGGTATGTTTGAAAGCCAACAACTGTACCCAGTGCTCCATTAACTAGTCCTTGCTCCACGTCAAGGTTACGTTTAAGCATCAACTTACAGTTTAAGGATAATTTTAATATTTTCTCCAACACAGCTGTGTTGGAGATAGAATTTTCTAAGGTATTTAGTCTTGTTGTGGCTTGTTGACACATGGGTAGTGTCATACCATGTATGTCCAGTTTGTCTGTGGAGCAAATTTCCATTATTGGTTGCATTTCTTTTTTCAACATTGTTTCATTGAATTTGGAACAGCTTGCAAGAGTTGGCATTAAGGACATACAATTGACATTTTTGTGCGCTAATTGTTCCATAACATCAGTAGCACATGAGTTATCTCCATAAAGTGCATGGATGTGCTGGGTTTTTAATATTGCTTGTGATTCTTGAGATAGTACACCAAATCTAATACTTTTTAAAATGTTGGCGTAAGTGAGGTCTGCAGATTGACGCATGTTTTATGTTAATTCTCTGTATTGGAAATGTTGCCAAAGGTTGACATTTCCTATGCTGCCAACAGTTTTACGGCAGAGTTTGTGTCCTAAGGTTTTAAAAATAGGTTCACCTTTCACTGGTGTCAATTGAAGATCTCCGAAAACAATGTGTTTTCCTCCAAAGAGCTCTTTGTATTTTGTTTTAAGTACTTCTTGCAATCTGAGGTGAATCAAAGCCAACATTAGGTTGGAGACCATGCTCACTTCGTCTATTAGTAGCATTTTCATTTGTTTTAAGACTCTGCGTAGTTCCATTGCAGCTTCTGCAGAAGGTTTGTAATAGTCTAATTTGTTTTGGTGTTCTACTGGAAGGAGTAGTAATCGGTATAAAGTTACACTGCCTATGTTGTAGTCAGCTAAACCTGTGGGGGCAGTTACAACAGCTGACAGCTTGTTGTTTGTCAATTGTTGAAGGAACTTGCTGATGATTTTGATTAAGAATGTTTTGCCTGAACCAGCTTCACCACTGACGTATAGTAGTATAGGTTTGTAATTTTGGCAGGTGCATTCTTTATTTTCGTGTTGTACACCATGTGCAATTTCTTTATTTCTTCAAAAATGGTGCGCTGGTCTTTAAGTTTTGATTGTAGTACAGTTAAGTCTTCTGTATCTTCTTCATAGTGATACATGGTGTTTTCTACTTCTTTCATAACCAATTCTGCCTCATTTGCTATTAGTGGCTGTCCCAGTGGTTCTTGGCTTCTGTTACAGAAGGTTGACTACTGTCGGGAGTGTCCTTATCTAGTTGGGCCTGGAGTAGTTCTTCGTGTTGCTGTTCATTGTGCAACATTGTTTTGTACTGCATAAAGTTTACATCAGTGATAGTGCTTTCATTTTTTTTTAAAGCGTCTTCATAGGAGTCATAGTTATCTAGTATCTATGCTTCTTTTCTCCATGGTTTAAAAATGTGTAGCAGGGACATGTAATATAGTTCTTTCTGTTGAGGAGTTTTTAGTGACCATTTCATATGATTAATTAAGCTTCGTTTGGTAAGTTTCACTAAGCTGCCTTCACAATCTGTCACTCTATATCTACCTTTGTTTTCATCGGGTTTTATATTACTTTTGTATGCAAAGTTTTGGGCTATGTGGTATAGACGCATGGTTTCCAAAGTGGTACTCCTGTTCGGTTAGTATGTCTAGTAAATTGTTTTTCAAAATGTCTTTGCTGTTGGGATCATTTTTGGCTATTGTTTATATGTCCTCATATGATTTGAGAACTCTTTTTCTAGATTTAGCAGGACCAAGACTTAGCCATACTATATTTTCAGATTTACCATACAAAGCAGTACCGGTTAAACGATCTGCAGCTTCATAGGAACCACATTCTCCGAGATAGCATTTTTATGCCGAAGCTGTAAAATTTCTGAGATGTTTTGTCTGATCATAGGTCACTCCAGAGGTCTTGGAGCTCTGTTTTTTCTGCTTTTGTTAGGTAGGCTGTAACATATCGTGCAACTGTAGTGGAATTGTCTGCGATGTACTGCACATCTAGGTTTGCATTCCATAAAACTGCAATGGTTGCATTGTAGTCATTGATATATTTTGATTCTTCTGTTCTTTTTATGTAATACTTGTTCTTAGGTGATTTACCTTTAACACTATGTCGAACTGAAGACATGAAGTTGTTTACTTCACCTGTTTCTGTAACTGGTCTAGGGAAACCAAGGGGGCATTTGCTGTAGTATTTCCGATGACAATATTTGCCACATTTGTGTCTTTGAAATTGTACAATTTGTGCATGAAGGTCACTGTCTTGTTCGTTTTGTGAAGGGATTTTAGATCCACACAAAACAGTGGCATCACTGTCCTGACCAAATTTAGGAGCATCTTTAATCCATAAAAGCATGTGGATATGTGGTGCTCCTCTGGCTTGGTATTCTTTTCTCCAAAAGAAGTGTTGCACTTTTCCAAGAGGAGGAACAGTTTTATTACAAATAAAGTGTAGCATAGGAATGAAATGATGGTGGAAATATCTTGAAACATTAACAGGATCTAGAGAGCAAAGTTCTCCAGGTGTTAGTATATCTGTTTTGTTTTTGTTTGATATGCGTAGGAAATCATGTAAATCTTCCCATGCGTTTTCTGCCGAACTTAGTTACAAACCAAGTGGGTGGGCCAAGGTTTCTGATCATACAACGTACATCTGACACATCGGAACCAGTACTCTTTCGTACCACGCATGTTTGCAAACAGATTTGTAATGCTTGTTTGTAAAACCTCATCTTTTTCTTGCACTTTTTGTATTAATTGCGTAGCTGACATATTTTGAAAGTGGATTCCTGAGTTCAATATGTGTGCAACTCCGTAACATAGAGTTGCTAGTTCACTTTAAAAGAGTAGGTGGAATATGTATTCCCAGATTTAGACAAAATGTGGATCTTCAGAATACATTCGTAATGAGCGGTAGTCTGATGCTGTTATCTGAGTGGGTCTATCATCGTACCTTCCTCCTTTGCCAGTAGGAAATATTAGAGGAAAAGCACGTGCTTCTATACTTTTTTCCCATATGCTCATTGGTGATCCTTTGGTTTGTCGCATTTGGTACGTTTCCAGTGCATCCTCTATGGTGCCATTGGAGTGTAGTGGATGAATTGTATAATGGTCTAAAATATTGGATACTGTAGCAGGATCTAGAAGTTCAAATGGGCCAGTTTCTGGCTTCGATCGCATGCTATGCATAGACCGACATCTAGTGGTAGCTGCAGAGTATTCGTTTTTGGTTTCGGTGCTCGAAAAGGGACCTTGACAGTGCGTGCCAGTAATACTATACCTAGTGTGACGTCTACTGTACCCATGGTTCTCAACGCATCGAGGTCCTTCAGATTGTTTTTTCTGCCATCATAGTCCGTCACATATCGCAGAGGTTCTTCTTGGCTGACGCCTTTATTTAGAAAATTTAAATTTAGTATTTTTTTCTGTCCTTTTGATATCCGTTTAACGCAAGATCTTCGGCGATGGCTTCAAGGACAAGTTTCAATTGTCGATGGCAGCAACACCCGTCTCGGCGATCCTTTATATACAGCCTCTTAAGGCCCCACCGGGTCTCAGCCCGGCACAGTAGGGAGAGCAGGGGGAGGTTCATATTGTAGTATCATTAAGAAGCCCGTGGTAATGGCACAGTGTTTGCTGTGCTGTTGTGGGGAAGGAAGCTAGAATGCTGAGGATCTCATGCTGGTGCTTAGCCACGCCCCCTAATCTACATTACCTGAGCCAACGGCCAGCAACGTGAAGCCTGTGGTGAGGGCGCAGTGTTTGCCACGCTGGTGTTCGCCGCATAGGTGACACGGCTCTACCAGATTGAATGGGCCATCTTTTGAGCCTGGCAAGTTGAGGGTAAGCTGCGGTTTGCAAAGATTCCTGACTGGCCCTGTAGTTTTGCTGGCCTGGTCTATGTTCTGGTGACTCTTGAGTTATTTCAGTTGTTTCCCTTAAGTTTTCTTCAATATTTATTTCTTTGTAGTATTCATTATTGTCTTTTAGATATTGCAAGACTTGTCTAACTTTATGTAAATCCACGAGTTGTTGCCAATTTGTTTTATTTTGTTGGTACACCATTTACTAAGACAATTAAAGATTGCTCTATTGGACTTTGCACTCCTAGAGTGTGCACATTTTCTGTCAGATCTAATGGTAAATTAACTACTTTGCCACAAATGCCTTTCACCAATTCAGGGGGACGTAATTTCATATGATTAATTAAGCTTCGTTTGGTAAGTTTCACTAAGCTGCCTTCACAATCTGTCATGAGATGCAACGTGGAGCGAGGAGCTCTTTCCCAATTTACTCGCATATCAAAATGGCATTTAGTTTATGGCCAGTGCGCTGTGTTCATAGTGAACACAATGACTATGTAGTCATTCCATCATGGCGGCCCGCTCTATACACTTTTCAATGCGGCATTAAGCGATCACATGATCGGAGATAATGAGAGGGGGGAGGAGCTGCCTGCTCGAGTTGCTTTCCTTAAGTTTTAAAAGGGATGTGTTTACACGGATGTGGAGTTTGATCAGCCTGAGGAAGCTTGGTAGATCCAGGCGGAACGCGTGGCGATTTTTCCACCCTGGGGGGGTGAGTGTTGTTTAACCTGCTTGCCATGGGGAGGTTTCTGACTTATACCTACCCTTTTTTGCACATTTGCACAGTTGGTTGTTTGTTTTTATAAAGAATAAAAACGAAGCATTTTGTAAGAAGGTGTTTTGGTCTTGAGTGCTGGGAATACTTTTGGCATGTTTTGTAGGTTTTTTTTTGCAGTGTTACAACCCTCAATTTACATGTGTTTTATATACGTTAAGGAGCTCAGCCAAAGCTTCTTTTCCCTAGCACCAGCTACGAGTTAGGCAGTGCACTAAATTTGGCTAATTTGTTTTTACATATATAGCCATTAGATGCCGCCTCCCATGGCTAATGACATACAGTCTATGAAAATGCTAAAATCCTTTTAAAAATTTCAATTGGCCATGGTGTAGCCCCCAAATTTTCTTGTATGAAATTTCAGATTTATGAAGAGGAAACATAAGGTTTGGAGTTATTTGATCTGGAATTGGGGAGACCAACTGAGCGCACCTCAGCCGCGTGGAGTGGAGTGAGAGTGTATATAGAGGAGAGTGACCTTTGCAGCTCCTACATGCTCAGTGTTTCTGTTTTTTTTTACATCACCTTGCTTGCAAACCAACCGAGATGGCAGATCAGGTTGAAGCCAAAAGACGAGCCGCTGCACAAATTCTTTTTAACTATGACAAAGCAGCCACAGCAGACGTGGCGGAAGGAAGCTTATCAGCAAGCTTAACCATACAGCAGAAACTAGACAAATTGGAAAAAATGAAGAAGAAGGAAATCTCAAAGTGGTGGGAAGCGATGACGCTCCAAACGTATTTGGAAGTCCGACGCATCCCTAGGGGTTTAAGAATCTTAACCATCCCCACATTTGAGGACATTGATCCCAAACTAATAGAGGAATGGACACAGCACACCAATGAATGTTCATTTAAAATGATTGAGAGCCTTATCAAATATGCCAAAATTGACAGAGTGAAGCTGATAAAGGACATTGAGGAAATGGAAGAACAACTGTTTGCCTCTGAAGATGGGGACGAATGCAAGAAACGTATGCCAAGAGTGGAGGATAACCTTGAAAGATACGAAGGTGAAATCAGAATTAGAAAACAACAGAAATTCAAAAGAGACCGTTTGGATTATGAACAGGGCAGAATATATACATTCGCCAAGCGTTTTGATGTCCCTATCAAACAAAGACTTGAACAAATGGCTACGAATACTGAACCACCGGCGGTATTGTCAGTAGAACCTAGTAGTTCAGAGGTAGACACTTCAGACACAGAAGGAGCCACCACAAAAAAGTTACATTTTTTTAGAGGAATTCAAATTACTGCATCTAGACAGCAAAACAGACAAGAGGGGAAAGGGCCAATACTCCGGACAAGGAAGAGGTGCAGCCGGAAGAACAGGAAAAAGAGGACGAGGCGGGGACGCCAACACAAGCAATGCATCGAATATGATCACACGCTCTGGCAACAATCCGAGGGGGAAACCGAGAGGCAGGAAAACCTACAATTAAAGATTTTCAATATATCATCTAGAAGACTCACACAAGAAGAAAACTCGGTATTATCCCTAGGCCTATCCTTCAGCCCTACATATCCCTTTGACTATACATCTACGAGGGTGGATCTCTTTAAATTCCTGAGAAAATTAAAACTAGCAAAGTTCCATGCAACGAAGGTTAGTGAAGGAACCAAAAATAGAGAAGTATCCAGTAGAGAGATATCCCCCCTCACAGATATGGATATGACAAGTCTAATATGTCTTGCGAAGATGGGATCGCAATCTGAGTCCGAATGGGAGCTAGCATCAACATTGGACAATACAACATTGGAAAGAGAATTTGGTATACCCACAGACATTACTTGTCCTAGCAAGTTTAAACCCAAATCGATTTTTTGCCCTAACATCATCTGTGGCCCGATTGACACTTTTGAAAGTTTGGTGATGAAGGATCTTAAGCAACTGCCAGTGAAGATATCTCCATCATCTAGAAATCTTAATTATTTGCAATATAAAGCATTAGAGAACCTCAGAAATGACCATACTATAGTAATACGTCCTTCAGTCAAGGGGGGTGGTATAGTGATCTTGGATAGTGATCAATATAATATGGAAGCAAAGAGACAATTGAGTGTTACCAGTAATTATACATTGGTAGACAACAGTGAATTATTGGAAACCAACTTATCTTATTATTCAATGTTACGTAAATGGTGTGACCTGGAATTGATCAGTGATGAAGAATATTGGTTTCTAAAAAATCCCTTTCCTGTTACCCCATTAATTTACTTTAATCCAAAGATTCATAAGAGTTTTAAGAATCCGCCTGGTCGCCCTATAGTTTCTTCTATAGAGAGTCTTTTAGAAAATACCTCTAAATTCTTGGATCACTATCTACAACCATTTGTTATCAGTCTCAGCTCACATATACGAGACACCTCTGACCTGTTGACTAAAGTAGACAATGTCAATTGGGAACCACAATACATCTTAGTTTCTCTGGATGTTGTCTCATTATATACATCGATCATACACAAAGTGGGCATTGAAGCTTGTAAATTCTATTTAGAATTCAAATCCATTAGTCATCGACAACACAACAACATGTTGTTGGAAATGCTTCAGTTTTGCTTGGAGCATAACTATTTTTTACATGATACTTCAATTTACAAACAAACTCAGGGTACGGCTATGGGGTCATGTATGGCCCCCACTTACGCCAATCTCTATATGGGATGGTGGGAGACACAGATAGCTTGGAGAGAAGAGATGGAAGAATTTACTAAACACATAGTTGTCTGGTACCGATTCATAGATGACCTGTTCATTATATGGGACGGTACCGAGACTCAGTTACATAACTATATCCAGATTCTTAATATTAACAATCTGAATTTGGAATTGACATGTGTACATAGCAAAAAAGAACTGATTTTTCTGGATGTGTTATTTATTGTGGAGAACAACAGTTTAACATCTAAATTATTTAGAAAAGAAACAAGTTCGAATTCCACTCTGCATGCTAAGAGTCACCACCCTACTCCACTAATTAATTCCATTCCCTATGGGGAGTTCCTGAGAGCAAAAAGAGCATGTAGTAAAGAATCAGATTACCAGACAGAAGCCAAGCAGATTGGTAGAAGGTTTGTCAAGCGAGGCTACAATAAACACATAATTACAAACTGTTTTAAAAAAGCAGAAATTCCGAAAAGAACGGATCTATTTGGAATTCAAACTAGAAAGAAATCAGAGAAGATAAGATTTATAACAGGGTTTAATCACCAAGCCACTAATGTCAAATTAATTATGAAAAAACATTGGAATGTGCTCCTGACAGATCCCGATCTTAACAAGGTACTAGATGCGGCTCCCAATGTGACATACCGTAAAGCGCCCACTCTCAAAAACATACTGTCTTCTAGTATGGTGGTCACAGAAGTCACCAAGTCAGGCCACTTTTTGAAACAAGATCAGGGAGGTTTTCGTAAATGTGCGAATTGCAAAATGTGTAGTTTTGTATCAAAAACTCCATTTGTCAGTTCTAATGGTTTATCATGGAGATACAAACATAGAATAACATGCTTGACTAAATTCATAGTATATGCTATTACTTGCACCTGTGGTCTGCACTATATTGGATCGACCATAGGTATGCTCAAGCTCTCCAACACTACAGAGCCATTAAAAATGGAGATATAACCAACCCTTTGACAGGACACTTTATGGAGAAACATGGTGGTAATGTGGAGGAAATGTCATTTGTTGGTCTTGCCCATGTACCACAACACAAGAGATTGGGAAATCGAGAACTGAAACTCAGACAATTAGAGGCATCTCTAATTTGCAAATTTGATACGTTAAGACCTAATGGACTCAATATTGATTCAGAGATGTTTGTATTTCTCCAGTAGATTGGATTATTATCGTTGTAAGTGCATGCAATTATAGAACCCCGGGTTGTAACCTTGGCATACTCCCTGCTGGTAAAAGGGATTTATGTATTCTAATGTGTAGCATTAAGCTACAGGTGAGAAGCATTACATCACAATTTAGGGTTGATTACATTAGCAATTTATTGCCCAATATGATGTTGAAAATTGAAGACTTTAAGCACTTGCACTTTGAATGCTGTCTGTATATATACTGTGGCTTGCTGCATAAGATCATTAATTGAATATTGTTCCTTTTAGCATTTACGAGTCACGTCCAGTAACTATAACTGCAGTGGTAAATACATGTTTTTATGTAAATAAGATTGAGCATCCAAATGGATATGCATTTTATAGACATATGCAATCACAGTGGAAATTATTCCAAAGCATGTGAAAGCTTTATATATAAGATAAAATCAACACAAATACAGCTTTCATCCACTAGAGGGCACTAAGTCCTACATCCACAAAGGAGTGCTTTGATGTTTAATGAATTTGGTGTTGTGCCGTACTTGGCTTTTAGAATAACACACTACAAACCCAGGGACGTAGTGGGTGAACTCTTGTCAATGTAGATAAGGTTTACCCATGTTATAGAAAGGCGCACTAGCGCAACTAAACACAAGTATATGTATAAGAAATTTATGTTTTTAAATAAGGAGATGCAACGTGGAGCGAGGAGCTCTTTCCCAATTTACTCGCATATCAAAATGGCATTTAGTTTATGGCCAGTGCGCTGTGTTCATAGTGAACACAATGACTATGTAGTCATTCCATCATGGCGGCCCGCTCTATACACTTTTCAATGCGGCATTAAGCGATCACATGATCGGAGATAATGAGAGGGGGAAGGAGCTGCCTGCTCGAGTTGCTTTCCTTAAGTTTTAAAAGGGATGTGTTTACACGGATGTGGAGTTTGATCAGCCTGAGGAAGCTTTGTAGATCCAGGCGGAACGCGTGGCGATTTTTCCACCCTGGGGGGTGAGTGTTGTTTAACCTGCTTGCCATGGGGAGGTTTCTGACTTATACCTACCCTTTTTTGCACATTTGCACAGTTGGTTGTTTGTTTTTATAAAGAATAAAAACGAAGCATTTTGTAAGAAGGTGTTTTGGTCTTGAGTGCTGGGAATACTTTTGGCATGTTTTGTAGGGGTTTTTTTGCAGTGTTACAACCCTCAATTTACATGTGTTTTATATACGTTAAGGAGCTCAGCCAAAGCTTCTTTTCCCTAGCACCAGCTACGAGTTAGGCAGTGCACTAAATTTGGCTAATTTGTTTTTACATATATATATATATATATGTGTATATTACACAGCCACTTAAGTGGCTGTGTAGTTATGGTTAAGCTGCTAATTCCATAGGAAGAGCACTTTTTGGGCGGCATATAACTTTGCTCTCCCTGGACGAATCCTCACCAAACTTTGCAAAAAAAGTATATGGCCCACTCTAAATTGTTTTGGTCCAGTGGGGGGGGGAAGTTATAGGGTGGGTCCCAAAATGTCTTTTTTTCCCCATACACTGAATGGGGGAAAAACTTTGCGCACGCCTACAGCTCAAACCGCTGGATGGATTTTCGCCAAATTTGCTGTAGGAGCAGTGGCTTGGTCCCATGCTTTTGTAAATTTGGTGAAAATACGTCCAGTAGTTTTTTTTAAATGATCCAAAAGTAGGTCTAAAAAAATTAGTGATATCTATGTCCGCTCCGTGGAAACACTTCCCTGTTCGCTTTGCGGGCAAGATAACGATTGGCTAATCGGTGGCGTCATGTCTGCGGACATGTGACCCGTTCGCTCATTGGATGGTGAAGTGCCTCAGATTGTTCCGATGCGTCTGCCATCTTGGATCCGTGTTTTGGTGTCCGCGGACATCGCCGTAAAAACATATTAAAAACAACATTGCACTTATTAAACTTATCAAATACTGTCTAGGGAGGTGAGGGTTGATGAGGAGGGGATGGGATATGGCAGCAAGAAATAAAAAAGTGGTGTTTTCTTGTCACGAAAGTTTACGGTACATTTGGAGGTGTTCCACAATATAATCTGCGTAAAGTACAGGCGAAGGACTAATGTGTCTGTGTTAAAATGTTTTTAAAATAATAATGGAGACAGACTGCCGCCCCCTAGAGTCTGGCATCTGAGGCAGCCACCTCCAGTGTTTGATGGAAACAGCGGCCTTGCACGTGTATGACAATACGAGTTCTCATGGATGCGTTGAGCCATGTTGTTGCAAAGTGTTGATGTATTTAGATGCTGAGTGATGGTCACCAGCTTTGATTTTTTTGGTTGCGAGCTAAGGAAGCCCACGCATGGGACACAAAGTATAAGGTTCAATTGTTTTTTGACCTTGAGAGAAAGGGAATATTCCGTAGGAATGCAGTGAGAGTAGGTTTGTAATAATGAACATTTTATAAGGTTGTGCATTCCAAAAGTGTGTAAGGAACATGTAAATTCAGTTCATGAAGAATCCTTGGTGCGAGCGCAGTGAGCATTACGGTCTGATTTACGCCAAGAGAATGGAACTGGTGAATATAATGTAAGTTTGATTTTGACGACTGTATACCGGAACGAGCATTAACTTATTATCTGAAGATTAATTTTGGGTTATATTGTATTTGTTTGTTCTGCGTTTCTTATTGCAATGTAACGCAAATACTATCTTTCTGTGTGGTTGCCTTTTTATGTGGTTATGGGGAGTGCAGGATCTAGGTGCATGTAGACTATCACTAGGTTCACCCAGCTTCAACGCTAATATTTCATTAAAATGTCATGCATGACCATATCGAATTGTCTATCAGTTTCCACGTTTTTGTCTTTGTTGAGATTGTTTGATGTGTGTGCTAATCGTTTAAACTCTATACCGAATTAAAAAGTCAATAGATATATTGTAATAAAGTTCTGGTATTGATATACATATTCTGTTATGTTTTCCAAATAGCTACAGCCTACCTTTCTGCGATTGTCATAGATTCCAGATGCGTACTGACAGCTTCTTCAATCGGCAGGTGCACGTAGTTAACGGCTGGATCACAGTGACTGTTTTTTGGGACGATCGCCCAGGGCCAATGTGCCTGTACGCTGTACTAGCAATTAGGAGTAACATAACATCCTTTATGGTGGTCTAGCCCCAAGTTGATGCAGAAGCCCTGGAATTCACTGTGCGACCCAAGCGGTTCCTTTATCGAAAACCATTACTTTGTGTACGGAAAAAGAACGTTTGCCTCATGATTAACATTTTGGATCACTAGTGAAAAAACAAATTTGGGAATAGTCGGATGTTCTCGGGGAGTTTATTATGAAATAAAAATACTTTACAAATTGTACAGTGTTATTGTTTTCTTTTAAAGAACAATTTAATATTCCGAATTGTGACGTGCTGTGTTTGTCAATGTGTGTTGATTTTCGGCGTCACGTCACATAGGTGATTATGGGCGCGTTTGGCTATGCTGAAGAAGAACGTCACAGAGAAAGGTGTAGAATATCACTAGGGTTGGTGATGTGAGGGTCAGGGGCAGGGCATATGATTTAGTGACGTCAGGGCAGTTTACCTTAGGCAGATGCAGCAATGGATAAGAATAGCACAAGATGGACGTGTCCTGCTGCCAGATTTCTTATGTTTTTAAAAGAGGAAAAGTGAGATAAGGTGAATTGGAAATGTTTGCGATAGATCAACGTATGTATAAAAATACATGGTCGAACCCTCGGGACAATAATATTTTCTGAGCATTGCACTTGTGAAACTTATGAAATAATGTTTGGGGAGGTGAGGGGTGATGATGATGGGTGGGATATTTCTGATGTGATTTCGAATGAGTTTACAAAGTTTGGTGGGATTTTGTGCAGAGCTTATGACGATTGTATGTACATTCATTTGACAGTTTTAAAAAAATAAAACGTGGGTGGATTTCCAGCAAATTTGCATGAGGCTCATTGGCAAGGATCGAAAAGCATGGTTTTGCAAATGTGGCAGTGTTTTCTTATTTGACAAGTGTCATAATGTAGTTTAAAAAAAAATAGCGGTATAGCTTTAGTGACTGATGGGTAGATGGAGCCATGGGCAGTGGCCAGAATGTCAGGGCCATGGTATAAGGTCATGATCCAGACAATGTGGCTACTGGCCATGACCAGAAGGGACAAAACATAGGATTAAAGTGGCCATGTCCACCTGGGACTGACTTTGTGGTAAAGTTATTCGAAATAAGGATAGATTTGAAAGAGAAGAAAAATTTGCTCGTGGTAATATGGTCATAGGGTTTTCTTTTTGCCTTTTGCAGGCTGCCATGGAAAGCGAAGAGGGGCCCTGTATGGAACCCCCCCCCTTCCCTTTCCATGGTGGCCATCTTGGAAAAGGATTTTCCTTCCTAAACCGGGACGCCAAAGGCGTCCCGATGTAGGATGAAAAATCCTCTTTTTTAGTAGCACAGGTTACCGCTTTGGGAACCTATGCTGCTAATGGCCTTCATCCCCCATTTCAGGGGCTGGAATGGGGGGGGGGGGTAATGGTTCAGAGACCTTGTTATCCACCCTCGCTTCGCTTGGGCTGATAACTTGGGCTGCTGGGCCGGTATCCACTGTTCCAGTCTGTGGAACGGAGGATGAACGTCCCAATATTCCCATTAGAATAACACAAAATGTAAATGGAAATGTTGGAAAATCTTATTGAGTCTATGTACTTTACTGAGAAATATAAAGTAGATGGAGTCTATGCGGTTTTTTTTTAGTTCTATTTTTTTAACTGTGAAAGGTGGTTCCTAAAGGAACATTTTTTTTGTTTTTGGATGGATTTTTTTTGGCAGGAGAGCTAAGAACGAAAGGTGGGGAGGGTAATGAGGGAAGAGGCACCAAACACTAATATGGAGGGGCAGGTGGACAGGGGAAAATGTTGCGCGTGTGCTATGTCTAAGGTAGGGGGCAGTGTTTCTCATGCTCCTTGATTACAGCAGTGGTGGTGTCTCTTGGGGAGGAGGGATGGCCTTAGCAGATGCCATTTTAAGATAAATAGCCTTTTTGCTAAAAGTATGTACTGTGTACTAGATTGTTAATGGATGAGTACAAATGGGTGTTGGAGCTGTGCAAGGGAAATGTTGAAGTTGAAAGTTCCTAGATCAGTAGAAAATGTAGTTCCAAACTGTCCACGAAGCACAGATCTTATTGTGAAGTGCGTACGGGTTCTCGGACACGTTTTCATGCTGCGCGCCAGCATATGGTCATGTGGCACTTTCCGGAAGGTCTGCAATGAAGTCAGATGTTCGTAGACATTATGGTTAAGTTGCGCTAATAACCTATGAAATTCAGTAAAACAATGTTGTTAAAGCGCCGTTATGGTTCCAAGTAAAACTGAAAAACCCCTGAAATTCGCCAGTTATGGTAAGCCAAGCACCCATACCTCGCGCCACCACCCTGCACTGCTAAGACTAACATCCAGGACATCAAAGATGACATTACAAATAATCGTTGGAAAAGCAACATTTATGTTCTGTTCTTTAAAGTGAGCAAAGTTGAGAGGGAGAGTACCATGTCTGCAAGCTACTCCTCTTACAGGTACAGGCGTATTTGGCCCTGAAGCCAACTATTTAGGCATAGCTCTCAACCATTTCTGTTGCAAAGGCGGGTGAAATCACCCGTTTTTGTTTTTGGCGGGTGAGACGCCCATTGAAATGAATGGGCGTGCAGGAGGCTTGGCGGGTGAGTCAGCCCTTTACAAGGCGGGTGACACCCGCCAAAAGCGTGTTAGTTGAGAGCTATGATTTAGGAGTAATGACTGCTCCAATTGGCTGCGTGCTGGAGTTTCAAAACGTGTTAATTGAACTGGATGGTCTTCGGTAGATGCACCACAAATGTATTAAATTAGATGTCAGTTACCAAAAGGATCTGTGCCCCCTCTATTCTTAGCGTACCACCCTAGCCTCCAGTCCGAATCGTTTCCTGGAACGCATGTGTGCTCTCACGTTTCTTCTCTCAATCATTTGTCTTCTACGTCCCTTCAGTATTATAATTTCTTCATGACACATGCGCTCTCTTGACCTATCTCTTATCAATACAAGCGGGAACTAGCCCTCCAACGCGTGCCGATCTTCCGACCATCGCCTGTCTGAACGTAGATCACTCTTCTCCAGAACATTTCACAGGACTTCCGGACAGTAGGCCTGTAAAACTCGATACGCATTGCAGCTTCTTCCCCTTCCTCCAAGCTCCTCCTTACTCCACGCTGTGTGCTCCAGCGTCGCATGACTCCTTACCTCTCCCTCTTGTAACGGAAAGGTGCTTTTCTTTAATCCTTCATGCTTCCCCACAGCATTATTCAAGTCTTTTCAGCATTCTAATCATCCGTTGGCAAAAATAAAAAATAAACGGTCATCTCCCTCAATATATTGCCATGTTATTAATCATTAAAGGGTTTTAAAAATTAAAATAAACCAAATTGAAAAATGTATCAAAAATAAAATAAAAGATCACAGTATTTGGAGGTAGGCTCTTGTGAGGCACAGAAACAGTTTCCATGGGCATAACATCAAGATCTGTCAAAAAGGCCTCAGCATTTTTACTACCACAACACGAAGAATAGCTGGGTATATAATATAATATAATGCAATTTTTTACTTCTGGCTTTTTCTTTTGCAGTGTTGAAAGCTCTCCTTTTTTCTCGGACATCCCTGCTTAGATCCCCAACAATCATGATCTTATTTCCGCCCCATGCTAAATCACCCAACTCACGTGATTGTTTTAGGAATCAGTTTCAGTTCTTTAGTAGGGAATCTTAGAAATGTCACTATAAAATGTCTTGGCCTCTGACCCAATGCCTGCTTCTTGCCCACGGATCTATGTGCTCTCTCCATCTCCAAAGGGGTATCGGGCTACAGTTTCAACATTGTTATCAAAGCCTTCTCCAAAAAGTGCATAGGGTTCCCACATTCCACATTTTCAGCAAAGCCAGCCACCCTGATGTTTCTTCTAGAGAAGTTTTCCTGCTCTGACAGTTTAAGCATCAGTTTTTCATTTTGCACTTCCACATTTCTAATCTTGTCGTATCATTTCAGTCTTCTCATCTGTGGTGCTCAGATGGTCTTCAATAGCAGCAACTTTGGCAGTGAGGTCCAAGTATCTCTCTTCAGCATTAATCATCTTGGTTTTATCTCTGTCTAGAGTCACCTTAGTGAGAAGCTCCAAAGGTTTGTCATCCCTTTTCTCAGTTTCATCTTCTCCCTTTTAGCTGGTTGAGAAGTTTCTGCTGAGCCTGAGTCCGTCTAGTGCCATGCTGCCATCTCTGTAGCTGACTGTTCTAGAATCCCTTGGGACTCATTTCACTCTTTAGGAAGATGACACTTAGTTTGCAGACCAGAAATGCTCAGTCTGCGGTGAAGAATAAGCCTGTGGCAAAGTGAAAACCCACAGCCAAGAGCAGGAAACCTCATCAACTAACCATAACCCTGTTGTATACCTGAAGTTCCTGAACCTGTTCAGACTCTTGCTGAAGATGTTCAAACTAGCCTGGAAGACCTTGACCCTAAGAACTGCAGATTATTGGTTATTTCTAAACGCGCACCAGGCAGACCAAACTGCATTCGGGCACAGTTGTTGACTAAGTCAACATTTAGCTGTGAGGGGCTGTACTTGCCCCATAGTTGGGTTCACTTAAATAGGTAGGTTTTCAATTCTTTCCTGAAGCCCCCTAGAGACTTGCATGATCATATGGCAATAGGTAGCTCGTTCCATTATTTTGGGCCAGATACAGAGAACCTCCTATCACCTTTCGAGGTGCATTTGGTCTGTGGAACATCCACCAAAAGTTTATCTCCTGACCGGAGGTCTCTGGTTGGTTGATGATGTTGGATTCTTGTTGTCAGGTATCTGGGTGCAATTTTATAGTAACACTTATACATGAGGCATGCCACTTTAAAGTTTACTCGATCCTCCACCATGAGTCAGTGGAGTGCTCTCCAGGATGTTGAAACATGGTTTCTTTTCTTTAAATGAGCGATAAGCCTAACTGCTGCATTCTGTGCCCTCTGAAGTCTCAACATCTGTTTCACTGGAATCCCTATCATCAGACTATTACAATAGTCAAGATGTGAGTTTACCAGCGCTCCTACAACCACAGAGTGATCTTGGGGTGCTATAAAGGTGAGTATGTTCCTAAGCATCCGTAAGGAATGGCATGCAGCTTTTACTTTGGCCCCTACCTGTGCCTCACTGGCCAGGTTCTCTTACCATATACACCCAAGGTTTTTCACTTTCTTCGCAAACGGAAGCTTACTTGCAGAAGTTGGTTGCTCTAGGGAGTATTTCTGTAATGGTCTGAGAAGGCAGGCCTGTTCACAGTCAAAGGGTGAACACCATGGGAAACAAACCTTTAGTTGAGTGGGGTCCTGTATAGTGAACCCATAATAAGTGTTGTTCGACACCACGGAAGACTGTGGTGCCCAAGAAGGCAGACCCTTCTTCCTGCAATTCGCACTTCAATTATCTGTAGCAGTAACGTCACTTTTTCTTATGGATTGTGTCCTTCCACGGATTCCTCGTCTTGGATCTATTCTGATTTACAGCACTCTCTGAAAACTTTCCCCCAGCATGGGACGCTGTGCAGGTTGGCGTCAGGGATCCTAGAGTAATTTCCAGTAGTCATCTGGGCCAGATGTGACATTGATGTCAGTACAAATATCGCGCTTGGTGCCCTGTGACCTCAGTCCCTTTTTTCCGCATGCCCAGCAGGCTACTCGGGAACATGCATCAGAGAAATTCTGAGGCACACAAACATTTCAAATTTCTTCATAAAACGATTGACTCCTGACTCCTAAACCAGCAGGTTTTAAAGTGTCACAATTACGACGCTAAAATGTAATTGACCAACCCACACAATTTGTCTGTGGTTTCTCTGTACAGACCACATCATGGCAGAATGTGGCTCATGTCAAACCATGACGCAAAAATCCTTAAGGGGGACGTTTGCTCAAAAATGTCTTCAGCCCGATCGTTCGGGCATGTATTTTTAAGCATACTGTAATCTATCTTCAACATTTTTTCTATGCATCTTACCTTTGTGTTCCTCACTTTTACACATGCGAAAACAATGGGTTGGGTGCGGCCATCTTGTGCTAATCTTATCCTTTGAGGCATTGCAGCAAAAATACAGGTTGCCTGCCCCTGAAGCTGACATCCCTACACGCGTACGGCCCTTTTCACAACGGCAATCTCGTGTCAATGTTCTCTGTGCGCAAGCTATTGACGTGTCTCCATGGAAATGCCAGGATGCCTCTTTCCTCAAGTATAAACGGACCACTTCTCATCAGACAACATTGGGGTTGCTTTTTCAATCATTTCACTGTATTTTGTTTGGATTGCCCGTGACTCGTTTCTGCTCTGTTCAGCCATCTTCCTAGTATGAAGCCCCTGCAAACAGATACTTAAACTAGCAGAACTGATTTCAATCGTTACTTGCGTTGTATTTAAAAATGTGTTGTATAATGGCAACAATACAGCCCTACCAGTACGAGCCTGATTATTTAGAGGAGGAAGTAATTGAAAGAGAAAGATGTGGAAACGATGGGTAAATCGAACGGTAGTTGGGAAGATGAATCACCGGATCATGAGCCTGAACCTAGTCGCATGGAAGACTTTTCCACCTGGTGTACCTGCAATCGTTGTGAGGTCATGCCAACCGAGGTGAACTGCTGCTGCCAAGAAAACTCTGGATGCTTGACCTACATATCAGAAGACACACCACCGCTATGCGTTACCGAGCTGCATGACTTCAGGGCAGCCTGCCTCACAAGGTCCGTGTTGAGGATTGTTAGGGAGAATTCTCTGTTTAGGCTGAATTTCCTAACCTAGTGAGTCCCCCAGCAGCTTTGCTGGATTTTTGGGGTTTATTTTATTCTCCTGCCAAGAGTGAGACTCTTTTACCCTCACTCTTGGACATGATTTGAGTGTGTTTCTTGGAATCTAGATGTGTTTAATGGGCTATGGGGTATTTTACTCCATAGGGTTTCATGTGTTTTTGTGATGTGTTACACAGCACCCTCCGTACAGAAACACGGGTGTTATAGTGACCCCCCAGTATAGACTCCATACCCTGGGACTGACTACTGTCTCCCAGGGCATGTAAAGTCACCATTGACTTTACTAGTCTTAAATTCTGAACCGAACCAGTACAAACCATCATATTGTGGACGTACTGGCTGGGGCAATTCGATTGCCCCAGGGTCTGTTAGTCGAGGGGGCACGTCTCCGTCCCCCCTGATCGAGTTTTGGCTGGTGGCAGTGGATACTACTTTTTATATTCAACCGCGAATATTTTCCTATGGGATTTCCCATTGTTTTAGGCTACTATCTTTATTTAATTATTTAAGGTAGCCTCGAACATACCGCCGGTTTATTTAATTAATATTAATACTCCGGTTGGTATTTTTTTGCCAAAACTTGATTCTAAAATGGCGTTTGTGTTCTCTTCTGTGACTCCGACCCAAGTCGAGCCCTTTGTTCCACTTTTTGGCGGGCTTCTCCACAGAAGCCTTCCAAAGTGGTGCCACTATGTCTGGGGTACTTAGGAGGGGTGGAGGGGAATTTAGGCACCCTGGACTGAGTTGTCTAGGCAACTCAAGTCGCACTCTGTCCTGATTGGCCCAAGTGGTCAGCCGGCCGGCTCACCACTTAGCATGTTTGACTGACAGCTAGGCTGAGTGAATGGGGGTTTGCTGCATAAAAGCAGGGCTTTGGGGACTGGAACTTCAGAAGTCACCACAGGACCTAAGAATCCAACGAGGGAGAAGCTGAGCCGACCTGCCACGGCACCACGACCGGTGGAGCCCTGCTGGACCGTCTCACCACTTTTCCCAACGACAGAGGAGATCTCCCGCCGGAGAGTCTTCTTCCTTTGACTGGTGGGGATAACCAGTTTCACCGTCTTTCCGCTTTCCCGACGTATCTCGTGGCCGCCTTGCCCGTGCTAAGCACCCTGGCAACCGGGATACCACGTTTTACCACGACCGCGAGATAAAGGTACCGCCTTTTACCGGAAAACTCTGCGGCTGGTTTCTGCCCTGGTAGTGCAACGACCTGCATCTTTCCTCCATGTCGAGATCTTCTCTTCCCCTGGACGACGACGCAACTTGCAACCACTACCAGGAACAACTGCCACCGCTGGAGGATCCTTCCCACTTAAGGTACCGTGTCCCGCCTGGCTTCCCTTGCAACCAACTGTACGGGGTAGATTTAGCCCCCGGCTTTCGAACCTGGATTAGCCTGGGACACCTTGGCTAAACTTTTCTAAGCCTCTCAACTCTTTTCTGAACCCTCTGCAAGACTTTCTAAGCCTAGTGTAACTGTGTGATCTTGGGCGCATTTGTGCTCTGCTCTAAGAGTGGGCCCAGCCTTTGGACTTTGGCTCACCAGTGACTTTTTGCTCTCTGCCTTGCTAATAGTGTTCCTGAATCGTAGAGTGGTGTAACCTTGCATATTCTGTCTTTTTCCCTCCCTTTTTCACAACCTTAGTAGAGTGCAATCTAGTTAAGCGCTCACCTCTATGAAAATAAGTGGTGTCTTACCTAAAAAGGGAAAAAGGGGTGTATATGTCATAATAGTAACTGTGTTTAGAATATTTTACAATAAGAGTGCTGGAGTGCTTCAACTGTGTGTTTATAAATAAATAATTATATACTTTGATACCAAAGCTCTGGTCAGTGTTTGCTTGTATTATTGTATCTGAGTGCCTATTAAGTATACTTGGCATACTGCCTAACTCTTCTTGAGGGAAGTCTGACTGCTCAGCCACAGCTACCAGGTAAATCTGGGTGGTACAGACTGCTACGAAGTGGGTTTACTGCTAACACCTGTAGTCTTAAATCTTTTGCAGTGGTCCCTAAGGGAACTGCACAGGTTTCTGCCTAACACTGGTGTACAGCGGTGGGATTTGTATTAGGTATACACTTTAGAGTGCTTTAGGATACCTTAGTACAACTAACCACAAAGCTTAGAACTGAAAAAGTAATCTTTCTAACATGTCAACTATGGAAACTTATAGTCAAGAGTCCCTTGCTACAAAAACTGCTGATTGTTTAAGAGTATTGTGTAAGCATAAGAACCTCCTGACTAGGCAAAAAAATAGAGTTAATAGAAAGGTTATTAGCTAACCAAAGTCTGGATGATGGGTCTGAGGAACCTACCATGCCAGAAAATGTAGATAACAGTATAGAAATTGATATTGATCCAAATGTTGATAATCTTGAGGAAGAGTCAGAAGAGGAGGGTGAGGCTGCTGTGACTGTCCCCCCTAGGCCTCTGTCTGCCCTACCTGCTGTACCTACTGGGCCTTTACCAAGTCCCACACTAAGTCCTCAATATCTCGAATTAGAGAAAATGAAACTTGAACTAGAGTTCAAGAAACTGAATACTCTGGCTGAACAGAGACATCAGGAAATGAATCAAGAACTAAGGCTAAGGAAATGGAGCTCAAACATGAGCTAGAAATGAAGAAATTGTCTGTCGAAAATGCTTCTCTCTCTGGCTCCTCTAGAAGTTCCAGTCTTAAAAGACCCCGGATGCCTAAAGAATTGGTTGGTATGTATGAGCCTAAGTTGGATGTGTTGGATTGGTTCTCCAGCATGGGGTCTGGCATGGATTCACCTGCTCATGAATATTCCCCGTCAGGCTGGGAATCCTCGGTAAAGAAAAATCAGTATCAGTTTCGTTTCTGATCTGCCTTTCGTAGTAGTAACCAATCACTGATCTCTGCGTCATACTGACCACAGCCAATGACTGCCCTCTCCCTAAGCCCCTCCTCTGGCAGCCATCTTCAGATTTGTACCGCACGTTCAAGTGTTGGGAGTCCTCGTGCTTAGCTCTCGAGCTTTTACTGCGTGTTTCGCGCTTTTTCAGGTGAATTTTCACATTGTTTCGGTTAATCGAGCCTCAAGCTCCACCGTTTCTACTCCCGTTAACGGCTACCCGTTGCGGGATTTTCCTACGCCCCTCAAGGGTGAAGATTTCGTCGAATCAACTTCTTGGAGGATTCCAGAAGATTCGCGATTTTCCTACGCCCCTCAAGGGTGAAGATTTCGTCGAATCAACTTCTTGGAGGATTCCAGAAGATTCGCGGCCTACTTCGAGATGCCCCAGGACGCGAGTTCGTCACCCGGACCCAAGCTGTTTCGCAGCTGCCCTGGATGCGGGCTGCAGAATGTGTTTAAGGAGGACGAACATTCGCGATGCCTCTACTGTCTTCATGGGGACAAGACTCATGTAGAGAAGGACTGCCAGTTCTGCAAGAACTTGTCGGAGCGGACCATGAGGGACCATCGATCCCGTCTCGCCAGCTGGTTGGAGAAGGGCTCAACGGGTGAGAAGAAGAAGAAAGGGTCCGAGCGGGCTTCTAAGTCCTGTGCGGGCGCCCCGGCGACGGGGGCCCAACACCAGGCCAAGCGCTGCGAGTCCGCTGGCTCCGGGAGCGCCGAAAGGTCAGGATCTTCGGTCGCCAGGCAGGACGCGCCTTCCCCGGCAGTCAACCACGAGCCAGCGCTCCGGTTCGGGGAAGAGGAAGTCCGAGACCCCGGGTAAGCTTCGGGAGAAGCCCCGTCCGATCTCGGAAGAGGGGGAGCGAGGCGTTGCCCCTCCCCCTAAGAAGAAGGCCCGGGACGCACCTAAGGTGGTGAAGGCCCCTACCCAGCAGACAAAGGCCTCTATCGAGGCGATTGCATCCGGGACTAGAGTTTCCCTGCCGCCAAGGAGGGAATCCTCTTTTCAGCCCATCGTCATGGCCACCATGATGGAAGAAGCGAGGGGGGGCACGGTAGCCTCCTCGAGCTCGGAGTCAGCCTCGGAGGAGGAACTGACCGAGGCCGTGAGGAATCTCGAAGTCCAATTCGAGAAGGTTCGATCCCGTAAGGAAGATCCTCGGGAGATAACCGAGGAAGACGACGATGGCGAGGAAGAGCAGCCTACCCTTCCGGCGCAGCCGGAACCTAGGCCTTAGGATAGCTCAGCGGCCATTTTGTCTGCGATCCAGTCCTTATGCTCTGAGATAAGAACGAGATTACCACGGCCCAGGCCGGAGGACCCGCAACCTGGCCCGTCGGGAAGTCCTCAGAACAAACGACGGAGGACCCAACCCTCTCCTCCGCTCGCCCCCGTAAGGCCTACAGTTCCCTCCTCATCCTCCCACGAGTCGGGAGATGACGGTGCGATGGGCTCGACGATGGGTTCTGATGCCGATGACGGAACGGGTCTCCCGTCTCCCGTCGCACGGGCCTCGCCGCCCGACGAGATTGGCTCATTCCACGCCATGATCGCCAGGGTGTCCGAATTGTTCCAGCTCTGCCCGGAGGAGCAGAAAAAGGAAGGTTTCCTCTATCAGCGCCGGGAGGCCAAGAGGAAGACTGTCATCGCGGTGCCTCTAATCGATGACATCTGGGAGGAGGGCCTGTCAGTTCTCAAGAACCCCTCCACGGCACCAGCCAAACGGGACCAATACGATAAGAAGTACCGGGTCCCCGAAACCGCTCCCCTCTGCCTCAGGGCCCAGCCAACGCCAGACTCTGTCGTCTCGGCGGCGGCGAAGAAGAAAGCGGCGGGGTCAGGAGCCTCGACATCGAATTCCCCGCCGGACGGCGAGGGAAAGAAGTCGGACGCCATGGGGCGGCAGGTTATTTCGTCGGCGGCGACGACGATCAAAGCTGCCAACGCCCTGGCGATCGTGGCCCGTTACAACAGGGAGCTCTGGTTTAAGCTGGCCCCCATATTAGACTTCCTACCGGACGACAAGAGGTCCGAGGCCCTGGAAATACTTCAAGAAGGCGAGGTGGCGTCGGACCACGCCATAACGGTGGCAACCGATATTGCCGATACCGGGTTCCGCCAGCTGGGCAACGGTGTTTGCCTACGACGACGGGGTTGGCTCCGGGCGACCGACTTCCGTCAGGACGTCCAGACATGGGTGTTGGACATGCCGTTCGACGGCAGCAACTTGTTCGGGAAGGCGGTGGACGAATCCCTCCAAGCCATAAAGATGGACACGGAGACGGCCCGCGCCCTAGGAGCCCTTCAGCAACGACGGCCCTTTCGGAGCTCCGGAGGCAGACAGGGTGCCTCCAAGGGATCCAGCGGTGGCTCGTCGTCCTACCGCCAGGCGGCACGCTCCTCGTCTCAGGAGGCCTACAGGGGTCGCGGCAAGCAGGGAGCGCCTCGTCGCCGTCGGCAGGGTGGCCAGGGCGGCAAGGCCACCACCTCCAAGCAGGACTGAACCGGCCGTGGCCTCGGGCCCCCACCGAAGCACCCCGGTGGGAGGCCGGCTGACGAAGTTCGTCGGCGTGTGGAAGTCCATCTCCACCGACCGTTGGGTGCTGGATACCCTGGCAAGAGGACACTCTATCGAATTCCTGAAGAAGTGCCCTCACGTTCCACCTGTGGCCAGGAAGGAAAATCACGTCCCGCAACTGCTGTTGGAAGTACGGGCGATGCTCAGGAAAGGCGCCATCGAGCTTGTCCCGAAGAGGCTCCCGGGCTCCGGGGTGTACTCAAGGTACTTCCTCGTCAGGAAGAAGACGGGCGGCTGGCGCCCCATCCTGGACCTTCGTCGTTTGAACAAATACATCAGGTCACAAAAGTTCAGGATGGTCACCCTCCAGCATGTGCTGGGACAGCTGGAGGAAGGCGACTTTCTATCGTCGTTGGACCTGGAGGATGCTTACTTCCACGTTCCCATCCTCAGAAGTCACCGAAAGTTCCTCAGGTTCGTCGTCCAGGGATGCCACTACCAATTCAGAGCACTGCCGTTCGGATTGAAGTCGGCCCCCAGGGTCTTTACCAAGTGCCTAGCACCTGTGGCGGCGCGGCTGCGCCTGCAGGGGATTCACGTCTACCCCTACCTGGACGACTGGCTCATCCGCTCAAGGACGAGGGAACTCGCCGTCGAACACACTGCAAGGACCGTCCAGCTACTCACCGACCTGGGATTCGCCATAAATTACCCAAAGTCCCACCTGGTGCCGTCGCAGGTGGCCCTGTTTCTGGGAGCGAAGCTCGATACAGTGAGGTGCCTGGCGGCACCGTCGGAAGAACGGACGAAGACCATTCTAGGCAAGGTGCAGCGTCTGCTAGCCACGGACGTGGCCAGGGTGAGGTCCATCAAGTCCCTCCTGGGGATGATGTCCTCTTGCATCTACCTGGTGCGCCTCTGCAGACTACGGATGCGCCCTCTTCAAGAATTTCTCGACGCCCCTTGGATGCAGGCGACGGGCACCTTCGAAGACAGGGTCCCCCTCAACGAGGTGTTCCGGCGGGCGATTTTGTGGTGGGGCGTTCGAGCGCACCTCAAGGCGGGCAAGGACTTTCAGACACCGGCGTACCAGGAGACGGTGACGACGGACGCCTCCCTGGAAGGCTGGGGCACCCACACTGGAGATCTCCACGCAACAGGCCTCTGGCTCCCGGAGGAGAGGCTCCTGCACATCAACGTCCTGGAACTCCGAGCCGTGTTCTGGGCTCTCAAATCGTTCCTCCCGTCGCTCAAGGGCAAGGTGGTGCGGATCTTCACGGACAACACCACGACAATGTTTTACATACGGAAGCAGGGAGGCACCAGATCCCCAGCCCTATCCAAGGAGGCACATGATCTGTGGCACTGGGCGGTCGCCCAGGGGATGTTCCTGGTTCCCTTCCACCTGGCTGGAGAAAGAAACGCCATTGCTGACTCGCTCAGCAGGGAGCTGCGTGCGTGTCACGAGTGGGAACTGCGCCAGGATCTGGTGGATCAACTCTTCGACGATGGGGCAAACCTCAAATCGACCTGTTCGCAACAGCGACAAACTCGAAGTGCAAGAGGTTCGCCAGAAGGTTTCCCCAGCCGAGAAGCATGGGCGATGCATTCTCGTTCCCCTGGGATGGCCTATACCTGTATGCGTTCCCTCCGTTGCTGCTTCGACTCATCAACCAGCTCAAGAGGTCCCGGTGCAGGATGATCCTCGTCGCACCGGCGTGGCCGAGGCAGATCTGGTTCCCGGACCTTCTGGACTTGTCAACGTCCCCTCCCATCAAGCTGTCGGCGGACTCGGACCTTCTCTCCAGAGAAGGAGGCGCCATCTTCCACCACGACCCGGCGTCGCTGAACCTGCAGGCTTGGCTCCTGCTGCGCTAAAGTTTGGAGGCTACGATATACCGGCCGATTGCAGAGAGGTTCTTGCAAAGGCCAGGGCGTCCTCGACTCTCAAATGCTATGGTCCTAAGTGGAAGAGGTTCTCTATCTGGTGCCGAGCACAGAAGATCAACCCCCTACGGATTACGGCCCCTCAAGTGCTGCCGTACCTGCTATCGCTGGCAAAGGCTGGGCTAGCCCATGCCTCCATTAAGATTCATCTGGCGGCGATCTCCAGATATACCAGAACCACAGGACGGACGTCCCTGTGGTCCCATCGACTGATAAGAGTTTATGAAAGGACTGTTCCGGTCGTTCCCGCCGGTGAAGGCCCCGGCCCCGGCGTGGGAACTTAACGTGGTGCTGACCAGGCTCACGGGGCCCCCATTCGAGCCGATGCACTCCGCACCGATGAAGTTTGTGTCGTGGAAGACTGCATTCCTGGTGGCCATTACCTCCGCACGACGAGTGGGAGAGATCCAGGCCCTATCCTGCAAAGCACCGTACTTGACTTTCCATGCCTCGAGGGTGGTGCTTAGGACGCACCCCTCCTTTATGCCCAAGGTGCTGCCGGACTTCCAAGTTAACGAGCCCCTGGTGTTACCTGTTTTCTTCCCGTCTCCTTCGTCACCGGCCGAGAGGACTTTGCACTCGCTGGATGTGGCTAGAGCGTTGAAGTTCTACGTGGACCGCACTAAGAGTTTTCGGAGGACATCACAGCTATTCGTGAACTTTGGACCTGTGAATCAAGGGAAGGCTCTCTCGAAGTCTATTTCCAGATGGCTCTCCGGCTGCATCATGCACTGCCACCGGTTGGCTAACCGACCGCTGCCAGGCCGTCCGAGAGCCCATTCGACCAGAGCGATCGCTGCTACTACGGCGTTCTTATCTGGTGTGCCCCTGCTGGACATCTGCAGGGCTGCTACGTGGAGGTCGATGCCCACCTTCACGAGATTCTACTGCGTCGTTCGGGATTCCAGGGAGGATTCCAGGGTCGGCCAAGCAGTGCTGCGCAACCTGTTCGCTTAAGGTGAGCCTGGTGAGGAGGTAAGAGATGCTTAATGTTGAGTTTTTTGTATTGCTTAATGTTGAGCCTTTTGCCACCTCCCGTGGTTGTGCATGTGTGTACTGCTATGTATTCTTATATTCATGAGCATGTGAATCCATGCCAGACCCCATGCTGGAGAAGGAACAAGTTACATAGCTGTAACTGTTGTTCTCCAGCATGGTTCTGGCATGGATTCACATGCGAACCCTCCCGCCTCACCCTCTGCGGCTCTTCACTTGGTCATACTGCCACTTCACGTGCTACCAAATCTGAAGATGGCTGCCAGAGGCGGGGCTTAGGGAGAGGGCAGTCATTGGCTGTGGTCAGTATGACGCAGAGATCAGTGATTGGTTACTACTACGAAAGACAGATCAGAAACGAAACTGATACTGATTTTTCTTTACCGAGGATTCCCAGCCTGACGACAGGGAATATTCATGAGCATGTGAATCCATGCCAGACCCATGCTGGAGAACAACAGTTACAGGTAAGTAACTTGTTCCTTGTCTCTGTTTGAATATAATCATGGGCTCCAGAACATCACAGGAAATGACTTACTCACCTGGTTGTTCTCTAGGCTTCCCCCTGTTGCAACTGATGTGGTAATGGAGTTGGGGGGGAGGAGGATAGGAAAGAATATGAATGTGTGAAACTAGCTTTGATAGCTAGGTTTGGGAAGGCCCCTTCCCAGTATCTTAAGAGGTTTAGAACCCTCAAAAAGCATGATGGTAACCCTTGGGCTACCTGGGTGAGTGAAGGGTTGAAAAACTTAGAGGGATGGATTAAGGGTTACAAAGTGAACACTTATGAAGGTATGAAGAATCTTGTTATGTTGGAGTCAATTTATGATGCCTGCTCTCCTGAGCTCAGACAGCACTTGGCTGATTCAAAGGAATTAGATTCCCGAAAACTAGCTAAGGCTGCTGACTTGTGGGTTGCCAACAGGGCCACTCACAAGGATTCTGGGGTAACTCAGAAAAAGGATGAGGGGAAACAGCCTAAAAAGGACTCCAAAGAGAATTCTAATACTGCAAATTCCAAAGAGGGCCCCAAACAAAACCAGAAGGGTAAGCCACCAGGGAAACCACAGCAGAATAGTGTTTCCTCTGTTGCTAAACCAGAGGGAAGTCAGAACAAGCCTCCATTCCAGAAGACATTTGGTAAATGCTTTGTTTGTGGCTCGACTGACCATGTGAAAGGAGATCCCAGATGCAGGGGTAAACCTTCAGGGATCCAACTTGCCTCCTTAGCCTTCGCTCCCGAAGAGGAAGTCCCAATGGCAAGTGGAAACTTTCTACTGCTGGCTGATGAACCCATTGGAGTCTCAGCCAGTGTTTCTTTAGTCTCTCTGGGGTTGTGGGAACAACAGAATTTAGATGTATATAATTCTATCCCAGATAATACTAAAGAGTATTATAAGAACAGTGTCCAGGTAAATGGTCAGGAGACTCCTGCCATTAGAGACACTGGGGCCAGCATAACTGTGGTGGATGAATCTTTTTTCAAGGCAGAGGATGTTGCTAAGGCACCCAAATGCCTCACCAAGTTAGTTGGAGGGCCTGTGCAGATGTGTCCCCAGTTACCAGTTCTCAACCAGTGCAATGACATGGCTGTAAAAATACCTGTCAGTGTACAATGTGAAATGCCAGGTAGGGTTCTGTTGGGTAATGAACTGAAAGCTCTTGGAGTTGTGTCACATACCTCCAGACCGCCTAGTAAGAGGTTACAGGAGCTCACAAAACCTGCAAGAGAGAAAACCCTGAGAGGGTTATCTCAGGAGATGATGACAGAGATCACTCCTTTGCCACTGGAGCAACTCACTGCAGTAACTACCAGATCAGGAGCAAAGGGGCAACCCAAGACTCCTAGGAAAAAGTCAGCAGCAAGCACTCCAGTGCTTCCAACAGTTACACCTGTAACTCCCCCTCCAGCTGAGGCTGAGAGGGAGGTACAACCCTGTATGGTTGAACTAGACTCTGAAGAAGAGCTAGTGGGAGGCCAAGAACTTATTGGAGATCTAGACCCTGAGGACCATCCTGAGCTGCAGTCTCTACTGTGAACCAACTGAGTCTGAACCTGCAGACTACAAACGCCTTGTAGTACCTCAAGAAAACAGACAACAGTTCTTGCACTTAGCCCACGAGATTCCTTTGGCTGGTCACTTGAGTTTCAAGAAGACCAAGGAAAGGCTCTCACTCTACTTCTACTTGCCAAAAATGGGGGCCGAAGAAGATAAGTTCTGCAAGAGCTGCCATACCTGCCAAACTTCTGGTAAGGCTGGCGCCAAGAATGTGGTACCATTAGTGCCTCTCCCAGTTGTGGGAGTCCCATTTGAAAGGGTAGGGATTGACATTGTTGGTCCCCTTGATCCCTCTACATCCTCAGGCAACAGGTTTATCCTTGTTGTAGTAGACCATGCTACTAGATATCCTGAGGCAATACCTATGAGAACTGTTACAGCTCCGGCTGTGGCTAAGGCCCTCCTTGGTATTTTTACCAGGGTTGGGTTTCCTAAGGAAGTAATCTCTGACAGGGGATCAAACTTTATGTCCCACTACATGAAAGCCATGTGGAAAACCTGTGGAGTTACTTACAAGTTCTCAACCGCCTACCACCCCCAAACCAATGGGCTGGTAGAAAGATTTAACAGAACCATGAAGAGCATGATAGGTGCTTTAGAGGAACCCCTGAAAAGAAAGTGGGACCTTCTACTGCCATGCCTTCTCTTTGCTTATAGAGAAGTCCCTCAGGAGGGAGTAGGTTATTCTCCCTTTGAACTTCTCTATGGCCATCCGGTCAGAGGTCCATTGGCCCTGATTAAGGAGGGGTTGGAAGGCGCTCCCCCCTCAAGCCAGTCAGAGTGACTGACTATGTGATAGGTCTCCGAAGGAGAATGTCACACATGATGGCAGAAGCTAGTGATAACCTGAAAGCTGGACAAGCTTTGGTCAAGCATTGGCATGATCAAAAGGCTAACATGGTTGAGTTCACTCAAGACCAGCTAGTTCTCGTTATGCTCCCAACAAGGCAGAGGGCCTTGCAGGACAAATGGATGGGACCCTTCAAAGTTGTGGGAAAACCTGGAGAGGTCAACTATCTGGTGGATCTGGGCAGACCCAGGGAAGCTCCTAGAGTCTTCCACACCAACCGACTGAAGGCGTACATCTCCAGACCTGACGTAGGAGCCTTGCTTCTAGCTTCAGCAGCAGAGGAAGAACAGAGTGAGTCTTTCCCTGATCTCCTCAGAGGTGTACCTTTTGGATGAAAAAATTGAAGGAGTCAATCTCTCTTCAGATCTGACACCTGAGTGCAAATCTATGTTAAATCAGTTTGCCTCCCTGTTCTCAATCTCACCAGGCTTGACCCCTTGGGGACAGCACGAGATACTCACTGGTGACTGTCTGCCAGTCAAAAGCAGAGGATACCGAATGTCAGAAAATGTGAGAACCCATGTCAAGGGGGAGGTCAAGAAGATGCTTGATCACGGGGTAATAGAACCCTCTACTAGTCCATGGTCTAGCCAAGTTGTGTTAGTACCAAAGGCAGGGTCCAAAGACTTGAGATTCTGTGTGGACTATAGAGCTCTTAATGCAGTCACCAAGACTGATGCCCACCCTTTACCAAGGACAGATGAGTTGGTGGATAAACTTGGTGCAGCCAAGTACCTCAGCACATTTGACCTTACGTCAGGCTATTGGCAAATAGCCTTGACAGACCATTCCAAGGAGAAAACTGCATTTTCCACCCCAGTTGGCTTGTACCAGTTTAAGGTCATGCCTTTTGGATTAAAAAATGCACCTGCTACATTCCAAAGGATGGTAAACCAAGTTCTAGCTGGGATGGAGGACTTCTGCATGGCATACTTGGATGAAATTGCAGTCTTCAGACACTCCTGGGAGGATCATGTGAACCACCTAGGACATGTTTTGCAGGCTCTTGGACAGGCCAATTTGACTATCAAGGCAAGTAAATGCCAGATAGGTCAAAGTAAGATGGTCTACCTTGGACATGAGGTAGGAGGTGGAGAAATAAGGCCTTTACTCAGCAAGATTGAAGCTGTGCAAAATTGGACAACACCTACTACTCAAACCCAAGTGAGAGCCTTCCTAGGCCTCACTGGGTACTAGAGGAATTTCATTGAGAACTATGGGACCATAGCTTCTCCACTGAATGTAATCTCCTCTCCAAAATTCCCTAAGAAGGTCAAATGGAATGAGGAATGCAATCAGGCCTTTGAAAAACTGACGAAAGCTCTTTGCCAAGCTCCAGTATTGAGAGCTCCTGGCTACCACCAAACTTTCATTGTACAAACTGATGCTTCCAATGTAGGTATAGGTGCAGTCCTCAGCCAACTGGATGAGAAGGGTAGGGAGCACCCCATTTGCTTCATCTGCCGTAAGCTGAAGGATCCTGAGACAAGGTGGGCAACAATAGAAAGAGAATGCTTTGCTATTGTGTGGGCACTGAAGAAGTTTAGGCCATACCTGTATGGTTCTACTTTTGTCATTCAGACTGACCACCCACCCTTGAGATGATTAATGCAAATGAAGGGAGAAAATCCAAAACTATTGAGATGTTCAATCTGCCTACAAGGGTTTGATTTCAGCATTGAGCACAGGTCAGGGTGTCACCATCAAAATGCTGATGGACTCTCTAGGATGTATGTCATCGACTAGAGGTATGAGGTTCATCCAGGAGTGGATTAAATCCTCCTGTCCCTTAGTCTGGGGGGGGGGGGGGCGAGTGTTAGGGAGAATTCTCTGTTTAGGCTGAATTTCCTAACCTAGTGAGTCCCCCAGCAGCTTTGCTGGATTTTTGGGGTTTATTTTTTTCTCCTGCCAAGAGTGAGACTCTTTTACCCTCACTCTTGGACATGATTTGAGTGTGTTTCTTTGAATCTAGATGTGTTTAATGGGCTATGGGTTCTTTTACTCCATAGAGTTTCATGTGTTTTTGTGATGTGTGTTACACAGCACCCTCCGTGCAGTAACACAGGGGTTTTCATAGTGACCCCCTAGTATAGACTCCATACCCTGGGACTGACTACTGTCTCCCAGGGCATGTAAAGTCACCATTGACTTTACTAGTCTTAAATTCTGAACCGAACCAGTACAAACCATCATAATGTGGACGTACTGGCTGGGGCAATTCGATTGCCCCAGGGTCTGTTAGTCGAGGGGGCACGTCTCCGTCCCCCCTGATCGAGTTTTGGCTGGTGGCAGTGGATACTACTTTTTATATTCAACCGCAAATATTTTCCTATGGGATTTCCCATTGTTTTAGGCTACTATCTTTATTTAATTATTTAAGGTAGCCTCGCACATACCGCCGGTTTATTTAATTAATATTAATTCTCCGGTTGGTATTTTTTTGCCAAAACTTGATTCTAAAATGGCGTTTGTGTTCTCTTCTGTGACTCCAGCCCAAGTCGAGCCCTTTGTTCCACTTTTTGGCGGGCTTCTCCACAGAAGCCCTCCAAAGTGGTGCCACTATGTCTGGGGTACTTAGGAGAGGTGGAGGGGAATTTAGGCACCCTGGACTGAGTTGTCTAGGCAACTCAAATCGCACTCCGTCCTGATTGGCCCAAGTGGTGAGCCGGCCGGCTCATCACTTAGCATGTTTGAGTGACAGCTAGGCTGAGTGAATGGGGGTTTGCTGCATAAAAGCAGGGCTTTGGGGACTGGAACTTCAGAAGTCACCACAGGACCTAAGAATCCGACGAGGGAGAAGCTGAGCCGACCTGCCACGACACCACGACCGGTGGAGCCCTGCTGGACCGTCTCACCACTTTTCCCAATGACAGAGGAGATATCCCCCCGGAGAGTCTTCTTCCTTTGACTGGTGGGGATAACCAGTTTCACTGTCTTTTCGCTTTCCCGACGTATCTCATGGCCGCCTTGCCCGTGCTAAGCACCCCGGCAACCGGGATACCACGTTTTACCACGACCGCGAGATAAAGGTACCACCTTTTACCGGAAAACTCTGCGGCTGGTTTCTGCCCTGGTAGTGCAACGACCTGCATCTTTCCTCCACGTCGAGATCTTCTCTTCCCCTGGACGACGACGCAACTTGCAACCACTACCAGGAACAACTGCTACCGCTGGAGGATCCTTCCCACTTAAGGTACCGTGTCCCGCCTGGCTTCCCCCGCAACCGACTGTACGGGGTAGATTTAGCCCCCGGCTTTCAAACCTGGGTTAGCTTGGGACACCTTGGCTAAACTTTTCTAAGCCTCTCTAAACTCTTTTCTGAACCCTCTGCAAGACTTTCTAAGCCTAGTGTAACTGTGTGATCTTGGGCGCATTTGTGCTCTGCTCTCTCTAAGAGTGGGCCCAGCCTTTGGACTTTGGCTCACCAGTGACTTTTTGCTCTCTGCCTTGCTAATAGTGTTCCTGAATCGTAGAGTGGTGTAACCCTGCATATTCTGTCTTTTTCCCTCCCTTTTTCACAACCTTAGTAGAGTGCAATCTATTTAAGCGCTCACCTCTGTATGAAAATAAGTGGTGTCTTACTGTGATTTTCTAATAAGGGAAAAAGGGGTGTATATATCATAATAGTAACTGTGTTTAGAATATTTTACAATAAGAGTGCTGGAGTGTTTCAACTGTGTGTTTATAAATAAATTATTAAATACTTTGATACCAAAGCTCTGGTCAGTGTTTGCTTGTATTATTGTATCTGAGTGCCTATTGAGTATACTTTGCATACTGCCTAACTCTTCTTGAGGGAAGTCTGACTGCTCAGCCACAGCTACCAGGTAAATCTGGGTGGTACAGACTGCTACCAAGTGGGTTTACTGCTAACACCTGTAGCCTTAAATCTTTTGCAGTGGTCCCTAAGGGAACTGCACAGGTTTCTGCCTAACAAGGATTATGATGGTGCTTATGCACAAAGTTCGCGCAACTGTTCACCCTTGCAATCCATGTAACTAGTAAGTATACTCTAGATGTGATGTCATTTTGACCACCGAGATGACTACCATTTCATGTTTGTCGCCTACATTGTCGTAACTTTGATCGACCATTAAAGAATGAATTTAGTCTGTAAATTGAATGTCTCTTGCTTTTTGGAAATCGGAGTGTTCATCGCTTACGTGTCTTTCACTTTCAACTAAAAACAATATTTCTCTGTGGCCCAAACCATTCTGGATTGAATGGGTGTGCACTTTTGTAATGTGTCGAGACTTCAAAGCCCAAGTTAATTTTTCCATGAAGTTACTTTTGTAAGGGCAACTATGCCATATAATTTAGGATGCATTTTCAATTAAGGGTGGTACACTTAGGTTCATTCAATTACAAGATGCATGTTTCTCTTCCACAGGTGATACAGGCGGGTGGCCTACCGTTCGTTTACATGATGGCTTTAGGGGAGGCTTGGATTCCGCGTTCGAGTAATACCTGCCTGTGTCGTTGGAGCCATTCGTGCCAAATACCCCAGCACCCCAGTGACAGCGGACATTACAGGGGATTTTCACACACTGCTGCAACCTCAAGTATACAATTTGTGGTTTGTGCCATCAGCATCACCAAATTAAATAAAATACAAATGAGCATATATGAATTGTTTAAATTTTTCATTGAATCAAGAACACTTTGTATCGTTTATGAGGGACATTAAAGAATGGTTGGTGCCCTTTTGTGCTCAACTCCACAACAATCCATCCCCCCTCCATTATGCACCACTCCGATACTGGGTGGGTGGGAACGGCCAAGGTGCCAAACGCCATGTACAAAGCAAAGGGATCCTCCAGACTTTCCTCTTCAAAACCCTGCCCCAGCAATCAACATAAGTTTGTATCTCTTCAGCAGTGTTCCAGGCCTTTGGCGCTCACCTCATGCCCATCCTTCCCCCTTCCAGTATCAATGACAGTTTGCACCTGTGTCTATGTGCTCGCAAGGGGCTGGGAGGATGGGAACGCTCAAGGTGCCAAACACCATGTACACTTCAAAGGCATCTTCTGCACTGTGACAATTGTTCACATGGCCTCCCCAGACCCAGTGTCTCCAGACTCCCCTCTTCAAGACCCCACCCCTGCAATCCTCATAGGTTTGTGTCCCTTCAACAGTGTTCCGGGCCTTTTCTACTCACCTCATGGCCATCCATCCCCCCCTCCAGTATCAATGGTAGTTCGCACCTGCGGCCAAGTGCGTGCAAGGGGGCTGGGAGGATGGGAACGCTCAAGGTGCCACAAGTTGTTGAATAGCTAGCCTCTGTGTAACATGGAAAATAAAATATACATTACCCATCATGCTAAATTATGCAGACTTTGTTTTTGTGTTGCCAATATGTCTGTGGCTTTTATTAAACATAACAATAATAAACCAAACAAGATTATTGTGTTTGTCTCAAATCAAACGGTGTGCATCGTTATCATAGTTCAGTACTTTTTGGGCACTTGGACCGTGAAACATGAACTGGCCCTCCTTAGCTCACCAAATGCCCATTGTGGGCTCTCGGGTCCATGTGCTAGGGGACCTACATCTTGTCTGGTGAGCTTTTTTGCACTTGTTGGCAGCTTCCTTCAAGCCCATGATATCCGTTATCAACATGTCCAGGCCAGACCAGTGTCTCCTAACTCCCCTCCTCAACACCCTGTTCCTGCAATCCGCATATGTTTTTGTCCATTAAGCAGTGTTCCTAGCCTTTTGTGCGCCGGTTGACTCCATCCTCCTCCCTAGTATCAATGGTAGTTGGCACCTATGAACAAAGTACATACAGGGCCATAACATTGCCTCGGGCACCAATGGAAACGTGGCACACAGTTCAAAGTTGCTATTCATTCCTTTTCAGGCACTGTTTTAATATTACACAAAGGTGAGCATTTTGATGAAAAGGTGATGCAAATTGTGCATCATCAAATGTTCACTACTACTAGCCGCTAGTAACTCATCAAACTGGCACACATGGCCCAGAAAAGTAGGCCACTTTCATTAACAAAAAAAGACCCACACAAGCATTTTGCGTCTGTTTTAACCCTGGCCCTATAGCCTGTACGAGGAGGCCTATGCGCTCGCAAGGGGGCAGGGTGGGTGGGTATGGCAGATGTGAAACATTGCCATAGAGGCTGAGTGGATGTCAACAAACACGTCACACATTCACATACACACCCACTTTTCTAAACCTTTATGAACACCTTGACATTTACCAGGTGGACATCTCTGAGATCTACAAGGTATCTCATCTTGCTACCTGTTCCCCCGGTCCCTGTTAATCGATTGCTGATCTGAAAGTTTCTATAGATTTCCACCTAATGTACCTAGTATTGTAATGTTCATTTATCTCAAAGACTTCACCATTATCTAATGTTTCAATTATTTTGATCTCGGTAAATAGCACATTACATCACTGTGCATTGTAATAGAATGGAATCTTCTGTGGTCCATGTTTGCAAGCATGTTTTCTTTTGATGCTTGTAAATTCATTCAACGGAAGACGTTACGATTTGCGTGAAAATCAGTTCTGTAGGATAGTTATGGCTGTGTTCATTCGTCTAGGTTACACAGGTTTTCTTTCTTTAAAACAAACTTTGCAGACAAAGCTGTGTTATAATTCCTTCATTCACATGCATACAGTATTTGTTATAATTATATTTTGTTATACAGATCTATAAGAACTTTCAAGAATGCCCTCATGTATCATCATCGGTTGCCTTTCTGCAAGCAATGCCAAAACTAAGGGCACAGTACTGAATACATTCCAGAAGGATATTGGTTTAATAAGATGGATTACAAATTTCAGTTTTCCAGTGGACAAGATTGAAAGTAGAGCCCAGGCTGTCTTGGAAGATGTGAGGGCCAATCGATCCTGCCTCTGCAGCCTTCACTTTACCGACGATATGTACGAACAATCAAAGTAAAAAAAAAAAGCATCGACCCAGAATTCTTCGTAAATTGCTTTCAAATGCAATTCCAACTCAATTTCGGCACACGCTAGCTAAGGTCAGTACTGGACAAGGAATTTGTTATGTTTGTTGGTATGTAGGAAGATGGTATGCATAAATAAGTATTCTCTATAATCCCTCGATTTATTTAAAGTAGTGTATTGAAAAGGTAACTTCATGAACAGGTTAGAGCTTTCAGTGTATTTACATAAACATTTTCTTACTCAAGTTTCCATAGTTACCAGATTCTATTGAATTTTAAAATGTTTTACTTTACTAGGTACCCCTATTTTCCAGAGCCTCTAATAAATCAGTGAATTAGTAAAAAATGCCATAGTGCCCTTTAAAAGTTGCATAATGTTTTCGATATCGGTTGGTTGACGTATCTTTTTTTTTTTTACGTAGTGCACACTGATGAAAGCACAGACCCTCACAAGTGACGAAATCACTGACATGTCTGTTATCCCAATGGTGAGCCCTACCGACATGCACAGTGATATTTTGGAGCGTTGGATCTGCCCACATGTCTAAGTCTAATTTAACTTTTCCCTTGTACTATTTTCTGACAATGTACTGAAAATGAAGGTGCAAGACTGCATCAATTACTTTTCCAGAGTCCACATCAAGCTCACTCGCCTATCAAGTAATTATATTGGACTAGTACTTTATGAGAATGTGTTATGCTTGGAATGTCAAAAAAATTGAAAATGTTTATGTATAGTATTAGTTATTTACATAAAGTGGCATGTATGGGTCTCTGTCTGTATGTACCATCGCCTGCATCTCATTGTTTCAGTTCCATTTCGCTGTTTTCATCCGTACTAAAACAAGTACTGTGTTATAATGGGATGATGGGACTTCGACTACAATCACTTCCTCCTTTGCAACTGTTCCAGAGTATGAGGTATGCGTACTTAGTTCCCTTGCAAGAATGAAAGTAAATCCTACAAAGGATATTTGAGACTGAAATGCATGTAACCTTGCACTGTTCCAAACCTTTCTGATTTTGGTTCAAACGTTACACTTCCTCCCTAATGCAGAATAGATTACAAATCAAACATTGCAAAGCAAACTACTTTTGAAGGCATCATTACAATCCGTATGTTTTGCACAGTGATCTCAGATAAAGTACATGTGTCATCTCTGAAGGTTATCGGGTGAAATCTGAAATGTATATTATGACCAAATCACGTGCACCGTTTCCGAGGTTATGTTCATAGGAATGTGTGATTTGTGTTGCTACAACAAATCTTATAGTATATGGCTTTTAATCATTTTATACTTTCTAAGTGCGCTGTGCGATGAAAGATTTAAATTTCCAGTACGATTGACATTGAACTTTTTTAATGAATATTCTATTCAAGGAATGTACCCAAGGTGTGGAATTAGAAGAGGAGGCAAATGGACCAGAGATATACATAACCTAATATTGAATACAATTGGGCATCACATTGTATTTGGAATACACTTTTATAATGTTGTAATGTTGTTTTCAAGTCCGTCAAGTTGGTTCTGTTTGTAGATATGTACATATGTTTGCGTGGAAATGAAATGTACTTTATTTAAACCATATTAAAACGCAGTTTTTTTCAGTTTGATGGTGTGGTGGGCAAAGAGAAGGCCACGGTTTCGAAGCAAATTAAGAAAACAAGGGGTAAAGGACGAACAAGTTTGTTTTGGAGAAGTTTTTAAGCAGATGTTTTATTCATGTTAGGTTTGTGCGGGGCTTGGGTGCTTAGAAAGTGGGTGGAAATAATTCCCACTTTCTAAGCACCCAGGCCCGCACTAATAACAGCATGGTGCTGCAGAAGGCCTTTAAATATTCCTTCAGTTTCGTGATTAAGGTGCCACGAGCATTTAATCACGAGACTGAAAGCCAGGGTTCCAGTGAAACCTGATCCATTTTGGAACGTCTTTGTATGTCAGATAACTACAGTTTTAAAGCACACTGCTATCCATCTAGATAATCTGATAGAAGACTGTGACGTGCCAACATTCTGGGACCAGTTTCAAAAATAGGAACTATCATATGATGACATCACAGTAGATTTCACATACATTTTACCCCATGAAATGACAAAGAAATAATCTGGGGGTTAACAGCCGCCGATTATCACTAAACAGCCAAGCATCAGGAAGTTGAAACAATACCCAATGAAAAGCTATAAATCCTATATAAAGCCTATGTCAGCAAGTGCCTGCTGTGGAGGAACCTGTGTGAAAAGGCAACTAGGTGATACCACTTCTGTATACCCCAAGGGAAGTGACGGCCGGAAGGGCTCCCACAAATGCAGCTAAGGCATTAAGCCCCAGAACAAAAGTACATACAGATAAATAAATTGCTGTGTTATTATATAACACTGCAAACTGGCAACATGGGGTAGTTGCTGTTGACATCCCTGAGGCTCATGGCTCTAATCAACTGAAAAGGTTGAAAGGCCCTGATGCTGTCCCTGATTGCAGGGCTCGTTGTTAGCAAGTGGCTGGCAGTAATATTTCTCCTACCCGTTCCTGTGGGACAAATAATTCCAGCCACTCAAGCACATTTTTGTGGGTAATCAGTTGCTCTTTGTCTGTTTTTGTAGACATTGGAATGTGTCTGTAGAGGACGATAACAGGAAAGAGTGAACCTTCACACTGATTTTGACAAGAAACGAAGAGTCACCAGAGAGGTAAGTAAAGCGTAGCCCATCTTTTTATACTGAACATCTTTTGTGTTGATGCCGTAGGCAGCGCCTTAAAGGAATGGAACAATATTCAAAAGGCCTTTTGCAAGCAGATTGTGTCATGGGGCTGTCACTTGTTGTCTTATATTCAGAGTGGTGCAAATACTTCCCCAAAGGTGGTTGTTTCGAGTGATTTGTGTTCTTTGCAAATAAACAACCATTTTGTGGTTCTTGAAAAACAAAATAAATGTGTACTAATTAGATCTTGGAAGGCATGTGGTAAGTTGCTGGCAAATTCTGGGTTCACTGCTTAACCAAACTGTGTGATCCTGGGCAAATCATTTGACCCAACCCAGCCACACCAGTGGGCTGGCAAGAACAGAAATGTGCATTATTTATCCTTAGGCAGTGTTGGTGGCCTGATGGGCATTACATTGCACAATTTGCTGCTAACTTGCCGCTCAGTACTTCAAACAATGCTGTGGAGTCACAAAATGCGGTTCCTGTGCGCCATAGCTTTACAGAAGAGATTTCTGACCTCTTGGGCACCCTGATGATTTTTCTGTTGGCTTTTAGGTGTCTGGGGCGGCTCTCCCTCTTTAGATCATTCATTTTGATCTTTTAAAACCTCTGTTTTTGCTGTCTTGCAATAAGCCAGACCACAAATGGATGATTACATGTTAACTTGCTGGGCCAATTTGTCTCGCAGATGAAACTTTATGGCCCTAGTAACTGGTAGGTGCTGCATCAGGGCCTCCATGACCTGGGCAGACCAAGAGACTGGCATCTAGCCATTTGGTTCTACAGACTAAGATAACTAATGTCCCCAATTTGTCAAACTCATTGTAGTTACTGTCTTCATCTTAGGCAGTTGCTTGTGACTGTTTTATGCCAAACACTAGTTAAATGGAACTTCATACATTAAAAAGGACACACACACAATTGCATCTTTATTGATATCTTGTTGAGATGGACACTGCACTATGCACCTCTGACTGCTGAATGACCCAGCTGCACAGAGCCCTGAACTGAAAAATGTTTTCAGAGCTTTTTTAGCAGATCTATTTATGTAGTCCATTCATGCAGTGAACCTTTATATTTAACACTCACTGCGCTAATGTATTTCTTCAGAGGTACATAGAAATGCTGTATTCTTGCTAATTGTATGTCTTGGGGTAAAACTAACAAAAGTACAAAATTGCTAATCAAATAAGTTTATTTGCTAATCAGAAATATTTTAATTAGCAAATTCTACTAATCAATTGCTATTGGTACTATAGTTCAGAAGAGAATTGCCCTAGCACATCGGTGCTGCACTGCCCATTTGGGTGGGAGAAAGACTGATATGCAAATGGTTATTTGCCATCAGTCAAAGGTACACTGAGGCTTGGCGTCGGACAAACCATCTGCTAGACCCAAACCACATCCACACATGCAGTGCATGACACTTACATTGATGGCCTATGGTAGGTAAGATTTTCATAGTAATGATAAATCGCCTGACTTGTGTCAACCACATAACTTTTTGCTTTACTTGTGTATTATATTTTCTTATACCTCTGTGTGGGAACCTTTTTAACACACACAGAATATTTTAGTCTTTTGATGGGTGATATTATTTTTTTTTGGGGGCTCTTCATAGCGTCCATATTGTCTTTTCAAATGTATCCTCTTTGGCAACTTTTTGGCAATAAGTGCCTGTTGCTAGGTTGCCCTAGATGCTCCACTTTTAACCTTCTTTGGCTAACCTTGACAGAACTACAGTTCCCGAAGGGTAGAAAGTATCTTTTGATCCCTTTTGGTGATAGTTCATATCCCCATTCTCATTTTTAATGTAACATTTAAGTTACATGGACAAACTTACTATTAATGGCAGGAGGGAGTAATTTGTTGAACACTTCAACTGATGTGAAAGGCCCACCAAGACTTCACTAGAGGATTCAAACTGTCCTCACATCACAAGAAATCATGCGCCCACCTTTCTGCAAAGTATATAACATTTTAATTATGTTACCTTAGAAATGTTCTGCTCTTCTGTAAAGTATATATAAGGTCCTTTTGCTCACCTGTAAATTGGTTGTGCCTCTTCCACAAAAGTAATGTTGGTTTCACTTTATTATTCCTGTAAGGGTAATTGTGTCCTGCCAAACCGGGCTTTGCTTCCCCTGACTTGCTGTTGGCCTGTCCAGATAAAGGCTGCCTTAGGTTTTGCCTACGTAGAAGAAATGTGGGTCATTCATACAGTGCAACACTGGGTTTTGCTTTGCAACGTAGGTTTTAGACTGACACAAAAAGAGTCTTAGGTTACACCTCCCTTTCAGTTGCTTATAGTATCAGTTTTACTTACCTTGAGTGTAACTGTGTTATCCTATACTAAGTTGGAGTTATTGCTTCCCTTAGTCTGTGTATAGAAAAGAAACTGTGATTGAATATTACACCCCAAGGTCCAACTCCCCTAGAACTGTTATCCTGAATACAAGTTATAGGTTTATGCCTAGTATGACCATCAATAGATCAGAAAAATGTATTGTCCAGTTCATTAGACTGCCATTTCTTGCTGAGCATCACGTTACAACGGATTGGGTCTACTACCATGGTATTACTGACATGATATGATGGAGGCAGGGAGCTGTTCCAGAGGGAGGCCCCAGCCGAAGAACAAGATCAGCCACCAACTTGTTGCTTGGAGAAGCGACTGACCCTGAGAGAGTTGGGGGTGGAGGAGCAAAGAGCGTGAGTAAGCAGATATTTCTGAAGAGAACGTTGGAGGTAAAGAGGACTCTGGCCCCAGAAGGCCTTGTGGATAATGCAGAGGGTCTTCAACTTGATCCTTTCAGCCACTGGGAACCGGTGAGGAACTTTCAGGGCTAGAGAGAGATACGATCCCTGGGCTTGAGGCCAAGGACAAGTCTTGCAGTATTCTGGATGAGTTGCAGAGGGCAGAGAGTGGAAGCAGTCAGATTTAGAAAGAGGATGTTGCAATAGTCCAGCCTGGAGAGAACCAGAACTCGAGACATTGAGCTTCTGGGGGGGAAGGTGATGAAAGGAAGAATACCTCTGAGGAGGTGCAGTGGGTAGTTAGCCGGGTAGGAGGGTTTGGCTGAGGGTTTCTTGAGTAGAGGGTGCACAAGAAAGTGCTTCACAGGGGAGGGCAAGGCTCCAGTGGCAAACAAGTGTTTGCAGAAGTTGGCCAATGCAGGAGCAATGTTGTCAATGTGGTCCTTGATGGTTTTGGAAGAGCAGGGAAGAACCTGTTTTGACAGGACTTCCATAGATTGGACTTGTCTATAAATCTCATCAGGGGAGAAAAGAGTAAAGGAAGAGAAAGAGGGAGGAGGAGAGGAGAGGTGTACTTTTTTCCTCTACTCTTATTTAAATAGACCATTTATTTTTTACATTACATAGTGTCTTTTGAATTGCAATTTCATGTGTACTGATTATACAGCCCTCTCTTCCTCCCAAGACGAGTCTAGCTGCTCTGTCTACGCTAACCAGAAGTCTGGTGGTACAGCATTATATTTAGATTGGAGTATTGGACTGCCTCAGTTGAATGTTTTTACTAAGCCCTTATTTGGACTTCAGAAAAACTGTCCTAACAGCCTCCCCATAGCAGACGCAATAAGTCGTTATAATAAGGTATATGTTTTCTTGTCGACAGGATGCACCTCCACCTCTTAAAGTGTGATGAAAGGGTAATTGAAAGGGTTAAAAAGCATGTCCTCGCAGACATAAAAGCTATCCCATGGCTCAAGTTGGCTACGTGGATCAAGACCTTGCATCACTTGACGGTTTGGGACCAGCACAGCCAATACCTTTTATGCACGGATATCCCAAAAAGGTATTCGATGTTGGCTGGATAAGCCTGCAATCCCCAGCTATTCTCACCTTTTGAAGAACTGATCTGCCGCCAAGGGCACATCCTACTCGATTAGTAGGAACCAATTCTTCATCTCGTCGGGCCCCTTCCTGACTTGCTACGGCCTTCATAAGAAGAACCGCTTTTTGCTTCACCAGTGCGATTGTGCGCTTTCATGCACTATTGCAATGTTGAGCACAAGACTACCCACTTCTCAGGGCTGGACTACAAAGTTAGGGAATGACTCTGAAACAATGTCTAATGCTCCTCCTTGCTTACCCCATGCACTCGCACGGCCGATTGGCACAAGGCCTAGTCGGAGCATGAATGTTTCTTATTTGGTATGGGCACACAATGTCGCCTGTCTCGCAAGAAGGTAGAGAGGGCAGCCTCAGGTGCGCAAGGGAGTATGAATGGACATGCATGTAGTGTAGTAGGTGGTGTGCAATTGAAGGCTGTCCCCTATTACACTCACAACAGAATGAATACAACCCTCTAGGGAAAGAAGCCAAGAGATAGCTTGCAGGGATAACAAGGTTTAATTGTACAGAATACAGAAAATATCAGCAAAGGTCTCTGATGTTTGAGAACGTTAGGACTCCAGAATGAATGTTGCGTTTTGAGGCCACAGCGTCAGTAATGACATCACATATAGGATCTGAACCCGCACTGGTGATCAGTAAGACAGTATACATGAATGTCAGCCTACAATTGGTTGATTTCTCAGCCGTCTGTTGATTCACACGTGGGTCATCTGGGCTAATCTCTCATGGAGTGAAGGTCAGGTCGTGGGCTGATGCTTGTGGGAATGGAAGAAATAAATCAAGTCACACTGACTTGTCTTGTCCGGTTTGTTTTATTGTGGAATTCTTTCACAAAATCAAAACCTACTTGTCTCTGGCTTCAATCACTGAAAACAAGCTGCTATTGTTATTTGTTCTTGAGCGAAAGTCGGCAACCGCTAGAAGGACACAAGGTGTCCCATAATCGCAAATATTATAACATTTACTATATTGAAAGTGGACATTAGAAAATGTAGTTTCAATTTGTGCAATCTGTTTGGAGTGATTACTTTGCGTGAGACCGAGAGAATGAAACTTCCTGATATAATGTAAGTTCAACTATACATAATATTTTTGCAATTAAATATGTCATGTGTGCTGTATGCATATTGAATAATTCAGCGACGTGCAATTTGATTAAAATAATGGACACAATACGTTATGTCATGTTGAATTATATTTATACTGAGCACTATAAAAAACGAGTCCGTAACTTGTATTTTGTTTATATTTCTAATAATAACTATTTGTGTATAGTTTAAAGAGGAGTGAATAGAGGTTTTATTTTTTGGCCTGTATTGCTTACTGGCCTTGTTATGTTAGCTGGAGCATATTGCGACGACTATTCATCGACCGGCAACCACAACCTGTATGCAGCTATACCTACTTCACAGCGCTTACCTTACATGCACGTCGTGGTCCTAAATACTCCTCCATGTTGTCATGTTTGTGTTCATTCTGTGTGGTTTGTGTTTATGATTAGGTTTCATCTGGTGCTGAATTATGCAGTAAATGCTTATATTCGATTAAAGAACGGCTCCTAAAATATATTTTTATTCTGTTATCTAGACAGATATATTGTACCGTTCTGTGTATGCCATAGTTTCCAGCTACCATCGGATAGATTCTTCAATTAACTTTGGGGGATAATCATAAACTGTGCTTATTGCATAAGCGTTGTGGGACGACAGACGGGGACCCATCTGCCCTTTGGTGCGATACCAGCGACAAGGAGCAACCTGTCATCGTTTCTGATGTAGCAATATGCTGAAGCGAAAGCGTTGCGATTGAAAGTGCAAAGAATCCTTATCTTCTCACGAAAGGAACACCATGTGCATCATTACAAAGTTTTGCTGGTGAAACAGAAGGACACACAAGAATTAGAGTACTGGGATTAATCAATCGTTGATCGAAATCGGCATATCATGAGGAAGTTATAAAGAACATTCAAAGCATCCGATGTTTGCTAGCTATAACTTGTATGGCAAAAACATATTCATTTTGTGGACTTAATATACTATTGGGAGCGTTCTTTGATAAATAAAATCACTTTTTACATTGCAGCCAATGATGTTTTCTTAAAAAATATTGTTTTCCTATCCGATTTGAGAGGCGCTGTGAGAGGATTTGTGCGTTAATCTTCCTGGTTCTGCACTAAGTGACGTTATGGCGTGCGTGATGACTGGTCGCGTTTGGCTTCGCTGGCCACTAACCTCATGAAAATAGATGGAGCATATTGTTTGGACTAGTGATGTCCGCTTCAGGGCCTGGCGATCAGTATTCTTGCCGCAAGCGCACTTGAAGTTAGTACGATATCTCAAAGGATAAGATTAGCACAAGATGGCCACGCCCAACTGGTTGTTTTCGCATATTTAAAGTGAGGAAAACGAAGGTAAGATGTATAAGAAAAAATGTTAAGATTGATTACAGTATGCTTAAAAATACATGCCCGAACGATCTGGGACAGTAAACATTTTGAGTGAACTTCCCCTTTAAGAGTACTTCGAAATGTATCTTTGGCCTGTTCGATGTCGGCGAGTTTGACTGTAAAAACGTAGACAGATGGTGTCAAGAGCTCCACAGCTGAGAAATTGCAGGTTTGTCTGAGAAAACGGTAGAAAAATCACTAAACGTTCCCACTCAAGTAGACGTCATCATTTGTCCAAAAAGAAGAGAAGGCACCCCTCCTCTGACTTTACACCAGAACAGGTATGTCTTCCCACAAAAATCCACATCAGCAGAAAAATGGTAAGAGTTTTGCATCACGATGATGCAAGGCTTCGAGAAAGCAGGCCCGCACGCTCGCTCTCCTCCTCAGGGAACACCATCTAGCCCACCTGGCCCAAAAAAGCCAGCAGTGATTCAGATCACCAACCTCTGTTTGCGCTTAAAAGCCCAGGAGTGGTGAAGGGCCTCAATACACATTAGAGAGGTATTGACACCACTGACTTCTTCGTTGGCTGCTGTGTTCTTTGATCTCCTTCTGACGCCATTAATATCGAAGGATTGGTCGTCAATGGAAGACCCCTTGACTTCACTATTTGCACCCAAGTCAGCAAGGGATTTTCTCCCTTTCAAGGGATTTTTGATGAGGATGATGTCTGGGTTCCCTTAGGGTTTGAGCCCATGGGTCGCTCTCGACAACCGGAGGAGTTTCAGGCTGAGAAGAGCAGATTGGTTGATCTAGCCTCCATGCTACACAATGTAAGTGGCCTAGATACCTCCCCTGAGACAGATGTCCCTCCCCCAAGGAGATCCTCCAGCCAACCCTTGTGTGGCACACAGGAAAGCGATGGCCAAAGTGGCTTATACCTTGGGCAGAGGCCCACCAGCAGGGAAGATAGAGGAATGTGACTTCACGGACATCCTGGACAAACGCAAAACTGTGGAACCTATTTTACCATTTGTATTTGTATTTATTTTATTTGTATAGTGCAAACCAGGCCCGGAGGCTACCGGGCGCAGATCTTCAAACAGTAGTTACAACAATGCAGAAGCATAGTATAAGCATGAATACAAGAGCAGTACAGGTTAGTCAGGCATACATAACAAATAGACGGCTATTCAGTAGGACAGTTGGTCATCTGAGGCGGTTCGGCCAAAGTTTAGCTTCGAGTTTAAATAAGTTGAGAGATGGTAGATTTCTAATAATGAGAGGCACAGTATTCCAAAGTTTGGCTGCCAAGACTGGGAAGCTAGCCCCTCTGGCTGTTTGGAGCTTGAATCTAGGAATTGAGAGGCTCTGGGTGTGGGCAGACCTGAGTGACCGAGGAGGGATATGTTGAGTGAATCGCGAAGCTAAGTACATGGGGGCCTGGTTATGAATGCATTTGTAGGTGAGGGCGAGTGATTTTAGTGAGATCCTTTGGGTGATAGAGAGCCAGTGCAGGTTCTTCCTAGTTTCAGAGATGTGTGCTGATCTCGGGATGTTGAGGGCTGCTCTAATGGCGTTATTTTGAGTAATCTGGAGTTTGCTAAGGTTGCACTGGTTAGTGCCTTGGTACAGTACATTACAGTAGTCGAGTTTGGACATAACCAGTGTCCTGGCGAGGGTGATGCAGTTCTGCGTAGAGAGGAATGGGCGACAGACTGTGATCAACTTACATGTGTAGGCTGATGCGGCCGTGACTGCATTGGTTTTTCTGTGAAGGGAGTGTGGAATCTAGGTAGATTCCCAAGGTTTTTGTGTCTTTAGAGACTTTGATGGGGTTGCCATCGATATTGAAGGAACTGAACAAAGGGTTCAACTTGTTGAGTCTTTGTTGTGTACCTAGAATGAGGAGCTCTGTCCTGTCATCGTTAAGACAGAGCTCATGTTGTGCCATCCAAGCTTGGATGACATTGTAAATGTCGTTGAGTGATTTAGAGTCTACAGAGTAATCACCTGTAATGAGGATGAGTATCTGGGTGTCATCGGCGTAGTTTGTGTAGGTGACACCCAGATACATTGTGGAAGACCCCCTGCTCGGATCCAGTAGTCAATAAGGATTTTACAAGGAAGTTTGGACCAGCTCCCTCAGACCCTGAGTTCCTAGCCAGACACCCATTGCATGACAGTCTGGTAGTCCAGGCAGCTCTTATTGGCAATAAGACAAGTGCCTAACCCTCTCTGCTCCCAGACAGAGACGACAACAAGTATGATCCTCTGTCCAAAAAAAGTATTTTCCTCTGGCATCATGGTACTTACGTCAGTAAATGCTTCTTGTGCACTGGCTAAGTATACACACACCTTATGGTATTTGGTAGCTGAAGCGGCAGTGTATGTCCCTGAAGGGGAAATGGGGAACGGGTTCTTCAATATTGGGCTGAGAGGTTGCAGCGTTCTCAGAGCAGGCCACGCAGTGGATTGCATAATTTGTGACTGAAGGGAAGCTGAGGCTGATCCGGTAACCATAGCCTATGGTGTACCACATGGAGCATCGGTCTCCCCATCAATATATAACATCTTCATGTTGCCCTTCTTTGACATGTTGAACACAAAGGCATCATGTTTTCTAACTATGCAGATGATACACAGTGTGTTATACCGCTTACAGTGTCTCACAGTACTGATGAAATCCAGATCAACAAAGTATACGATTGCATCCAGATTTGGATGGCACAGAATGGGTTAGCACTGAATAATGGAAAAACAGAACTCATGGTGATAGGAACAAGCAAGAAACTGGCCAAGTTAGGACCTCTGTTTAATAGCTTTAACATTGCAGACTGTGAAATCAAGGTGCTAAAGAAAATCAAAATCTTGGGTATTACATTGGATCAGAATCTAACCATGAAACCCCAAGTAAGTATTTAAACAAACCGGGAAAAGCTTGTAAGAGCTATCGGACACGGACAAGCAGTTGTCCTTTTAACCGTTAACAAGATACAATGCAGTAGCACAAAAACAACGGTTTTAAAGGAGGGTAGCGATTCAAAAACATTCATAAATGCAAAACTAAATATATGAACGCTCAGACTCAGAGGGCGAGGTACGCTCAGCCGGGTGGCCCTCTTTTTTCTTCTGAGTCTGAGCGTTCATACATTTAGTTTTGCATTTATTGCATTTATGAAGAACTATGAAGAACACCCTGTCCCTATTGGGGGGTGCCTGACCCTGGGTGGCGCATGGTGTAACGCCTATCTAATAGAGCGCGGTCACGCAGCTGTGCAACAACGCTGCTTGGGCCATCAGTGAGGTGGCAACAGAGTGGGGGGGGGTGGGGGCAGGTCAAGAAAAGGGGGGGTTGAGGTAAAAGGAAGGAGGAAAATAAGGGCAAGGAGGGAAGGGCCTCCAGCAGGCTTGGTGGCAGCCAGAAGGATGGACAGGAGGTCCAAACAAAAAGGTGGGGCGGGGAGGATTGGCAGGGAGAGGCGAAGCACCCTAAACACGATTGAGAACGATGGTCTAGGAACCTGGGCATGTCCGATGGAGGCCCAAACTGGGCACCAGTGCACTGCATATGCAGCTTAATGGAAGGGCAGCCTCCTGCAGCGATGTTTGATAGAAAACTCCCATCTATGCAAGGGAAAAGTTGTGCCAATACAGCTAGGTTGTGCCACTGGATGTTTTTTAGTTTAGGCCTTCGGAGCACGTTCTAAGCCTAAAAATCACATCTGTTCCCTCCTGAACAAAATGTTGTTGTAGTTCCCGCCTCTTACAGATGGTTTGATTCTTTCTATGATGTCCATTTGAATTGGTCTGCGGTATGACCGTCAGCTGCAAAATGTGACACTAAAGGTGCAGTCAGCTTGTTGGTTCTAATGCATGATCTGTGTTCAATCATGCGGGTGCGGGCTGGCCTGGTGGTCATGCCTATGTACCTTAGCTTACAAGGGCATGTGATCATATAGATCACACCTTTTGTGTTGCAGTTAGTAAAGGTGTTCTAGCCTAGCCTCTCTCTGTGGTCCTCGAGGTCTGGGCGCACATAGAGCAATTTCCGTATGGTGCATGTACATTGGCAGAGTAGATTGGCTTGGTTCACCTCTGGGTATGGTGGTGATAAGAGTTTTTACAATCTTGTCTCTCACGTTAAAGCGTCTTTTGAGTGCAAAATGCGGGACGGGTATGCTGCTGGTGCCTGTGTTCAAGATAGGCCATAGTCTCTCTTTCGATTTTATTAAGGGGGGGTAGCTAAAGACTGCTGTGAAGTCTGTGGAGTGGTCATGTTTGGCGTGTTGCTATAGGGTGACAGACCTAGGGATGTTCCTCGCTCTTTTGTAGGTATCCTTGATAATACTTTTAGGATAGCCTCTTTCTGCCAATTGGTTTTGGAGTTGTTTCGATTGTGTGGTAAAGACCGAGGTCTATGTACACAGCCTCCTATAGCGTACAAATTGTCCAAAAGGAAGGTTGTCTTTAAGTACTTTAGGTTGGTAACTGGAGTAGCAGAGCAGGGAATTCCTGTCCGTGGTTTTCTTGTACACACATGAGGACAGGTTCCCGTTATCGGCCGAGATGGCCAGGTCGAGGAAATGGGTGCTGTGTCTGTCTCTGTCCAGTGTGAACTTCAAATGCGGGTTCAGTGAGTTCAGCCAAGCATGGAAGGAAACTATTTCCTGTTCAGACCCTTTGAAAATCACAAAAATGTCATCTATATACCGTCACCACACGGTCAGTTGGGCAAGGTAAGGGTTGGTATCTGCATAGATGTGCTGATGTTCAAATTGGTCAACATAAAGGTAAGCGAGACGGGGCAAAAGTGGCCCCCATCGCCGTTCCTGAGATCTGTTGCCAGCAAGTATCTTCGAACAGGAAATGGTTTCTGGTCAGTGCTATTTCAGCTAGTTGAAGGATGAAACTCGGAGGAACTCATGGAGCTGTATTCCTGAGTTTAATAATCCACTCAGCAGTTGTAGCGTCTCCTGTTGAGGTATTCGGGTATATAATTACTATGTCGATGGTCACAAGCCATTCGTCTTCCGGATTGAATTGGAGTGTGTCTAGTAGCGTAAGCATGTTGGTGGAGTCTTTGACGTAACTGGCCATCTTCGGGATCTGATTCTTCATGAAAAAATCCACATACTGGGACAGGGTTTCCAAAACTGAGCTAATTCCAGAGACAATAGGGCGCTCTGGTGGAGGAACAAGACCTTTGTGGATCTTGGGTAAAGCATACATGGCTGGAATGCTGTGGTGAGGCGGGGACAGGAATGCTGCCTTGCGGGCACTGATGTCCCTCAGCCTCGTGAATCATTGGGGCTATGAGAGCCTGTAGAGACGGTGTGAGATCTCTGGGTAAAATATAGTAACTGTCGTTGTCACTAAGGAGGGTCTTCACCATTGTGATGTAATTGATGGTATCCATGATGACGATGGCCCCGCCTTTGTCGGCTGGTTTTATCGTGATGTCTGAATTGTTGGCTAGATCTGTCAAGGTTGCAAGTTGGGGTATTGTACAGTTGTTATTGATGAATGGAATACTGGTTTCGAATTCAATGATTTCTTTTTTAGCAGTGCTTGCTCGAAAGTGACCGATTCGGCAGTGTTACTACAGTGTGGTGGAAAAAACTGTAATGGGGGGGCGTAAGCCTGTGACCTCTCTGTCTTCATAAGAGTGATTGGCAAAATACTGCTTGTCTTATTTTACGCATCAGTTGCGTGCATTCGACCCGAGTTTGGAAGGGGTCGTATCGCACTGTGGGAATGAATGATAAGCCTTTCTGTAGGATCCCTTGTTCTGGTCTGGTCAAGGTATGCTCTGATTGGTTTGCAATGACTGAGGGAGGAGTGATGGTATTGCTCCTTGTCCGCGCGTGACCACCATTGGTAGTGGGTGGTTCTGCCACCGCGAACGGTTCTGTCCTCTCCCACGCTGGCCTAAAAAAGGAACCGCATGAGGGGGTACCCTGGTTGGTGGCGCTGAACTGCACTCTTCTATTTTGCCACTTATTGTTGCCAGAGCTGTTACTGGAGTTGCTGCTAGAACTTTTCCAAGATCAGTTGGAGCTACCCCTTTGGAGATTCTGAAAATGTAATTGGGCGGCGTCCCATCTAGCTTGTTTAGCCTCTTTCTGTGAAGTACTCCTCGCCCACATAGGGGTATACTTTCACGTGGGTAAAGGCTGAAAGGTCTTTCTTAAGCTTAATGATCTTTCTATTCAGATTGTTGTCTTTGAAACCTTTCAGTGTGGTTTCTAGAAGACTGAGTTTGGCCGAATAGATGTCGAATAGATGTCTGCAGTGACTTTTGCTTTGAGTGCCTCACTTTTGTTGTTCAACTTGCGTAACAATTGGTCTGTTACTGTTTTGGCGATGTTAATGATGAGTACAAGCCAATCTCTGGTGCACTTATGTCTTAAGTCTTTTCTGTATTTAAGGTTATCCAGGAAAATGCGGGGTTCTATTCGAATGATGTAGAGGAGAGGACTGTCCATAACCTTGCATACTAGTGGCTGTGTCTGGTAACAGACAACATTTCCAAAAATAACAAATTATGATTGTGTTTTCCAAATGGGTGTTGCAGCGCTGGACAGAACTGTGAATTAGATTCTGTAGCTGCTTAATCTAAATAGCGGTCAGGTGGTAATGGTAAAGTTACCTCTGAGATGGAGACTTAGAACGTGCTCCGAAGGCCTAAACCTATTATTGATATCTCCCACGTTACCAGAGAGATACTATCTTACCAGTCAGTTGCTAGCGCACTCACATTTACAGAGTGAGCTGTTTTTAAAAGAGCCATTTTTTAGCATTTAAGCTGTCAGCTATTTTAACCATAGTGTTTGCCAGTGTGTTTTCCAGTGGTATGTGTTGCATTCCAGCTACTGTGACCTACGGGCTCGATTAAAGTTGCACACTTCGGATGGAATACAATGAGTTGACCTGCTCCCAGGTTGTCGCTATTTAGATTAAGCAGCTACAGAATCTAATTCACAGTTCTGTCCAGTGCTGCAACACCCATTTGGAAAACACAATCACAATTTGTTATTTTTGGAAATTTTACCAGACACAGCCACTAGTATAGAAGGTTAGGGACAGTCCTCTCCTCTATATCTATTAGATAGACGTTCCACCACGCACCACTCAGGGTCAGGCACCCCCGATAGGGACAGGGTGTTCTTCCCCAGGGCGAGGAACGCTGAGCCGGGTGACCCTCTTTTTTTCTTCTGAGTCTGAGCGTTGATACATTTAGTTTTGCATTTATGAATGTTTTTGGATCACTACCCTCCTATAAAACCGTTGTTTTTGTGCTACCCCAAGTAGGTAGCCTGGTCTCTGCCTCCACCTACTATCTAAAACTACTAGCCAATCTCGGACCACTAATATCAGAAACCATGCTGAGACAATAGCCCGAACCATAATAGGAGCAAAGATCGACTACTGCTGTAGTTTACTCATTGGTGCCCCACAATCGGAGATTAATTGGTTAAAAGAGATCCAGAACAGTGCAGTAAGGGTTGTGTAGGCCTTGAAGTGGAGTCGTCATGTGTACAAGGCAAGACGCAGTTGACACTGTCTCCCAATAAAAGCAAGAATCCTGTTTAGACTGCTATTAATCACTCATAAATGCTGTGGGGGTCGCATGCCAATATACCTGATGGAAGAGATAGTGGAGAAACAGATCGAGGGCTCTGAGATCCAATAACTCCCACTTGCTAAGAACACAGTGATGTAAAACCAGCAAAGCTCTCAAGGGAGCGTTCAGCATAGCCGCGCCCATTGCCTGGAATATCCTGCCTCTGGATATAAGAGAAGAACATTCTACAGTTGTATTTAAAAAGAAACTGAAACACGCCTATAATTATCAGAAGTAGCCCAAAGGAACAATTCACTTAACATGGAAGGGGATCCTAGTTATAATGTACTCTGTTGTATTGCGTCTCATTCTGTGTGCGCCAGTTAGCCTTCGGGTACCTGGAGCGGTATATAAATTTAAGTAAAGGTAAAGAAGCCAAGCCTTACAGTCAGAACTTGACAAAGCCGACTGCATTTGAAGGTCAATGGCGGCAAGTTCCGTCATGAAAAGGTTAGTGTGGCTGAGAAAATCGGGCTTTGCACAAGATGTACAGGCAAGGTTACTGTGCATGCTTTTTGATGGGTCGCACTTATTTGGACCAAAGGCAGATGGCCGCCTTGAGACGTTGTAGGCTTCCAAGGCTGCAGCAAAGTCCCTAGGGATGGCGGTAAGGCAGCCTGCTCAAACTTCTCTCGGTGGAAAGGCCAGCCTTTGCGTTATTACAACTATGGCCAAAAATGGAAACACACCACTGCCTGCCAGGGTCAGACATTTCTCTCGACTCTCTAGCGGTAGAGGAGGCAAAGCACAGACCACTTCCGCGTCTGTCATCTCAGTGCGGACCCTTCTGCAAAACCTCTTTCAGGACTTCTGCCATACCACACCGGGGGGTGGAGGGGTGGCGTGTGTCACACCACTTTCAAGGATGGTACATCAGGGTGCAAAATTTCAAGTTGAAAGCTACTAGCCACACACAGGTCACTCACCCGATTTATGACTGAAGAGCCGTGCAATTATACGAGCAAGGGTGCTCCAGATTTTAACATTGTATTTGTGTGTCCAGTCCAACACATAAATACACACATTTATATAGCGCACCAGGTACCCAAGGGCTCAAGGGCACTGTGAAACGTAAAACACTCAGACGAGACAAAAAAACGTATACAGATAGCAGAGTACTAAGACTGGCTCGAGAGAGACAGTCCCCAGAGAAGCAGAGTCAAAAGTAGAATGCAGTCACTTCGAGAAAAGGACGGTTTTCAGTCCTTTCTTGAAGATGTTGGTGGATGAAGTGGTCCTCAATATGGATGAAAGAGTTCCACTTCTGAGGGGCTGCGGATATGAAAGCAGCATCCCTTGATCTTTTTGTTTTCAGGCGTGGCACAATAAGGGTGTTGGTTTCATCCAATCTAAGAGATCTGGTATTTATTTTTTGCCATGATTCTTTCAAATACGTGGGCATGATTCCATGTACACATTTATGTGTAATAAGAAGAAGCCTGAACGCTACCCTAGCCTGAACAGGTAACCAGTGTAGACTTCGACGAGCTTCTGACACATGGTCCCTTCTTGTTAGGCGTTTCACCACTCTGACTGCTCCGTTCTGTAGGACCTGTAGCCGATGGAAATCGGATAGAGGCAGCCCTACAAGGAGGCTGCAACAATAATCGATCTTTGATCCGATAATAGCCCTTGCAAGTGTTTAAGAATTGGTTTCCGAAATAAAAGGTCAGAGACAACGAAACAGCTTAAGAAAATATGAAGCTGATGAAACAAGGATGTTCACTTGAGCCTTCATGTTCAAGTTTTTATCAAGATGAATGCCCAGCATTTTGACTTTGCTCATGTCATCTATTTGACAACTATCTATAAGGAATGACTTGTAACTGGGTCCTAACTTCTCTAGTTTCTCTGAGCCAATAAGAAAAAGCTTGGTGTTTGAGCTATTAATGCCTAGGCCATTGACCACCATCCAATCTTGGATTTTTTTGTGAACTTCATTAATCCGGCGTTCATCCTCCACATGGGATCCTGAGATAGGGAAGACGCGCTGTGCGTCGTCCGCATAATTAGCAAATATGATCCCCTCTTTTTCGAGCATCTGGAAAAAGGGGATCATGAATATATTATAAAAGCAGGGCGACACACAAGCTCATTGAGGGACAACATACCTAAGCATAGTCGGTTTGGCTTCGGCACTATCACTGGCCACTCTGACTTGTCGTTCCTCTAGAAATGAATTAACCCAATTTATCGCCTCTTGGGAAACGTTGGCATTAATCTTTAACCTGGTGGACAGTATGGCATGCTCCACCAGGTGAAAGGCTGCCGACAGATCCAAAATCATGAGGAGCGAAATATGTCCTCCATCCATCCTATGAAGGAGATGGGATTTGAGGGCCAACTGGGCCGTCTCAGTGCCATGATTCATACGGAACCCAGACTGATATTCGGGATAGACCTGATTCTGCTCCAAAAAGATGGAAATCTGGTTATAGGCCACTCTATCCAAGATCTTCAACAGGAAGGGTGTGTTAGTAATAGGACTATAATTATAAGCTATAAGAGGTCAAAGATTAGGCTTTTACAGCAATGGGGTAATCCAAGCGTTTTTGATATTACCTGGGACTTTGTTAGCTGCCAGGGATGCAGTAACGAACTTTGTCAAAGCTGGGATAAGAACTGGGGAGCACTCTTTAATTATTATGGCGGAGCAAGGATCCCCTTGGCAGCTGGTGCTTTTTAGTTGGGAGATCACCTTGGCTAGTTCTTGATCCGAAATGGTCTGACAGCTGAACATTGCTTGTTCCTCTGATTTCTTGGTAGAGGGCTGTAGATTATTCTCTAAAACCTGTTTAGGCAAATCTAGTTTCTTTATCTCGATCACCGCTCTTATTTTCTCAAGTTTATTCAATAAGGCAGATTGTATTCCATACATCATGCTTCGTCTTTAATAATGTTAACTTGAGTGGGGCGGGAGCATGCGCCCGATATGTAAAGATATGTTGCACCCTGTCCTAGGTTCAAACAAAGAAAATATTAATCCACCTTATCAAACGTTGCACTCAGGAGTGCCTGCCAGTGTTTTCTCAAAGCAGTCTTCTGAGTGTTAATGACTTAATTGGAGCTGTCAATGCGCTAGTGGTGTAATAATGTCTAAACCAGGTCTGCCAGCCACTCAATTTATAAGCACTATGCATGCCCTTCACTGACGCCCTGTTAAGAACACGCATTGTCAAAGCCAACCGTTTCGGCTTATATAGAATGGCAGTAAACTGGTAACCTTGAAGAATGTCTTCAACTGGGTGAAGTGACCCCTTTTGAAGCACTTTATGGTATAGTGCCTGTGTAAGTTCCTAAGACCCAAGCACATTACAGTGAATGAGAAATGCCCTATATTATAGTTACTGCAGTTTCCTCACAAACCCGGGATGTCCATGATGTGTCTAAGTTGTGCCAGGATGCATATCGGGTGCCATACCGTGGGCTGCACCACCACAATGAGCCTTTCGTTTTTTTGGTTACAAAAATGACCCATAGTATTTTTCTAATGCAGGGTACACCTAGCCCGTGAAACTGGCTGCAGTGGCATAGCCCACAATTATAAAGTTTACTTAAGAGGACATTCTTTAACGTATAATGGCATTGTACAACACAGAAGTACTCAATTTCGTGTGCAGGGTTCTTTACAAGCTGTTTTAACTTTCAGAACTTTCAGAACGTTCAGAGATATGTCAGACAAAGCTGTGTGTACGGTTTTCTTTTATTGATTTGATATTGATGACGTTTTGGCATATTGGGGAAAAGTGCACGATGAAAGCCCAAAAGTTGACGTCCTTAGATTGGCAGTACTTTTATTTGCTACGACTGGTTTTTAAGGGCTAAAAAATAAAATCCTCTGTGCACTTTGTGATATGATTAAACACTATCAGGTTAATTGTATGTAAATAGCGCTAAAGACCTGGAGTTCTTAAAGTGCTAGTAAGCCTGAAGATTAACAAGTATTTCCTATTTTGAGCCGCATGCTTACAAAGGTAGAAAGTGTTTTTGAAACAAGTGAGTTTACAATTGGTTCTTGAACAATGGGTAACCGGGTTGATGGCTTACTGATGATGGAAGATTAATCCAGACGAGCGCACTACCACTGGCACTTTTAAAATTAAATCTGAGGACGTTCAAAGAATTGAAGTTGGCAGACCTCACAGTTCTGCAAGGTGATAGCTGACAACAGAGTTGGTTAAAAAATGCCAAACAAGCATTTATGAGCAGTGAAGTAACATGAGCAAGTGAAGGGGAATCTGAGTGGACATATCTATGACCGGTTCAAAGAAATAACTAACGTTTTTGTCAGTAGGGCTGATT